>NC_042621.1:148100930-148469081 GCF_901001135.1 Rhinatrema bivittatum | reverse complement strand
GATTTCCCCAAATCTACCTAATCAGTAAAGGTTTATGGACATTTCCTCCAGGAACTTGTCCCATCTTTTTTTAAACCCAGCTAAATTAACTGCAATTACCATATCCTCCTGCAAGGAATTCCAGAGCTTAGCTATGTGTTGAGTGAAAAATTATTTTCTTCTATTTGCTTTAAATTTGTTACTTATCACTTGATGGAATTTCCATTTTGTGTTGATCCAATGCACTCTACTCATAATTTCATAGATCACTATAATCTCCTTTCAGCCATCTCTTCTCCAACTGAAGAGACCTAACTTCTTTAGCATTTTCTCATAAGGGAGAGCCATCCCTTTTATCATTTTGGCTACCCTTCTCTGTATCTATTCTAGTTACATGACATTTACTTTGGATGCAGCAACCAGAATTACACACAGTACTTTAGGTGCAGTCGCACCATGGCGTGATGCAGAGGAATTATGACATTCTTTGTTTTATTCTCCTTTTCCTTCCTAATAATTCCTAGCATTCTGTTTCCATTTTTTTTTTTTTTTTTTTACCATCTCCACACACTGAGCCAAAGGATTTTAATGTAGTCTCCATTATGATGCCTAGATTCTTTTCTTGGATGGTGAATCCTAATGTGGAAAACAACATTGTGAGGTGAATTTTAAGAGCCGGGAGTACACCAACTTGTGAGATGTGTGCGCAGTAAAAACATGTGCATGTGCGCTGGATTTTAAAAGCCACCTACATGCACGCAAATATCTCAATCCAATTCAAAAAGGGGCGTGATGTGGGCTGGAGTGGGGGCAAGGGCATTCTGGGCAGGGCCAAGAGATTTGTGTGCAACTACTTGTGTGCCTGGGCGCATGCCCAGCTCCAGTGCCACATAAGTTTACTTCTGCTATGGAGGAGGTGTGAGTAAAAAACAAAAAAGAATAAATACTAGCCATCCATGAGGGGTTTAAAGGATCTGGGGTAAATGGGAGGAGTGCAGGCCATTAAACCAGAAGGTTTTGGAGGACCTACCTCTAGTATGGGTAAACTGGTGAAACTGGTCAAAGCGTACACATGCACCTATTATAAAATTCTCTGACTTGCGTGGTTCATACCCTGATGTTCGTGGCTGTGTATGCCCAGTTGCAAAATAAGGTGTGCACGTCCTCACACCTATGCTATTCTATAACATATGCATGTATGTGCACACAGTTTATAAACTAGCCACAACCCTGGGCACACACCAATGCACACGCATCAATGTGTGCCTGCATACCACTTTGAAAGTTATCGTCACTGTAACTACAGTTTAGATTATTTTCCCTATTTGCATCACTTTGCATTTGTCCGCATTAAAATTTCAACTGCCATTTGGATACCAGTCTCCCAGTTTCACAAGGTTCTCCTACAGTTTCTCACAATTCCCTTGTAATTTAGCAACTTGGAATAAATGTTTGTTTCCATGCAAATATGACCCCCTCACTCTTTGTTCCCTTTTCCAGATCATTATAAATATGTTAGAAAGCACTGACCCCAGTACAGATCACTGGGGAACTCCACTATTCACCTTCCTCTACTGAAAAGCTGACCATGTAGTCCTAATCTCTGTTTCCCATCTTTTAACCAATTCACAATCTACAATAGGTCATTGCCTCCTATCCCATGATTTTTCAGTTCTCAAGTGTCTCTCATGAAGGACTTTGTCAAATGCCTTTGTAAAAGTCAGATATGCAATATCTATGGCTTGACATTACTCACATGTTTATTAACCCCTTTAAAAATGTAGCAGATTGGTGAATCAAGACTTTGTTGGCTGTCCCATTAAACCAAGTCTAACTATAGGTTTACTTACTTTGTTCTTTAGGATTGTTTCTATCTTTATTCCTGGCACTGATGTCAGGTTCACAGTTCTATAGTATCTTAGATTATCACTGGATCCCTTTTTAAAGATTGGCATTATATTAGCCACCCTCCGGTTTTAAAGTACAATAGATAATTTAAATGATTCATTAAAAATTATAGTAATAAGTCTGCAATTTTTTAGTTGAGCTTTCAGAACTCTGGGGTGTATACTATCTGATCCAGGTGATTTGCTATTCTTTAGTTTGTCAGTTCACCCTAGGGATGTAAATCATTTATCTGACGCCATTTTTAAAGATGGCGTCAGCCATCCATTGCTCCTGCCATGTGACAGGGGCTGGCCAATGGCACGGATACCCTGTCACATGCTAAGGGCAATGGGCCAATGACACCATTTTGTTTACTGGCAGCCGATGACCCGAGAGCGGGAGAACGCTCCCGGGATACCCACTGGACCACCAGGTACTAAAACATTTTTGGGGGGGTTGGAGGGGTCCGGAGGGTGGGGGGGATACTAAAGAACTAATTTTAAAGGGTCGGGCTGTGATTTTGGGTTATCGGCTCAGCGAAGCCGATAAAAAAAAACAAACAAAAACAACGATTGGACCGCAGGAAAAATAATTTCCCGATGATCCATGAATCCGAAACTGAAACCGGTTCCGATTCACATCTCTAGTTCACCCTATTACTTCTTCCAGATTAATCATGATTTGTTGCAGTTCTTCCATATCATCACCATTATATATTGTTTCATAAATGGGTATCTCCCTAACATCCTCCATATTCTTTCTACTATGGCCTTGTTCCTAAGTTTCACCCTTTAGTGCTCAATCCTCTAATGGTCCAGTGAGTATCTCATAGGCTTTCTGCTTTGGATGTATTTGAAACCACCACACAAAATAAATGTATTTGCCTAATTTCAATTTATAAATGATTTTATGGCACCATCATATTATGCTCCATCGATAAATGAGAGGGGCACACTTTTAATCATAGGTCCATCTTTAGACATTTTTTTTCAAACATTTTTAAAAAAAATTGTGATCACAAGGCTCTGAAAGATAATAAAGGGGTTATATGATGGTGCCATAAAATCATTTATAATTGAAATTAGGCAAATACGTTTATTTTGTGTGTTGGTTATAATATCGTATTGCCCTTAAAGGCGTGGTTTTTGTAATATTGGATGTATTTGAAACATTTTTATTATGAGATTTTGTCTCTATGGCAAACTTCTTTTTAAATTCTCTTTTTCCTTGCCTTATCAGTGTTTTCATCTCACTTGCTAGTGCTTATGCTTCTTCCTATTTTCTTAATTTTGGATCTTCATTCCATTTTCTGTGAGTTTTTGCTACACGTTTTACTTTTTTCTGTTCTCCTTTTTTTTATCATAGATTCCATTTTGAAAGTTAAATGTTAATGCAGTAGATTTCTTAATTGTCCTCCCTCCAGTTATTAAGTCAAATTTGATTGCATTATAATTATTATTGCCAAGGTGCCGCATTACTGTTACTTCTTATGCCAAATCCTGCATTCCAATAAGGATTAGGTCTGAAATAGCTCCCCGTCTCATCAGTTTCTGGACCCACCACTTCATTAAGCAGTCATTTATTTCATCTAATAACTTTACCCTCCCTAACATTGTTATGGTTTAATGGTGTTTGGGTGGATTCTTGGGTACTGTGGCAGATGACCACGCCCACAGGGAGGAGCCCTGTGGGGAGCCCACAGTACTGGGCTAGACTCAGGATGCACAAACACAGAATTAGAGCTTTTATTATACAACTGATGTGTACCACCAGAGGTGGCATAGTGAGGTGATCCAGAGGTAGCAGTCTCAAGGACCCTCGGCAGAGGGAACCCGTCCCACCAGTTGGTATAGGGGAATTCCGGTGTAGGTTTCCCAGGCAAGGCAATGCTGTAGATGAGTACAGACTGAGAGTTAGATTACTCACTAGATGGTAGCTGTAGGTAGGTGATTCCACCAGGCAGAAGTAGATGGTACAGGCACCGAGGCAGGGAAAGCAGGGCCCTCGAGGAGCGAGTACCTGATCCCAGTAAGGCACCTGAAATAAAGCCAGAGGGCCCCCGAGGAGCGGGTACCCAGGTTAGAGAATACCCCGAAGGGCAGAGAGAGAGCTTCCAGTGGCAGCACGGAAGTGGCAGAGTAGCTTAGACAAGACAAATCCAATCCTTGCTAACTCAATGAGCTAGCAAACAAGTACAAGCTAAATACCCGGATGGCGTGATGTCACTTGAGAGGGATGCCCCTGAGGTTCGCGCCATAGCTGGTATAAAAATGTGGGTAGCGCGCGCACCCTATGAGGCCCTTGGGAGAAACATGGCGGGAGGCACTGCCATAGCTGTTTCGGGGTCGCGGGAGAGCACGGCTTGCAGATGCGGTGGTAGCCATCTTCCCAAGGCTAGCGGGGGAGAGCAGAGTAAAAGGTGAGGCACAAGGGTCGAAACCGTCTGAGACCAACGGACGCAACAAGCATGTCCTGATTCAACATTACCCAGTCGATATTGGGGTAATTAAAATCTCTCATTATTATTGTGTTGTCAAATTTGTTAGCTTCCCTAATTTTTATCAGCATTTTATCATCTATCTGTCCCTTCTGGACAGGCAAATGATAATATACCCCTACCTCTATATACTCTTCTCCACTACACATGAAATTTCTATCTATAAAGATTCTACAGTGGTTTAGGTATCCTGCAGGATGCTTATTCTATTGACTGTATGTTATCCTTAACATATAGCATTACCCCCCTGCCCACACATATTTGATCCACCCTATTATTGCATATGATTTCTATCCTGGTATTGCACCATCCCATTGTTATCCTACTTCCACAAGGTCTCCAAGATGCCACGTATATCTACTTATTCATTCAGTGCTGTACATTCTAATGTTCCCATCTTATTTTTTAGATTTCTGGCATTTGCGCACAGAACGTTATGTGTTTGAGTTCATAACTTTCCTAGCAATTGGTGGGGATAATTGGAATCTTTGTACTTAGTCTGCTGTTTACTTAAAGGTACCTGGGTTACTTCTGCTTTTATTGTAACTTCTCTATTAGGATGCTCTTTTTGTTAGTATCCTTCAAAGATGCTAACAAACCATGTGTAACTTAGCAAATGTTGGCTATTCCCCATGTGCTAGTTTAAAAAACTACTCTTTTTTTCATTTTTATTAAAATTTATTAATCGCCTTTCACAAATGGTCAAGGCGATTTACAATAAACACATACATAAAATAATTGATAAACATAAACATAACAAAAAACATAACATGAATTTCATATAGAAAATTATTGAGAATATTAAACAGTGTCAACAAAACATTGCCCATATTCAAACATAAGCAATTGTTGAAAACATTTGTCAGTAATCCACAATCATCACTCATATTCAAAATCAACAGAGTTGCACTTACTCTATAAGCCATTATCACAGACTTCTATAAGAAGGAGTAGAATTAGATTAAGGCAGCTGAATATATGGTTAACAGATATCATAAACACGATAGAGCAAGAAGTCTTTCAACAAACGTCTGAATTTGTTTTGATTATCAATGGCACAGAGCTCAAAAGGAAGGAGATTCCAAACCGCTGGGGCAGCTATCGAAAAGGATGTCTCTCTGGTAGTAGAAAGATGCGCTAAATGGACAGATGGTACCTCGAGTAAACAGTTTTGAGAAGATCTTAAGCTTCACGTAGGTTTATAAATGTGAAGCAGAGCGTTAGCCCAAGTTGGAAAATCAGGGCTCAAGAGTTTAAAGATTGTCATGGCTATCTTATAATTAATGCATTCAGAAACAGGTAACCAATTGAGACTGGCTAAAACAGGAGAAATATAATCATTCCTTTTGGAGTTTGACAATAACTGAGCGGCTGCATTGAGCAGTAACTGAAGCGGATAAAGCTGAACTTTTGGTAAACCTATCAAAAGAGATTAGGCTCTGTCTCCTTTTAAACATTAATGCCAGCAGCTGGGTTTCACCTTGGTTAATGTGGAGCCCATCTTTCAGAATCAGCTCCCTCTACCCAAAATGTTGCCCAGTTACTAATCAATATAAAGCCCTCGTCCCTGTACCATCATCTCATTCATACATTGAAAATTCATAGCTCTGTCTACCTCTGGGGACTTGCATGGGAAAAGGGAGCATTTCTAGGCATGTTACCTAGAGGTTCTGGATTCCAACTTTCTACCTAAAATCCTAAATTCTAGGTCGAATCATGCTCCAATGTCATTGTTACCCACATGTACCATAACAGCTGGCAGTTCCTCAACATTCTTTAAAATCTTATCTAGGTGACTCATTAGGTCCACCAGCTTTGCACCAGGCAGACAAGTTACCAAGTAATCCTCATGTCTACCAACCACCCAACTAATGGCTGTCCTAACCCTTTCCTCCTGGTTACTAGCACTTGGAGAGAGATCCTTGGTGGAAGAGGATACTGCATCACCTGGAGAGTAGGTCCTAGCTACAGGCTCACTTCCCACTACACCAAAATAAGGTTCTCCTTCCAGGTGACCTTGCTCCTCCAAGGCAGCACAGAAGCTGCCAGACTGGTGTTGGGATTTTACTATGTCCCTGTATGTCTCCCCTATGAAGCTTTCTGTCTGCCTCAGCTCCTCCAGGTCTGCTACTCATTCTGTGAAAGTGAGGAGCTCATTGCACCAAGTGCACCCATTCAACCTCTCCCCATCTGGTAGATGATCGTATGTGTGTCCCCATCTCACTGCTAGACTTTTGTCTATATTATAATATTGATATTACATTGTTAGATATTTAAAGGTGCGAAGGGAGTAGAGAAATCTAATGTAAAATTCTTTATATTCATTTTGTGTTTTTAATGTTGGTTAATCAATGATTTGCAAAGGGACTACAATTAATTATTTTTTAAGTCTGGGTGATTCCCTTCTTTATTTAAATCCCTAATTAATTCCTGTGAAGAATTTCCCTCCTTTTATTCTCTATAGATCAAAGAATGTGCCTGGGGTGGGGGAGAGAGGGAGGGAACAAACACACAAGGAAACTAAAGCCTGGGACCTTTTTAAGTGTACAAAGATTGCAAACTTAAAGTGTAGGACTTTTTTTTTAAGTCTACAAAGACAGGGAAGTTTATTATCAGGAGCAAAGGATGATTGCTTACGTTGGTGTTGTGCCAGAAAGTTTATTCCCACCGATCTGTTTCTATTTTTTTCTTTCAGCGTCCCAATTCTGAATCCTCTCTCTCTTCCTCTGTCTCAATCTCATCCCCTTGTCCCCCAACACCTTTCTTCCTCAGCCCCTCTTCTCATTCTCCCCTTTTCTGTATCTTCATTCTTTCTCTCTCATTCCTTCTCCTCCTCCTCCTCTTCACGCTTTCCCCTTCCTTATATGCTGTCCTTAGTTTGAACTCTTTTTTTTCTGTCACTTTTAGTATTTCAAGCAGCAGCTCCCCAGCTTCTCCTACTCCTCCTCCTCTAAGCTGGTGGGCCTAATTCCTCAGGGCTGCACAGGGATATAGTCAGCCCTGCTCTCCTCTTCCCTGGAGTGGCTGTGGCTGCTCCCCGCCATTGTGATATCTCTACAGGCTGGACCAGTTTCAGCAGCTGTCTCCTTACCAGGCAGGCGTAATTCATTGGGAATCAGCATGTTAACTCGGGTAGAGTTCCTTAATGCTATTGGCCCAGCGCTGTCCACTTTCTGGCAGTCTTTACATCTCTTTACCTGCTCTGGTTCTATCTCCACTACTACCAACACCACCACTGGGCAGTGAGGTCTCTTGTGAGTAACCACAGCCCCATCCACCTGGCATTTCACCCCGTGATTTGGTAGTGCATGGCTCACGTTTATTTTAATTTGGTGGTGCACAAATAATGCTAAACCCATTATTTACCTTTACTGTAGACTGCATGCAAAGCACTATAGGAATGTTCTCATTTTTGCATGTACTAATGATGAAAAAGTGATTTAGATATGTGCCTCTGCTTCCAAAGCAGTTTGAGTTATGGTGCCATTGTGCAGAGCATCACTGATGTTTTTTTAAAAGGCTGGAAAATATGAAACAGAATGCAATTTTCAAACTGCCTACAGAAGTGTAAAGTCCATGGGTTCATTTTATCTGGGAACTTGGCACCCATTTTCAAGGGGCAAACTTTCTCCTTGAAAACTGCCTAACAAGAAGTACCTGAACAGCTTTGCACCTTCTTTTTGTGCAAATGCTTCCTTTTAAGTAAAACAAAAACTTAAACATTTTTTGCTTTGAAAAATGCTTTGAAAAATTCAAAAATGCATGCCTTATTTTCAGTCCCACCCCCAGCCCCATCCCTGAGAATGCCTCCCAAAAAATTATGCATTTAGTGACACTATGTACAGACTTTTACCTATATAGAGAGTGGGACATTTTCCAAAAGCCCATTTCCACGGGTAAAATAATATTTTAGCTGTGGAAATGGTTTTGAAAATTACCCTCATATTGTTTAGCATGCAATGAAATGGGCAATTAAGCACAACAGCCTGATTTTTATTAAACACATACTGGTCCCATTTCCTACTAAGTAATGTGACTTTTTTTTTTTTAATTTTGTTCCTTTTCCAATAGTATTTTTAAAAATATTTTTATGTTCCTAATTAGAGTAGCAGTACCAGGGATCCAGTAACATTCTATTACTGAAGGTTCAAATGTAAATTCAGTTGTGATCTTACTCACAGCTGAAAAGTTTCTGTGACTGCAGTGATCAGCATGCTAGGTCAGCAAGCATTGTGATTTTTGGTAGTGTATTTATTTATTTATTTATTTATTTATTTAAGTTTTTATATACCGTCATTAAGTTATTCACCATCATAACGGTTTACAATAGGGCACCTATATAAAAATGGGGCGTATATTACATAGGTGGTGCCATTAGTATTCGGTTACAAAAAGGCATTTATTTGTGGGGATTAAGTGTTTCATGGCAATGTGTCCTGAAGGTTGCCTACTGGGGAATGCTGGGGAATTATGAATTATTAGCCTCTTAAAATTTAGGGGTAAAAGTCACTGGCCGGATTGTGACCTGATTCACTAAGCATTTTTCCCATAGACAGAGAATGAGAGAAAAGCCTTAGTGAATCAGGCCCATAGCCAGATAAACTTATCCAGCTAACTTTGGAAGGATATTCAGTGGTTCAGCCACAGTATTGAATATAGCCGGTACTCTTAAAGATAGCCAGATGGGTTTATCTGGCATTGTTAGGTCTATTCTGTGGTATGACCAAAACTAGCTGCTAAGTTATCTGACTAGTTCTGACCCCCTAGATTCATGAAAATGCTATAATTTTGCATGGACAACATCCGCAGTAAGAAAAAGGGGTGTGTTTATAATAATTTTAGAATTACTGCGAGAGAGAGAGAGAGAGAGAGAGACTAACTTTACAAGGCCTTCATAGTAGTCAATTATTTATCTCATTATAGGAGGGCCAGCTAATAACTCGAGATGAGGTTTTGCTGGTGGTTTACAGTTTTGGGGCCAGTTTGACATGCAGAGTGAGATGTATAAACAGCACAGTATACCTCAGTGAAGATTTGATGTAATTTGGAGTGAGAAAAGTTTTATAAATATGAGATTTCTACTATGTTCTCTTGCCCTAGCTTGATGGACTCTATAGCAAGGTACTATCAGGCTAGGATGAGAGAACATTGTAGAAATCTCATCTTTGTGAGACTTTCCTCAGATAAGGCATGAATCCTAGTAGCAAACTTGCAGGATCATTCTTCACATCGTGATGGGCCATTATCGCATGCGTTAGGGCATTATTGCATGTGATAACATCTTAACGCACACAACAACTAATGCATTGCAAATTGAAAAATTAAATGAGGGAAAGGGGAGGAGTTTGGGCAGGATTTAGGAAAATGAGGGGCCAGTAGAGCTGTGGGCAATAATGTTTTGGACATTATCACCGGCAGTAGCACCGGAAATACCTACACCTTTTCCATTGGCGCTAGGGGGGGGGATAGTGTGCAGCGTGGCTGCAACTGCGGTGGGCAAAAATGCACTGCCATGATGCGATCACCTGATCAATATCACCACCCGAGCCTTTTTTTTCCTGCAGCTCATCATTCTGGAATGATGAATCTAGGCCAAAGATAGCCCAAGATCCAACTGAATGGGAATCCACAAAACACTCAATATAAGAATCCCACAGTACCAAAACAATCATCCTTGTTGGTGCTTGATATGTAGGATTTGAAGGAGTTAAACTAGGAGTCTTGTAGTATAAATATCACAAGACTCAGTTAGTTGAACAGACCCTTTTGATTGCTTTTGGATATTTCTTTTATGCAATAGTGTTCACAAAAACATATTCAGGTACTAATAAAAATTCATTGACTTCAATAAATGTTAGGGTGGCATAAACCTGGTTGCATTTTGTGATCCATTAATAAAGCCTTATTGAGTGTACCAGCTAGTGGGAGGTATCTGTTACAGAGAACTAGGAATAGCCTTTTCATTTGTCACAGCAGTAATGTGGAATTCTCTCTCTGATCAGCTTAGATCTTGGATTGACGTAAAGGAATTCAGAAAGCAGTTAAAAGCAGTGTTGTTCAGGGAAGCTTTTAATGTAAAATATGTTTCAATGTATGTAAATGCAAATTAAAATGTGTTTTGATGTTAATCGATGTAATCCACACTGAACAGTCTGTTGACTGGAGGGAGCAGATTATAAGCACTTAAATAAAATAAATAAATAACTTAGCTGCATGTGATAGTTCCACAGAAACCCCGACACTGTGCCATGTTTCAAATCCTGTCTGCTTCCAGGGGAAATCCCAGTAATTGACCTCTCCTATAGCACCTCCAAATTCAGGCCCTCCTCCCAGATAATTCTTTGTCATCTGAAACTGAAGCGCACACACACAGTCTTATACTGACACAAAGGAGAGAAATTGGAAATGACATCACCAACATCTACACAATTAGAATGCACAGTTCAAGTAGTCAGGGCCATAAAAAGTCAATAAAATCCAAAGCGTATGCTCCTCAACAAGAGTGTTTGTATTAAAAAGCGGCTATTAAGAAAGTGAATACCACTCAATTTGTTTAGTGAGATTACTGGGGTCAACAGTGTCCAGATTGGAAATCCAATAGTGTTCCTGTTTATTCACGAAGGCAGAAACGTTTGCTCTTCTCAAGGGCCTTGGAACCTGCTTCAAAATTACCCATTGCAGATCCTGAAAATTATGTTGTTGTGTGGTGCAATGCATATCCAAGGGAACACTTATTGTCCCTGTATTTAAGCTGCTTTCGTGTTCTGTCAATAGTAGGGATGTGAATCGTTTTAGGACGATTAAAATTATCGTCCGATAATTTTAATATCGTCTTAAACCGTTATGGAACACAATACAATAGAGATTCTAATGATTTAACGTTATAAATCGTTAAAATCGTGAGCCGGCACACTAAAACCCCCTAAAACCCACCCCCGACCCTTTAAATTAAATCCCCCACCCTCCCGAACCCCCCCCCAAATGACTTAAATAACCTGCGGGTCCAGCGGCGGTCCCGGACGGCCGCGGTCCGGAACGGGCTCCTGCTACTGAATCTTGTTGTCTTCGGCCGGCGCCATTTTCCAAAATGGCGCCGAAAAATGGCGGCGGCCATAGACGAACACGATTGGACGGCAGGAGGTCCTTCCGGACCCCCGCTGGACTTTTGGCAAGTCTTGTGGGGGTCAGGAGGCCCCCCCCCCAAGCTGGCCAAAAGTTCCTGGAGGTCCAGCGGGGGTCAGGGAGCGATTTCCCGCCGCGAATCGTTTTCGTACGGAAAATGGCGCCGGCAGGAGATCGACTGCAGGAGGTCATTCAGCGAGGGTTCCGGCGCCTCGCTGAATGACCTCCTGCAGTCGATCTCCTGCCGGCGCCATTTTCCGTACGAAAACGATTCGCGGCGGGAAATCGCTCCCTGACCCCCGCTGGACATCCAGGAACTTTTGGCCAGCTTGGGGGGGGCCTCCTGACCCCCACAAGACTTGCCAAAAGTCCAGCGGGGGTCCGGAAGGACCTCCTGCCGTCCAATCGTGTTCGTCTATGGCCGCCGCCATTTTTCGGCGCCATTTTGGAAAATGGCGCCGGCCGAAGACAACAAGATTCAGTAGCAGGAGCCCGTTCCGGACCGCTGCCGTTCCGGACCGCCGCTGGACCCGCAGGTTATTTAAGTCATTTGGGGGGGGGTTCGGGAGGGTGGGGGATTTAATTTAAAGGGTCGGGGGTGGGTTTTAGGGGGTTTTAATGTGCCGGTTTTGCGATTTTACGTTTTTTCGATTTTTTACGATTTTTCACGATTTTTCATGATATTTTACCCCCCCAAACGGCAACAATACGATTCCCTCCCCCTCCCAGCCGAAATCGATCGTTAAGACGATCGAGGACACGATTCACATCTCTAGTCAATAGAACTTGGATAGCTTGCGATGTATGTCCTACATAAACCAAGGTGCAGGGGCTCTGTATCATATAAGAGAAGAGTTACAGTCTATATAGGTCTTCAGATGAAGACTGTTCTTGGTATGAGGGTATGTTCACACCGGACCAGAGATAGTATTGGTGCACATTGCACAAATGCCACATGCAAAGTGTAATCTGGGTCCATCTGTACCCATATTGGGCCAGATTTTATAACATGCGCGTGGGTGTAGATTTGTGCGCACATAAATCTACACCCAATTTTATAACATGCGAGAGCAGCTGCATGCATGTTATGAAATCCGGGGTTGGCGCACGCACAAGGGGGTGCACACTTGTGCACTTTGCGCATGCCGAGCCCTAGGGGAGCCCCGATGGCTTTCCCCGTTCCCTCCGAGGCCTTGGAGGGAACTTTCCTTCTGCTCCCCCCCCCCCACCTTCCCCTCCCTTCCCCTATCTAACCCACCCCCCAGCCCTACCTAAATCTCCCCCCCTACCTTTGTTGTCCTTTTTACGCGGCCGGCTGCCGGCACGCGATCCCCCGGCATGACCGCTGTGCCAGAGGCCTCTGTCCCACCCCCGGACCAGGTGCCCCGCCCACACCCTGCCCCCTTCCCGCTCCTTTTTCAAAGCCCCGGGACATACGTGTGTCCCTGGGCTTGCGCGCGTCGCCGAGCCTGTGCAAAATAGACTCGGAGCACGCAGGGGCACTTTCTCAGGGTTATGCGCGTAAGTTACGCACGTAACCCTTTGAAAATCTGCCCCATTTTGTATAGCTGGTAAATTCGATCTCATCACCATATCTCTCAAGTTCCATCTACATGAAAATGCTATTTTTGGAGGGTGACTTCTTTGAAAATTCACTCATTCATAGGTCTAGGCTCAGGAGGCTATCCTAGGTAACACCACCCACAGAACTGAAAATCTGAAATAAAAATTGGTTCAGACGTTTCTATACAATGGGAATTAATACAGGATAGAGCTGTTATTTATCAAAGAAGTTACGTGTATAAATGTAACATACTACCATAACAATTTTCAAAAGCCATTTATGTTCATAGAGTGCACCTATGCAGGTAAATATTATGGACAATTGAATGGCATATATTGTAGCAATTTTCAAAAACTCATTTGCACAGGTAAAGTGCATTTACTTAAGCATGTAAATGCTTTTTAAAATCAGGCCCATAGGTTTTCACTTCAAGAGTTTACAAAGTGTCTGCATTCAGAAGTAAATATATAAATTGAAATACATTTTACAATATGAGTATCTCGGTGAAGAATGAGAGATGCACGAGGTCTGAAAGTGAATATTCAATAAAATCTATGTATAATAATGTTTTTGTTGGGCACATCACAGTCTCCAAAGTATCATATTTTTCTTGGAACCATTATGGTAATATACTTACTAATACTATATTAGTTTAGGGATGCCTTATGAAGGTTTTTATAATTTAATGTTTGATAGATGTAACTAAGGTATTGTGAAAAGAATGATCATTTGGCCTAGAAGAATTTATATAAAATGATAGTTTCTCAGCTTATATGTCAGTTCTTTTAGAATATTATTTTGCAATGAGGGACAGAAGCTTTGTTGACGAAGCAAGTGTGTGAAAGATATCAGATGAGCTTGGTAAAGCTGAGGTATTATATGCACTCTCGTCCACATAAATTAATGTGTAATAGTGGTGGTGGTTTAATATGGATGTGTACTCAGCAGGAGGGAGAAAAACAGACATTGCATCCAAGAGAAGCTCTGCCAATTACTCATGCTAAATGACATTGTTAAGAACATAAGGATATAAGATATGCCACACCGAACCAGACCAAAGATCCATCAAGTCCAGCATTCTATCTCTGAATTGGAAAATCTGGATCATAAGTTGCCCAGCACATCCCTAAGAATAGATCCATTATTTTTCTCCTCATTCCCAAGGATAAGTTCGGCTTTCCCAAGTCTACCTGGCTAATAATGGTTTATGGACTTCTCTTCCAGAAACTTCATGAAACTCCTTTTAACTTCAACTATTCTAGATTCCTTGATCATGTACTCTGGCATCAAATTCCAAACCTTGATTTTGTGTTAAGTAAAAAATATACTTTCTCTGATTTATTTTAAATCTGCTGGTTGTTAGCTTCATGGTGCTTTCTAGTTTTAGTACTATATGAATGGGAAAATAACTGCCCCCTGTATTTATCAGTTGCCTATCACAGACGTAGGCAACTCCAGCCCTTGAGTGCTGCCAGCAAGGTAGGTTTAACGGTTATCCACAATGAGTTTGCTTATGAAGCATCTGTGTACAATGGAGGCAATGCATGCAAATGCATCTCATGAATATTCAATGTAGTTATCGTGAAAACAATGTCTTGTGGCACTTGAAGACCAGAATAGCCTATACCTGCACTATCATATCCCCTCCAAGCTGAGGACCTCTAACCTGCTTGGGCCTTTCTCCATAACAGAGCGAGCCATTCCACTCCCATTATTTTGGTTGCCCTTCTCTGTACCTTGTCTAGTTCTGCTTTATCTTTTTTGAAATGAGGCGACCAGAACTGTACACAATAGCGTAAAGGAGCAGTCTCCACATGGATCAGTACAGGGATATTATAATATTCTCCTTTTTATTTTCCTTTTTTCCCCAAAATAATTCCTAACATTCTATTTGTTTTATGACTATCATTGCACGCTAAGATGAGGTGGTCCACAGTGGCTCCAATATCCTTTTCCTTGGTGGTTACTTCTAATGTGAACCCAGTATTGTGTACTTGAAGTTAGGATTTATTTTTCCTATCTATCTCTTTGTGCTTGTCCACATTGAAATTCGTCTGTCATTTAGATGCCCAGTCTCACAAGGTCCTTCTGCAGTTCCTCGCAATCTGCTTGTGTTTTAAACACTTTGAATTATTTTGTGTCATCTACAGATTTGATCACCTCGCTCATTGCTCCCTTTTTCAGGATCATGTTAAAGTGTAGCACTCTCAGCACAGACCTCTGGGGCACTGCACTATTCCTCTTTCTCCATTGAGAAAACTGACCATTTCCCTTTACTAAATCCATGTTAACTGTTCCCCATTAGCTATGTCTATCCATATGGCAAATAATGTTTTAAAAAGCAGCTACTAGCATTTTGCTAGGCACAAATGTCATGCTAACCAGTCTCTAGTTTCCCAGATCACCCCTGGAGACCTTTTTAAATATTGACATTATTTTAGCCACTCTCCAGCCTTTAGATACTGTGACTGTTCTAAATGGTAGGTTACTGATCAAAACTAACATGTCTGCAGTTTCATATTTGAGTTCTTTTAGAACTTTGAGGCGAATACAATCCAGTCCTGGTTTGTCAATTTAATATGTTACAGCTTCCATTTTCCCCAGTAATTTGTTCCAGTTCCTCAGAATCATCACCATCAAAGAATGTTCCTGATTTGGATTTCCCTCTAACATCCTCATCAGTAAAAACCAAAGCAAAGAGTTCATTTTTCCTTTTACTCATTGGTCATCTAGCAGGCCAATGAAATTCATCACAGCCTTCTTGCTCTGAATGTAATTAAAAATGTTTTCATTAACAGGTTTTGCCTCTAAGGCAATCATCGTGACGTTTGGCGTCACGGCATGTGACGTCACGTCTTGAGCGGCCAATTGCATGCACAGGGGCCGCTTTCCCCCGTGCAGGCATCCATCTTGCCCGGGAGGCAGGGGAGCCACGATACATTCTTCCCGATGGCCGGACGGCTGCCAAAAAAGTAAGTCGCACAGCGGGAGGCAGGAGAGTTCCGATCGGGGCTGCAAAAAGTAAGTTGCTTCGCCGCTTCACACCATCAGGGTCTCTTCTTCCCTCCTCCCGAAGCAGGGCGCGAAAAGCAGCCTTGCTCCGGAAGGAGGTAAGAAGAGACACTGACGGTGTGAAGCGGCGAAGCGACTTACTTTTTGCTTTTACGTTTTTTTCGCTTTTTTTTTTTTTTGCTTCGGGAGGAGGGGAGAGGACTGGGGCTGCCCCGGAGAACGGCACCCATGATCGCGGCCGGGGCAGGTGAGTGGGGGCTGGGGGAAAGCTTGCCACCTACCCTTACCCCTGCCTCTACCACAGGGGTAAGGGTAGGCGGTAAGTTAGCAGGTTAAACGCACGACAAAACGGCAGGGAAAGATAGCGATAGTCGGGGCGCGGGTTACGGGATGCTAGGGAATAGCTAATTCTCTCGTTTGCATGCAATATACATGCCGCGTGTGGAAGGGGTTGGCCGGGGATTTTAGGACGCTATAGGAGTAGGTTAAAGGGGATTCGGGATCGCAGGAAGGGATAACGCGGCCGGAAAGTGAGTAGAACGCGGCTTAGGAGCAGGGTAAATGCGGCCGCACTTTACAGGATAGACCTGTTTGAAAGCTGTTGAGATTGTGGTACGAGTGCACCATGATTCCTGTACCTCTGAGGGTTTTTAAGAGTGCTGGATGGGTGTGGAGGAAAAGAGGAGTGGGATGAAGATGTGCTACTTTAAACAGCTTTGGGGGAGAGAAGATGCAATCTGCTGCTTTCTAAATGGATACTCTTAAACTCTTTGGGGACCTTGATGGAGATCAGGTAGGGGGTGGAGTATCAGGCCAGCAGGCCTGCTTGATTCTTCTGTATTTTGTCCTACTTGGCACTTAACAGGCTATATGCTTTAAATATATGCTTTAAATATATGCTTTAAATATATGCTTTAAATATAACTGGTTAAGACAAAAGTTTCCAGGTAGATGTATCTGGATAACTTTTAAACCTAACATAGCTGGTTAGCCATGCTGAATATCCCTGATGACTTAGCCAGCTAATTTTAGCAAGATATGTTATCTGATTTTTAAATATTGGCCTTTGCATGTTTTTTAAAATTTTTATTCTATTTATTCTTAATCACATTGTTATACTTTTGCTGTTCTATGATGTTTTCTATGAAATGTTATTTAATAGTTGCACACTGTGCTGAATGATCTCATTGAGGCCAGGAAAGTAGTACAAAATGTTGGCTAAATAAATTTAATGTATTTGTTTTGCAAGTTTTAAACACAAATTTTCCACTTCTAACTAATGATGCAGTTTCTTCTGTCAACATTCTTTCATGTCTAAGAATTACTCAGCGTTTTCCTCTCTAGATATATATACTTCTCAGGTAGAACTCCTTTGAGTGACACTACAAGTAGTTTGACAAAATGTTATCTCAGCTATTCTCCCTTTCTTTCTCTAGTAATACCTGCAATAACTCTTTTTCAAATCAAACACCACTGATTACTTCATCAGGAAACAGCTCTCATACCTTCCCACAGCAAAATAATTGACTTTTGCAAGCTCTTAAAACAATCTAATGTTAATCCTCTACTTTCCTTAACACTTTAGAGTCATAAACAATAACCTTTTTATTCATTTGTTTTTATATACCGACACTCAATCTGAAATATCACATCGGTTTACAGTGCAATTGAGGTTCTAAGAAGATGGTGGCTTCTTATTTACAATGTAACTTCATATTATTTCTTACAATATAAGTTAGGATGAAACAAGGGACAACATTGTTTCTTACAGTTTAACTTAGAGTAGCTTAGAATAGAACAAGAGAGCAACATTGTTTCATACAGTTGACTTAGAAAAAGTTAGAATAGAACAAGAGAACTTTAACCCTCTATTTTCATAATAACACACTTAATGGACACACTGAGTAACTTTAACTCTCTCTTTCTATTGGAAGTTTTAATCACACGCTTTCCCTAGCAAACCAATATTCACAAGTCCTACTCACCCACCAGCAGATGCAACTTTTGCTATCAGCACTCCATCATCACTGAAAGTTAATTGAACATTTTCCAACATAAAGTATAAATACAGGACCTAAGGAGAGTGAAAACAAAAATACTTGGGCTGAGAAAATCACAAAACCCTGCAGTATTTCAGAGTTGATACTATGTGCAATAAAGTACCTGTAATGTCTGCATTACCTTAAAAAACCTAAACATTCAGCTGCAAAAAGTAAGAGACAAATGATCTAAAGAGGTTAATTGCTTTCCATTTTTCATTCTTTCATATTCTCTTTTCTAGCATGCTTTTTTGTTTCGATGCCTGAAGGTGCCCAATTAATCTTACATATTTCTTTTCTATCCAGAGAAAAGTAGTACTGTGCAGCAAACATGTCTTTTCTGTGTAAAGGTGTGAAAACATCCTGCTTTGTAAAAGAATACCCAAGTGAACTAAATGGTACTTAGCTTTTAACTCTGCAAATGTATTAAGCATTCTGCTGACTTTATTTGATTTCTGTCGAAAGCAACTTCAGCTCTCACAATACATATGCAACCTTTGTTAATGAAAGAGGATTGTAGTCTAGATGAGCTCTTTATAGTACCATAATTATAAAAGGATATATTGTACAGCTTCAGTAGTTTACATTCTTTATGCAAAAAAGCCCCTGCTGAGATGAGTTTTTGGTTTTCTAGATGATGGTAATTAGTGGTAATTAGAGATCAGTTCTTAGTAGAGACAGTAAAGTGGACTAATTAGATTTTGACCCTACCTTGCTCTAATGCAGATAACTGGAATTTCAATTTGCCATTCTGTTTCTTTAGTTATTTCAAGAGGGGTAGCACACAGACATTTTGAGATTAGTAAGGAAAACAGATTTTTAGAAATTAGATTTAGTAGACCAAACAACCTTCTAGATTTGTTTTAAGAATGAATTTTCTGCTGAACACTCCTCTGGATTTTTTTTATGTAGATCTTGAAACAGCAAATGGTATCTTTTAATGTCCCTCAAATCAAGGCTTTATGTAACACTGCTTCGTCGTTGTCTATCATTTAGGGTCCCATATGTATTGCACTATGTCACTTGAGAAGCACCTAATGCCCATACATCACACTATGGAAGCCACTATAATGAGAAAGAAAGGGTGATTTGTTTTAATATTATGAAAAGGTCGAAGGAAGGATCAGAGGGGTATGAATTGGTAGAGCCCCAAGGACTTTCACATTAAAAATAAACTGAAAGTACATTTTGTTCTGAGAGGTGGGCAATTTTTTTCAACCATGTAAGAAAAAAAAAAAAGATGACACAACAGACAGAAAAAACACAATACTTTTAGGAAGCGTACTTTTCAATGATCTGCAAACAGCTAAAGTCTGCGGGTAATTTCTACTCGCAGACTTTAGACAGAATTTCCAAAGTAGAAAATTTCCAGGTGTACAGAATGCTATGCAGCCTACGTGCAGACTGTTAAACCTGCTGAAGAGCAGGCGTAACTCTGTGCTCATGGATCTGCATGCAGGCTTTTGCAATCCGAAAGGGTGCATGAGAATCCTTTCCCCGCCCCCCTCTCTGCTCCCCTGGACTCCTACTTATGTTACACATATGATTGCAGAATTGTGTTTCACAAATACTTTTGCACACGTATGAGGTTATTTTCAAAGGAAAATGTAAATGTAACTTACTGTTATAGCAATTTTCAAAAGCCTCTTTACCTGCGTTAAGTGCACTTAGTGCAGGTAAACCAACTGACAGTTCAATAGCATATATTGTAGCAATTTTCCAAGGCTTTTGCCTCTGCATGGCTCTTCTTGTACGCCCATAATGCTTCAACATATTGTTGACTACATACATCATTCTTATTTTTTTTCTATTTTCTCTCAAAATTCCATTCCTTCCTTCTCTATTCTGCAAGACCTTTAGAGAACCACACAACTCTTCTACAGTTGCACCTCACTTGAACTCTTCTAGCAATGGCTAACATGTTATAGGGATTTATTAAGGAACCGTTCCATAAATTTACCAGCTCAATTATACTTATTACATTTTTGCTAAATGCTTCTTTAATATTAGAAACCTAATGCTCCTTAAAGTAATCCAGCTCAACAGGTGGCCTAACAACTTTAATACCTTTGTAGTTACAAGCAGAACCAACACCCACCTTACCTATATAGAATAATATGATGATGTGACACCACAGCTCATGCACACCTGTAACTTTAAGTTCCATAAGCCAATTCTCATGGCAGGAAATTACATCTAAGTAATACCCAGGTTTGTGAGTAGCTTTTTGAACTAACTGGGCTACATTTATGGTAGGCATCACATTTAAAAGGTCTTTTGAATGTGGGGATGCCACCTCATCCATGTGAATGTTAAAATCTTCTAAAATCAACAGTTTATCGTATTTCTGAAAAAGATCAGCTGTCAACTCAGCCATACGAGTAACATCTGACATGTGACACTTAGGTGGCCAGTAAACCAAACTGACAACCCATGGTAGACTCAACGTCAGAGGCTGAAGAGGGAGACAGGGATGGGAATCCCACTCCAGTCTTTGTACCAGAATTAGTTTGCAGTGCTAACTCTTCCTCCTTGCCCACTGGGATGTGCATGTGGTACATATGAATAGCCCGAAGGACAAAGTTGTCTAAGAAGCACATCATGGCATTCATAGTGCCAGGTTTCAGTGACTAATATTACATCTAGCTGATACTGCTGAATGATGTCACAACATATTGCTTCTTATTTCTAAATGAGTGTACATTTAAATATGTATTCATTTTAGCTAGCTTAAGTGGGAAAGGGTTCTCTCCTAGTGATGAAAGTAATGGATTTTAAACCAGGAGCTCAGGGTTCAAGTCCTTCTTCACCCGCTGATAACCTTGTGACCTTGAGCAAGTCAGTTTATGTCCTGTCACTCCATCTACCCACTTATAAATGAATTTTAAGAGCCAAGCATGCACAAAATCCAGTAGATACACGCACAGTTGGGGTGGTGCACATTGAGCAGATTTTATAAGCTGCCCATGTGCATGCATATCTCCCACTGTGCGAACAAATACAATTTAGAAAAAGGGGTGGGGCAATGTCTGGCCAGGCTAAGGGAGTCCTGGGATTCACACTTGAAATTTGATGTGCACCAGGATCCCCAGCTGCTTAACTTTACTTCTGCTATTGGTGATGTGATGTAAAACAAAACAATGTAGGCAATTCACCAGAGTTTTAAGGATTAGGGCTAATGGGGAAAAGGGAGGCTATTAAAATAAGGGGGTTTGGAAGATCTGTCCCTTAACTGGGAGAACTGGGAATGAACTTGTTACAAAATGGCCACATGCCTGAGCGCAGACCACTGAATGTGAGTACATGTAGGTCCGCAGGCTTGTTTAAAAAGTTACAGTTCCTAGTTGTAAATTCTTTGGGGGAGGTATATATATGTAATTTATTGTAGAATAAGAACATATGAAATTACCATGCTGGGTCAGACCAAGGGTTCATCAAGCCCAGCATCCTGTTTCCAACAGAGGCCAAACCAAGCCATAAGAACCTGGCAAGTACCTAAACACTAAGAAGATCCCATGCTACTGATGTCAGTAATAGCAGTGGTTATTCCCTAAGTCAACTTGATTAATAGCAGTTAATGGACTTCTCCAAGAACTTATCCAAATCTCTTTTGAACCCAGTTACACTAGCTGCACTAACCACATCCTCTGGCAACAAATTCCAGAGCTTAATTGTGTGTTGAGTGAAAAAGATTTTTCTCCGATTGGTCTTAAATGTGCTACTTGCTAACTTCATGGCATGTCCCCTAGTCCTTCTATTATCTGAAAGTGTAAATAACCGATTAACATCTACTCATTCAAGACCTCTCATGATTTAAAGACCTCTATCGCATCACCCCTCAGCCGTCTCTTCTCTGAGCTGAACAGCCCTAACCTCCAGCCTTTCCTCATAGGGGAGTTGTTCCATCCCCTTAATCATTTTGGTTGCCCTTCTCTTTACCTTCTCCATTGCAACTTTATCTTTTTTGAGATGTGGAGACTAGAATTTACACAGTATTCAAGGTGTGGTCTCACCATGGAGCAATACAGAGGCATTATGACATTTTCCATTTTATTAACCATTCCCTTCCTAATAATTCCTAACATTCTGTTTGCTTTTTTGACTGCTGCAGCAAACAGCCAACAATTTCAAAGTATTATCCACTATGATGCCTAGATCTTTTTCCTGGGTGGTAGCTCCTAATATGGAACCTAACATTGTGTAAATACAGCAATGGTTATTTTTCCCTATATGCAACACCTTGCACTTGTCCACATTAAATTTCATCTGCCATTTGGATGCCCAATCTTCAAGTCTTGCAAGGTCCTCCTGTAATATATCACAATCCGCTTGTGATTTAACTATTCTGAATAATTTTGTATCATCTGCAAATTTGATAACCTCTCGTATTCCTTTCCAGATCATTTATAAATATATTGAAACACACCGGTTCAAGTAGAGATCCCTGAGGTACTCCATTGTTTACCCTTTTCCACTGAGAAAATTAACCATTTAATCCTACTCTCTGTTTCTTGCCTTTTTATGCAGTTTGAAATCCACGAAAGGATATTGCCTCCTATCCCATGACTTTTTAGTTTTCTTAGAAGCCTCTCATGAGGGACTTTGTCAAATGCCTTCTGAAAATCCAAATCACTACATCTACCAGTTCACCTTTATCCACCTTTATTAAACCCTTCAAAAAAATGAAGCAGATTTGTTAGGCAAGACTTCCCTTGGGTAAATCCATGTTGACTGTGTTCCATTAAACCATGTATTTCTACATGCTCTACAATTTTGATCTTTAGAATAGCTTCCACTATTTTTCCTGGCACTGAAGTCAGGCTCACTGGTCTATAGTTTCCCGAATTGCCCCTGGAGCCCTTTTTAAATACTGGGTTTACATTGGCCACCCTCCAGTCTTCAGGTACAATGGAGGATTTCAATGATAGATTACAAATTTTAACTAATAGATCAGAAATTTAATTTCTTAGTTCCTTCAGTTCCCTAGGATGCTGCATACATGCTGAAAAGTAGAAAGGGAAGCATCACATGCTTCTTTCTCTTTTAATAAAGGTGTCTAATAATTGCAACAAATAAACAGAAAAGGTATGTTGGCAATTTCAGATGAGGAGCTCATACCATCTACCGTGACTCTGCACAATGTAAACTTTCTGGACCCAGGTTCTGCTGCTAATGGCTTGACTGAGACTGTTTTTTTTTTCTTTTGTAAATATACTTCTCAACTGTTTTTACTAAAAATATGTTTTAATATTGTAAATTAGATCATAAACTCTTAGGCTACTTTTAATAAATATAACATCAATATCAGTATAATCGTATATCTTTACAAAAACACTGCACGGGATCCATTCTTACAACACAAACCATCCATACATCTATTCATACCAAACATTCACACTTCGAGATACCAGCACACCCAATCAATATACCAATATACAATGGATTACAAAAAATTAATATTTTCACAGAATATTTTTAGAAATTCCAATAAATTCTAACACTTCCAATGTCAATGGAATTGAAGTTCCTGCTGTCTTAAAGCAAAGTTCTTTGCTGCATTCATTCCGACTTCCAAAGAAAATTTTCTATATAATAAAGATCTTCTTGAAACAACAGCTTTTCCATAGGGGCGGATTTTAAGAGCCCTGCTCGCCTAAATCCGCCCAAATCCGGGCGGATTTAGGCAAGCAGGGCCCTGCGCGCCGGTAAGCCTATTTTACATAGGTCTACCGGCGCGCGCAGAGCCCCGGGACTCGCGTAAGTCCCGGGGTTTTCGGAGGGGGGCGTGTCGGGGGGCGGGCCCGAACCGCGCGGCGTTTTCGGGGCGTGTCGGGAGCATTCCGGGGGCGGGCCCGGGGCGTGGGGGCGGGCCCGGGGCGTGGCCGCGCCCTCCGAACCCGCCCCCAGATCGCGTCCCGGCGCGCTAGCGGCCCGCTGGCACGCGGGGATTTACTTCTCCCTCCGGGAGGCGTAAATCCCCCAACAAAGGTAAGGGGGGGGTTTAGACAGGGCCGGGCGGGTGGGTTAGGTAGGGGAAGGGAGGGGAAGGTGAGGGGAGGGCAAAGGAAAGTTCCCTTCGAGGCCGCTCTGATTTCGGAGCGGCCTCGAAGGGAACGGGGGTAGGCTGTGCGGGGGTAGGCTGCGCGGCTTGGCGCGCGCCGGCTATACAAAATCGATAACCTTGCGCGCGCCGATCCCGGATTTCAGCGGATACGCGTATCTACTGAAATCCAGCGTACTTTTGTTGGCGCCTGGAGCGCCAACAAAAGTACGCCTATTCGCGGTTTTTGAAAATCTACCCCATAGTGTGGAGATGGATGGCTAATTGAGGGATACTCCAAGAGCAGAGCATAGGGCATTAGAGAGTTATTTTCAAATAGCCCATGAAGAGCTAAAATTATGTCCCTAAGTCAACATTGAAAATTCTTGGTTGTCCCAGTACACGTGTACAGATACACACAGGAAGCAACAGCTGCTCCGGAACAAGTGTAACTTTCTGCGTGTGAATTAATCTGTGTAATTTTGAACAGCAAAGTGTGTGCTTAACTGTTTTCCCTGCCCCAACTCTGGAATGCCTACCAGAAGTGTGGAGAACAGTGCACGCATAGTTGAGTGACACTTGCACTTTTTCCTGGGGTAATTTTCAAAAGCCAATTTACATGCATAAACCAGAGGTTTTGCATGGAAATCCTTTAGAAAATAATCCCCTTACTGAGTAATCTCTGTTGACTTCACCCCTTGTGCACCCCATTGTATTTCTGCAAAGCCAACAAGTTTTTTGTAAGCTCTGAATACATTTCAAATAAATCCTTTTACAGCAGTTGATATTATTATTTCTTATTATACTGCCTTTTTAATTAAAATCTGTGGTTTACAGTCAAATTAAAACAGATATAATACATACAATATCATATTGATAATAAAAGAATCTAACTAAATATAAAAGAGTCCTATCTTTTGACTAGTTCATAATGACAAAGTAATGCAGTTTAAAACAACTGGAACAGAAATCCTCTACGATTTGTCATCAGATCATTCCAGTCAAATTAAATTTTTGGTTCCAAATGCTTGCTTCAACAGCCAAGGTTTAATTAATTCTCTGTATTTCAAGTAATTAGATTTTTTGCAAGCCTCCAGTGGTGAAGAGTTGCATAGTATCTAAAACAAGAGTCCTGAGTAACATTGGAGTAGGGATGTGCAGAGCAAAAGTTTATGTTCATAAGTCCATAAGTCGAAAGGGGGTCCCATTTGCGGTCAATATGGACATATGGAGAATTCCATAAGTTGAGTCTATGTCCATACGTGCAATAAAAATTTAAACCCCTCACCCCCCTTAATCCCCCCCCCCCCCCAAGACTTACCAAAACTCCCTGGTGGTACAGCAGGGAGTCAGGACCCCATTTCTGAACTCCTTTGCGAGGAGCACGTGACATCGGCGTCACGTCGGAGTGACGCGGCGTCACGTCATTCCCCGCGCGATCGCTCCGGGACCCTCGTTGCACCCCAAAAGGAACTTTTGGCCAGCTTGGGGGGGTCAGGTTTTACAATAAAATATTTCAAAGTGATGTACATAAAATTAAAAAATAAAAATAAAAACAACCAAATAGTTAATACATCAAATACATCCTTAAAATACATATCAGTAGCATGCCATTCATCAATTGTGAGACCTGGCTGCATATATTTAATGGAACTACCTATATCAAGTCGATCTCAAGGGTCTATGAAACTGCTCTTACTCAAGTTTGGGACAGGAACTCACTGGATATCAGCCAAGTTTTTACTTTATGCCGATAGCACATCAAATTAGTTTGGTCCCTGTTAAACAGAGGGAGATCATTCCATAATTTGGGTTCATACATTGAGAAGGATCGATTTTGTAATCTTACATGTCGGAATCTCTTGACTGGGGGAAGTTGGAGTAGATAACCATACTGTGTGAACATATATTTCATAAGGAAAATTTCCAGGAGATCCTGTTGAATTAATAGGGTGACACATGATCATTCTTCTTTTTACCAAAAATGAATTTTGCTGCTGTTTTGTAAAACCTGAAGTATTTTTAATAAAACATCGAGGCAGCCTAGCAATAAGCTATTGGAAAAGTGTATTCTAGGCAAGGATTAATGAATGTACTAAAAGCTGTAAGGACTCAGATGCCGAATGTCACAAACAATAACCAAAAAACAAAACTGAACTGCTTTTGTTACATGAGCTGTCAACGATAATTTTTCATCAAATGACACCTAAAATAGTTATTTTCTCATTTAATCTTATCTTAGCTCCAGCAATTTGTAGGGGAGACTTCATATTATCTTTCTTCATGCAGTCCAAAATGCTTATGATTTTATTGGATTGACTTTTAATCTATGTTTATTAATTAAGAAGACAACAAATGTTTCCTGCTGTTGGATAAGTGGATTCCCATAATACAGGGGTGAATTGAACTTGCAATAATCAGCTATGTTTGAAAACCAATCACAAAAATCACATCACATTCACTGAATAAGGCTCTGATTTAATAATGATATCAAATGATGCATCATCAATCAGATTCCAGTCTATGTAAAGCAATTTGTGATACTGTTAGGAACATGATTATTTCAAAACTAGCAGGAGAAAAGCTGAAATAAAATGAACAACAGTGGCAGCAGAGTCTGCACTCTTGCTCCTTGCCCACAACACACCCAAATCTCTTACTTCCCACTCCCTGCTGCCCCACATTGAAGATTCTGTTCTGTGTGTGAAATTCCTAGGCCATAAGTTTTATTTGTCAAGCTCCTTTCCTCTGAAATGCCCTCCCCTTTGACATTCACATGAAACTAAACTACATGACAGTTCCAGTTAAAGTGTGGATCTTCGGTCAGCCTATGATTGTTTACTATCTTGTGTTACAGATCCTGTTACCTCATTTGCTGGACTACATTGTTTGTTTTGTAATTGAATTATTGTTCTGTTTTTGTATATTTTGATTGTACTTTGTGTGATTTTATTGTTTACTGCCTGGATAAACTGTTTTACAGCTGGTATATTAAATCCAATACATAAAATGAGTTAGCAACATCCTAATCACAAAGATGGCACCATCAACTTGTGAGCCAAAATCCAGCCACATTTTTCCAGATCCACAAGACAATGCTAAACTGCAAGCTATGTTACTAGCAAAGCAAACATCACTCTCACTGCTGTCCTATCATGCCAGCCCAATAAAACTGCAAGTGCAGCGTGGGCTCCCACCATTTTGCTAGGTAGGTAGCTCACTTCAGGCACGACTGAGCTCACCATGCCTATGTGGTATCCAGGATCTCCTGGTGCATCATTGCCACATCAGTCAGGCTGCTGTGACATTGCCACAGCCCCATGCGCCAAGCCAAATTACTCCATGTTTACACCATTTGGCTCAGGTAACATCCCCCCCTCCCCCATGGCAAAACTTCCTCCAAGCTGCTCCATTCTCTTCTCAATCCAACAACAAAAGGTAACATACCTGTGGCGCTATTGGGTGCGAAAGCCAGCGACGATAACACCGCGGTGGTGCGATCTGCTGCCGGCTTTCGCAGGCCCGCTCCCCCCGCCCCCCATTACCGCGGGATTCAGAAAGCCGTGTGATTTTAGAAAATCCAGGCCTATTACAAAGAAAGCAACTTTTTAACATTCAGACAGAAGAACTGAATGCATATAAAAGAGAAAAAGACTTGTAAATTCTCTAATAAACCTGTGACTATATTATGCAGTTACCAGAGCAGTAATCACCTGCTTATCTACAGTGTCTATATTACTATAGGCTTGTTCTAAGAAGGATTTTTTCTAATTCTATACATTTTCTCCCTTTATTTTGTTCATACTTATAGTGTTAGTGAGAGAAAACTTTTCTAGGTTATACAAGGGGAATAGCTCATAGCGAACCCAATATCAAAAATATTCCATGACGATATATATACTTTTGCAGCAGAGATGCTCTTACAGCTATGGTTTTATTCCCTCATAAAAGTTCATTACCTTTAAGTGTTATCTTATAGCCTGGCTTTCCAAATTATTTATCATCACAAAAACCATTTCCTTTCCATTGTCTTTTTTCGGTGCCTAGGTGGTATTTCATTAGTAGATGGGTTAAATAATTTGCATGGTAATGGATTTTTTTTTTTCAGTCATCTTTCTATGCGCCTCCATTTCATTGTGCTAAATTAGTTTCTATATCAAGAAGAACAGCAGATGAGAAATAGCGTCTAAGTTGCTGAACCATTTTGTCCTCCTTATACATATTTACTCTGTCTCTCCAAGCTCATAAGAGTTCTGCACAGTGTTACTCCCAGAATATGAATCATGTCAATGGCTTGCTATCACAAATCCCCCCCAAAAAAAAAGCCTGCTGAAAGAATACCAAGCAAGGAAAGTAAAACAAAATAGTTTGAGCTGTGCATCATGCCTTACAGCACTGTCTTGTCATAGCGAGAGAGGATATGAATATCATATATTTGGATCTCCATTTGGCGAATATCACCAGATGTTTGGATTATGTGCAATTATCAGCTTTTAAACTATTGCAGAGAAAAAATATTTAAGGTATAGAGGAGGTGAAGCCACTACTAAGGCTATCTGTTTTAACCTCTAAACCAGGGGTGGGCAATTCCGGTCCTCGAGGGCTGCAAACCAGTCAGGTTTTCAGGATATCCTTAATGAATATGCATGAGAGAGACCTGCATACACACTGCCTCAGTTGTATGCAAATCTATTTCATGCATATTCATTAGGGGTATCCTGAAAACCCAACTGGTTTGCAGCCCTCGAGGACCGGACTTGCCCACCCCTGCTCTAAACTGACCCATCAGTGGTTAGTATTTTCATTAGTAACATAGTAAATGATGGCAAACACCAACATTTATTTATTTATTTATTATTTTTATTATACCGAGTTCATGATAAGAATCACATTATTGATTATTATAAAATGACCAATTCAGTCTATCCATTTGTGATTTGTCCACTTTGGGTAGGTGCCTTGGCAAATTCCCTCTAGAAATCTGACTCCCACTCTCTGTTCCCCCTTCCTCCATGTGTCTTTTAAGGTTCTTACTGCTGCTTCATGCAGGTTACCCCATGGCTTCTAGTAAGCACAATGCAGTTGTATCATTGTTGTTTTATGCCATAACTGTCACTCTGGCCTGGATTTATCAAAATGCACTAAATATCGCATGCGATAGGAAAATAGGTGTATTTTATGGTAATAGGCAGTTTATTGAAATTTGCGCTAATACCTATGCAAAGTGCTATCTTAGCACAAATTGCGATAACTTTTTTGCGATAAGTGCCATAATTGATGTATTTCTTACATACAACCACTGGGGGGATGAGAGAGAGAGCGAGAGATGGATGGAGAGAGAGAGAGAGAGAGAGCCCCTAGCCATAATGCCCTCAGACTAGATTGGTATTTATATCTCTTTGGGAGGCCCACCTAGACACTCGAAGTGAAGTTTAGGTATTAGTGTAGGGCAGCGGTTCTCAACTGGTGTGTCGTGACACACTACTGTGTCGCTAAGCACCGGCAGATGTGTCGCAGCTCCTGGTGTTCCACTGCCCTACTTGTGCTTCCCTTCTCCATAGGGGTGGGGCCAAAGAGTGGAGAGACCTGCGTGCCACCACTGGAGGCCAGGCCAGCAGGGCCGAAAAGTAGAGAGACCTCTGTGCTGCCGCCGGCGGGGCCGAAGAATGAAGAGACACGCGCGCTGCCACTGGCGGTTGAAGAGTGGAGTGACCTGTGCACCGGAGGCCAGGCCTGTGGGGCCGAAGAGCAGAGAGACCCTGCACACCGCGGGAGGTGGCTGGAGAGATGTTGCATACTGCCGGAGGTCAGGCCAGAGGTGGCAGAGGAGGCCAGGCTTATTGGGCCAAACAATGAGAAGAGGCTCCATGTCAGCCTGTGTGTGTATGTGGTAGAATGGGTGCTTGGGTGCTGTGAGAGGCAGCTGTGTGTGTGTGGTAGAATGGGTGCCTGAGTGCGTGAGTGGCAGCGTTGTGTGTGTGTGTGTGTGTGTGTGGTAGAATGGGTGCCTGGGTGCATGAGTGAGAGCTTGTGTGTGTGTGTGTGTGGTAGAATGGGTGCCTGGGTGCATGAGTGAGAGCTTGTGTGTGTGTAGTACAGTGAGTGCATGAGTGGAAGTGTGAGTGGTACAATGGGTGCCCTGGGGTGCATGAGTGAGAGCTTGTTGTGTGGTGTGTGTGTTGTGTGGTAGAATGGGTGCCTGGGTGCACGAGTGAGAGCTTGTGGTGTTGTGGTACAATGGGTACATGAGTGGCAGTGTGTGTGTGTGTGTGTGTGTGTGGTTGTAAGTGACAGAATATGTGTGAGCTTGTATGTAAGTGACAGAGCATATGTGTGATTGAGAGAGAGAGACTGCTCAGGGAGGGGTGTGTGTGTGTGAAAGACAGAGACTGGTCAGGGAGGTGACTGGTCTGTGTGAGACAGAGACTGGTTGTGACTGGTTGTGGGCCCTAAAGAAGAGGACTGTGAGGACAGAGCTTCAGCAGCCACTGCTGCTTCTGGTGAGTGCTATTGGCCTGCAAGGGAAAGGAGTAGGAGAGTTGCTGGAGAGGGTAAGTAAAGGCGGCTTTTAAGTTTATTTTTCTTGATTAACTGCCATTTTAATTATTGGGTATTATGTGGTGTCTGCTGTTTTGAAATATTTTATTGATATTTGGACAATTTTTAATCATTTTTATGAGTTTTTAATTGGCTGTTATTCTGTTCATCAGCTGTTTCGTAACATTTATTAGTATAGTTTACAATTATTTGTAAGTGGGTATCTATCTATAGCAGCTTGCCTTGCTCTGTTTTCCTAATAGGAGGTGTATTAGTGTTTAGGGCCTGGTTAAATATTTGTAGTGGTAAATTACTGTCTTTTCATAAGGAGGGGTATTGTGCTTGCCAGTAAAGAGAGTTTGTTTTGCTTTTACTGAGATGTCATCAGATCCAGAATATCTTTATTTTGTATGGTGAGTTGTATGGGTAATGCCCTAGTTCTGCTCTGCACCCATTGTTGGGGGTTGAGGGGGTTCCTGAGGATGCAGAATTTATATTTACATTTGTCCCCATGACGGACACATGTTCAGTGTGTCATGCCTGTGAGAACCATCTGTCAGGTGTGTCTCAGCCAAAAAAGGTTGAGAACCACTGGTGTAGGGGTTAGGGGCCACTTTGACATTCAAAGTGAGACGTACGAACAGAACAGTGCTCTCTTGTGAAGATTTGATGACTTTCGGAGTGAGGAAATTCACCCAAAGATGAGATTTGTGCAATGTTGTCTCAACCTAGCTTGATGTTATCCAGGTAGAGAGAGTCCATCTCTCTCTCTCTCTCTCTCTCTCTTGCTCGGCCCTGATAGCTTGGCTGGCTCTCCAGGAGCTGGAAACAGCATGTGCAAAAAACACCGCAATAAAGCCCTAAGCTATCACTCGGCTTTATGCAAATGACAAAGGTGTAGTTAAAACTCACATTACAGCTTTGCAAAACTGTGAGTTATGGTGCTTTCACATGCATTAAAGGCATTTTTTGCATGCAAAAATGCCATATAGCACTTTGATAAATGACCCACTCTGTCAAGTTACCCAATTTCTTCATTACAATTCCTTGCCATTTGGGATCCTCTGTGTTTATCATGTACTTTTTTGAATATTGTAACTCTTTTTGTTCCCATCATACCCTCCAGGAAGTCATTTCAGGCATCTACTATCCTTTCAATGAAAAAATATTTCCTGACATTCTTGGATCTTCCTCCTTGGAATTTCATATCATGATCCCTAGTTCTGTAGCTTCCTTTCCATTGAAAAAAAAGTTTGTTTCTTGTGCATTAATATCTTTCAGGTGTTTAAATATCTATATCTTATCCTCCCGTCATACCTCTCTTCTAGGGTATACATTTAGAGGTCCTTCAATCTCATGGGGCTTTAGGTACAAACCCCACAAAATTCGGTCTATTTATTTATTTAAACATTTATAGTCCACAGTGCAAAGTATTTGGCAGATTACAATACAAACAAATATATTCAAAAATAAAAATGAAATAAAATTAAAACAAATTATTTACATAATAAAAATCATAAAACTAAAGAATAAACTTACTGAATAAAACTGAACAAATTATAACAAAAACCGCTAGTTAGAGTTGCCTTTCTCTGGGCTGTCTGAAGCTTCTCTCTATCCTTTCTGAGATATGGCATCTTGAAATGAACATAGGCCTCACCAATGACCAATAAAGAGGAGGCATCATCTCTTTTTTTTTTCTTGTGGTTTTGCCTGTCCTTATGCTTTATAACATTTCTCTGGTATCATATTATCCCAATGTTTCACTACCTTGAGTTCACCTGACACTATTACCTTGAGGTCTCTCTCCTAGTTGATGCACATCAGCTCATACTGCTTTTGTTGATTTCTTCTCCAAAGTGCATAACTCTGCACTTTTGGCACTGAATCTTAACTGCCATAGAAACATGATGGAAGAAGAAGACCACTACGGTCTATTTAGTCTGCCATTCATACAAACTACTCAGCATTATGATCCCTACCACTCCCTCAGAGATGCAAAGTATTTGATCACTCCTTGAGCTTTTTTCGTTCACTTCTAATTGTGTCTACTCCCTCAGGGGTGAACACATTGTTGAAGATTTTTGTGTCATCTGCAGGAAATCTTCTGTGCTTCCTTCTCTCTCTTCTGCAATGTTCCTCACAAAGTTATTGAACAGAACCAGCCCCAGAACTGATCTGAAGCACTCTAATAATCGCTTAAAGTAAATGTAATTCACTATTATGCTTTGGCATCTATCACTCAAACTTTCTAATCTAGTCTACCACTTTAGGACCCACAGGATGTTCATTTTATTAATAAGCTTGCTCTGCAGGACAGTCTCCACATTGAAGAATTAATGAGATTAGTTTGATATAATCTGCCTCTGGTAAAACTATGCTGTCTCAGATCCTGTAATATACTGGAATGTAGATAGTCCATTATCCTTTCCTTCAGTAGAGTTCTCCATCAATTTCCAACCACCTACATAAGACTAACTGGCCTGTAGTTTCCAACATCTTCTCTGTTACCATTTGTATGAAGAAGAACCATGTCTTCCATTCTCTAGTCCTGCAGAACCATTGACCTCCACAGTTCCTTTAGCTGACTTGCTAAAATGTTAGGGATAGATTTTAAAAGGTGCGCGCGTGCGTCCATGTGTGTGCGCTACCCGGCACGCACACATGGCCGCGCGATTTTATACCGGTGCACGCATGTTACAAAATTGGGGGTGGCGCACGCAAGGGGGGGTACATTTTTCCTATATTCGTGCGGCGACGCATTGGGGCCTTCCCCAGTTCCCTCCCAGTCCGCTCCAATTTAGAAGCAGACTGGAAGGTAAATTTCCTACCCTCTACCCTCTACCCTAATCTCCCTTCCCCTTTCCCTCTCCTCCCCACCCTCTAAAAACCCATTTGAAATCTTTTCACCTTTTTTGTGTTTCTGGGCCCGACCTGAAATAACTTGCATGCGCTGGCAGCTGGTTGGCGTACGAAGCTCTGGGACAGTGAACAATGGCGCTGTCCCGGCCTGCTCCTCCCCACCCAAAACATGCCCTCCGGCCTGCCCCTTCCACGATGCCTGGCACTTGAGCGCGTCCCACCTTTACGCGCATGGTTGGGCTTCTTGGAAGATTTTCCCGGCGCGTGTAAGGCCCGGCCACACGTGTAAAGGCTGGGATTTATTCTCGCAGGGCTTTAAAAATCTGCCCTTTAGTAACCTAGAGTACACCCCATCTGGCCTTTGTCCTCTTTCAGTTTTTCTAGTTGCACACAAATACTGTCTTCCATAAATGGTGCTTCTATATTTATCATTGCAACTATCACAGTCCGTCTCCAATCCCTTCTTTAGTGAAAAACTGAAGCATTTGTTAGCGTTTCTGCTTTTTCATCATTTTTCTCCACATATTACTTCTTGTCTCCTTTCCCTGTGCCATTTTCACTTCACTTTTAATGCTGCTTTTGAGGCACAGAACCATTTTTAAAGAGTCACAGTAGAGGAAGGAGTGAGGGGCCCAGTTGCTGGTCCAGGTTCAGTCTATAGATAGGTCATTCAGATTAGACCTTCTAGAGATACTTTTAACTGCTATGTTCTCAGTGGAGCAGGTTCAGTCATCTAGAATTGACAGTGTCCTGGTGTGATTGCAGGAACACAGGTTCTGAGGGGCATCTTGAGCAAAGTTTGAGGGAGACTGGGGATAAAGGTGGTGAAGTTGGAACATCAGTTTGCTGAACTGCAAGCCTGTGACACTGCCTTGGTTATCTTTGGAAAATGATAGCAAAAGGATGAATTTAAGATTTCTCAGTTTTTCCAAGTCTCCACCGATTATACCAGGTGACATGTTGAGAAGGTGCTTTGAGGAAATTTTGAAGGTGCCAGAAGACTATTCCACTATTCACTGAAGTCATCTATATTCTTTCAGGAAAGCCTAAAGAGGATCAGAGAGGTATCATGAAAAACAGGGAGACTTCTGTTGATAGTCTTATTGTGACTGGACTCTTAGAAGATTCCCATTTGAAAATATTTCCAGGAACACTCGTCTGGCAATCTTTGTTCTTGAATCAGATAAGAACTGAACAATTAAAGGGTATTTCATATTCAAAGGTGGTGCTTTTTGGACATAGAATTTCTGTGTTTATGATGTTTGGGGAGCCTCTCAAGGAAGGTGGCAAATGTTTTTGTCTTCCCAACAGGCTGTGGTCTTTATTGGGGCAAAATTAATTTTGCAATTTATTTTTGTTTATGGGTCATTAGCTGCCAAGGCAATGAGTATTTCTTCTATGATCCAATTCATCTGTGGAATTTTTTAGGTAAACATTTTGCTAGGATTATTGCTTTATTGAAAGCTGTGGGTATATCTTCCAGATTGATTCTTATTAGGGATGTGAATTGTTTTTTGACGATTTAAAATATCGTCCGATATATTTTAAATCGTCAAAAATCGTTAGAAGCGCGATACAATAGGAATTCCCCCGATTTATCATCAAAAATCGTAAATCGGGGGGAAGGGGGGAGGGGAAGGGGGAGGGCGGAAAAACCGGCACACTAAAACAACCCTAAAACCCACCCCGACCCTTTAAAATAAATCCCCCACCCTCCCGAACCCCCCCAAAATGCCTTAAATTACCTGGGGTCCAGAGCGGGGGTCCCGGTGTGATCTTTTACTCTCGGGCCTGCGGTGCTACCTTTGACCTGTCATATGACAGGTCAAAGGTAGCACCGGCGCCATTTTGTTTTTTGGCCCCCGACATCAGGAGCGTAGGAGATCGCTCCCGGACCCCCGCTGGACCCCCAGGGACTTTAGCTTGGGGGGGCCTCCTGACCCCCACAAGACTTGCCAAAAGTCCAGCGGGGGTCCGGGAGCGACCTCCTGCACTCGAATCGTTTTGCCGTACGGCCGGCACCTGGGGGTCCAGCGGAGGTCCGGGAGCGATCTCCTACGCTCCTGCACTCGAATCGTTTTGCTGTACGGCCGGCGCCATTTTGCGCAAAATGGCGCCGGCTGTACTGCAACACGATTCGACTGCAGGAGGTCGTTCCCGGACCCCCGCTTGACCCCCAGGGTCTTTTGGCCAGCTTGGGGGGGCCTCCTGACCCCCAAAAGACTTGCCAAAAGTCCAGCGGGTGTCCGGAACGACCTCCTGCAGTCGAATCGTTTTGCCAAAAGTCCCTGGGGGTCCAGCGGAGGTCCGGATGTTTTAGTGTGCCGGTTTTCCCGCCCTCCCCCGATTTACGATTTACACGATATTTACAAAAACAAAACCCCGACGATCCGATTCCCTTCCCCCCAAGCCGAAATCGATCGTTAAGACCATCGATCACACGATTCACATCTCTAATTCCTATAATTAATTTTGGAATTTCAATCAAGAGAAAGAAAAAAAAAAGGTTTTAAGATCCCCCTCCCTTCCTCCCTCCTTAAAAAAAAAAAAAAATCCCTGGGGTTGAGGGTCCCTCTCCTTCCTGACTTTCAAATTAAAAAAAAAGTCCCAGAGCTGGGGATCCCCCTTTCTCCCTTCAGCCCTCCTGCCCCAGAAAAGGCCGAGTATGAAAATCTATATGAGACTGGTATTCTGGCTATAGCCAGTGATTCACTTCTTAAATACAGCTTACTTGTGGGAGAACGTTCAATTCATCATGAGGATGCACAAAGCAAATGTTGAATCAGCATTGTGCTATCCAGCATTTTTCTTATAAATGGCTATTTGAAGCTATATCTGCCATGCACAATGCTGTATTTTCATTAGGTAAACAGATCTTTTTTTTTTTTTTCTTTCTGTACTTTATCTTGCCACTTGCTGTGCAGAGCTGGCATTCTTCTGAATAAACTAATTTATTGTTCTCAGGATTTTTACAGCATTAAAGCATTGCAGATTTGTAGGTGCTTAGGAGTAAGTTAGTAAGAATAAGCACAGAGTAAACAAAGTCACTCTTTTTGTCACACAGTACATGGGACAAAATATCTGTGATTCTTGTACAGAACAGATGGGTTCTAATATTATTTGAGTTGCTGTACCTATTGTTGGACAACATATTCAGGTATCACCTTAGGTGTTCATGAAAGTTCATCCATAACAATCTTTTAGTTAATTCTTACCACTAGATAAGTTGCCACAAGCTGCAAACATACCATCTGACTAGTACAGTAAGGCTTCTTGACTTCAAATAAAATTTTAGATAACACTCACTTGCTGACCACAATGCTGCATAACAGACATGATTTATTGAACTTTACTTAAGTCTTAGGGGCAGATTTTAAAAGATTTACGTGCATAGGGGGGGTTACGTGCGCCGGGCCTAAAGCCCCGGGACGCGTTTAAGTCCCGGGGCTTGAAAAAATGGGCGGGGAAGGGGCATGGCCAGAGGCCTCTGCAGGGCCACTGGGCCGGGGAATCGTGCACTGGCAGTTGGCCGGCGCAGGTGTAACTTCTACAACAAAGGATTGGAGGGGGGGTGTTTCTTTAGGGTTGGGGGGGCGGGACAAGTAGGGGAAGGGAGGGGAAGGTGGGGGGAGGGAACGGGGAAAGCCAGCTGGTCTCCCCGAGGGCTCGGTGTGCACAAGTTGCAGTAGTGTGCACCCCTTGCGCGCGCCGGGGAGCACGCACAAATGTAGTCCGCGCGCGCAGGTTTTAAAATCTGCTCCTTATTGTATTTACTGATTTCTGGCTGTTCATGAGGCACTTCATGAGATGTCTTGTAACACAATGTAGGAGGAAAAAAGTGTATATTGTGACTTAATTTAAAAATGATTTCATATCAACATTGAGGATTGCTTTCATATTTATATAAATGTTTATATAAAACTCTTTTCTTTGTGGTCCATATTACCAATTGGGTTTGTCCAGGGCCCCCATTAACCTGCAATTCTACAGCCACAGTAGGGGGCCACATGATTAAGCCCTTGCCACGGGACTTCAGGAAACAGATTATTCAACTGGGTTCTGCTAGTCCTGTGCTTGGCTGACTCCCCTTCCAGCCTGCATATTGCTGCTGCTACCTCCTCTTCTGGCCTGGCTTCCATTGTGGGGAGTAGAAAACCATCTCCTCTTTTGACGTCAACTGAGTCCTTTCTGCCACTAGTGCATGGAAGGTCACCTCGTCTTCTGGCCCATGCTAGGTGGTGGTTGCATTTAGTTGTGGAATGCACTAGGATGCCTTTGCCCCTCATTCTGCTTACACAGGATGGCTAAAGTAAGTGTGGAAGTGTAAGGGGGAGAGATTAGAGAGGCAGGTAATATAAAAGACTTTGGTTTAGAAGGAGAGGGGGATAAGTGGGAGGTGGGGAAGCAGATGCCTCTTGAGAAGGAGAAGAAAATGGAGGAAGGGAGCAAGGAAGGAAAGGATCACATGTAAAGAAGGAATGAGGATGGGAGGGAGAATAAATGCTAAGTAGGATGGTGAAAGGGTAAGATAGGCATGAGAGAAAAAATGGAGAAAGAAAAAAGTTAATGAAATGTGCACAAAATAGTTTGTAAACATATGTAGAGAAACAATTGTAAAGTTTGCAATGAATTCACTTTATGAAAAAACAATGTAAATTTTATGCAAACATATTCAAATGGTCTGCGGAATCACTGCAGGATTTGTAAGACTGGTGCAAAGTCTTTAGCCCTTGCTCTAGAGCAGTGGTTCCCAACCTTGAACTGGGGACCCCCCCCAGCCAGTCAGGTTTTTAGGAGATCCGCAATGAATATGCATGAGAGAAAATCTGCATGCAGTGCCTCCATAACAGGACAGGGCTGGGAACCACTGCTCTAGAGTCTATGCTTGAGTTGTCACAGGACGTGGAGCTCTGTATTTTTATTCATTGCTGCATGGGCCATTTCTTTGGGGCCTTTTTCAAGGTAGTTTCTTTTCTGTAGCACATTTTCTAAAATTTAGGTGTCATGATATGGAGGAATTTGATTTTTTTTTCCAAAAAGTACAAAGCCCAGGGGAATGCAAGAGTGTTTACAACCAGATAGATGAGAGAGAGATTTTGAGGCACAAACCAAAGGTCATTTAATTGATGTCTCTTCCAAATGCTTATTCCAATATTTATTCCACACTGTGTTTGCTCTGACCCAAAAGACAAGAGCAAATACCTCAATGTCCCCGACTGAATACTTCAAACAAGGAGGCTACAACCCCAGAATCAACTCCAAAAAGGATGCTTCTTCACTTAAAACACTCATGGCAAACCCACTGGAGTACAAAGAAAGGAAAACCATAGAGCGAACGTCGAACCTGCAGCAAGTAAAATAGAGAAATCATAAAACACTTACAGCCTCTACTTCTGAAAGATGAGTGGCCAAAAGAAATATTGCCTGCTTCCCCAGTGCTGGGCTTCTGGCAACCACCTAATCTGAAGCAAAAATTATTGAAAAGCAAGCTTCTAACAGAAACACAGAAAGAAGAGAGAGGAACAAATTCCTTCAGCAAACCGTGCTGCAAACGATGGGGGCTATTTTCTAAACACTTATCGCACGCGAAAAGGGCCTTTTCGCGGCGGTAACACTAAAATTAGGGGGAGGGGAGGAGTCGGGGCGGAGTTAGGGAGGAATCGGCGGCGGCACTGCTGCCAGCGATAATGTTTCGAACATTATCGCCAGCAGTAGCGCAGGGAATAGCACCAACTTTTTACGGTGGTGCTATGCCCGTGATAGCCTGCAGCCGGCCACACCGAGGCATTAGAAATTGCCCCACCATGGTACGATCGGCTGCAGGCTATCGCCGCCTGCCCCCTCCTTCACCCCCCACCCCCTTTAGCTCATGCTTCATCATTCTGCACGGAATCCTGGCCTGTGGCAGCACATATCACAGGACCCTACAGTTACCCACATGCGAAAGGCATTCATCCTCAGGGGGTTCTATTCATGAACCTCTTTAATGTAGTGTGTTTATATTCAATGCAGAAAATTTGAAGAAGGAGAATGCACTGATGAGTGGGGGAACGTTTTGTGGGACCAATGAGCTTATAATCATCAATGAGTCAATGTGTCAATGAGCTTATAATCATCATACTAAAAGGCAAATGCAGAACAGTACAGGAAGGTTAAAAGGGGCCGATGCAATGCAGTGCACTGTTTAACCAGCAGTTGGATGCGGGTTGTATAGGTGCTACCTAATCTCCTTATGCAATAAGGGGATTAGTGCCTCCAGAACACAAGTCCAATATGGGGCAAAACTAATAGCACTCATTATATGCAAATGCATGTGAATGAGGGTATTAGCTATTCACTCCGAATGCAAAAAAAGTTCATCTAAGACGCACATTTTTTGCGCTCAGAAATTAACACCTGTCCGGAGCAGGTTGTATAGAAAAGCAAAAAAACTGCTTTTCTGTACATGCTCCTATTTAATATCATTGCCAGATTAAGTAGGAGGAACAAATCTTTAAAAAACTAAACAAAAAAAAAAGTTAAAAAATAGTGCTGGCAGTCAGGTTCAGGAAATGGACGTTCAGTTAACAAGCATCCATTTCTTGAACACCTGGCTGTGTGCCAATTAGGAAAATGGAGGTCGATAAATTTGGCGTCCGTTTTCCTAACCGGCAGATGGACGACCACTCGTTGGCTCCTGTTTTCAAGGAGGTGCTAAGGGCGCACAAGTGACCCTAGCGCCTCCTTGATAATGCAATCCCTAATTTAAATATTGCATGTCACCCCTAGGAGGGGTGTCTGGGGATGGGTTAGGAAAGCGGGAGCTGAGTGTTCAGCGCCTACGTTCAGTGCACATTAAGGGGCAGATTTTAAAACATAACGAGGGTGTACATTTGTGCACACAACCCAGCGCGCACAAATGTAGGCCCGATTTTATAACATCATAGGGGCTACTGGTGCCATTGGTCCGCCCCTGTCACTGTTAGGAGCAATGGACAGCCGGCACCATCTTGTGCTCCTACCATGTGACAGGGGCTGACCAATGGCACCGGTAGCCCCTGTGACATAGTAAGGGCAAAGGCTATTAGTGCCATTTTGAATGCCGGCAGCCAACAGCCCGAGTGCAGGAGATCGCTCCAGGACCCCCGCTGGACCACCAGAGACTTTTGGCAAGTCTTGGGGGGGGGGGGGGGGGGGTCAGGAGGGTGGGCGGTTGTAGTTAATTAAATTTAAAGGGTTGGGATGGGTTTTTTTCGGGAAACGAATACATATGTAACTAATGAATGGATCGGGATCCCCCGAGAACTGATGCAATGGATTTGGGTCCCGACGAATATGAATACCGAATGGGATGAATCCGTCCCTGCTGTACATCCCTATTGCTTACAGCATAATTTTTCTGATTTCAAAAGAGAGAAAATTAGTTGGTAGAAAGGATGTGTTGGAAGATACCGTGAAACAGCTACAGTACAAAGTCAAGATCATTGTGGAATTGAAAATATACTTCAAAAGATGCAGAAAACCAGAAGTCAGAGAGAGAATCTGACCATTCTGCAGATGGTGATGAGCCAGTGAGAGATATGGAAACATTTATGCCAAAGCTACTGGAAATTCCCTAGGTCACTGGGAATGAACAACTGCATGGAATGCCTTTTCATAATACCAGAAATAAAAAAAGGAAAAAAAACAGCCAAGATTAATGGTGAATCTTACTTTGAGATACCCTCAATCTTTGGAAAACCTGCAAAAAAGTGAGGTGCAAGCCCCTGTATTATAGGAACGAAGGAAGGAAAGAAAATTTTGATTCCCGTGAATCTGAATAGTTACAGCACAGGTAAGGAAGAAGTTTCTGGCAATGCGAGAGTAAGAAAGATGAAAACAAGGCTCAGTTTGTTTTATCCCGTGAGGATGAACATCACTGTGAATAATTAAGGCCTAAATGTTTGAGGATTTTGAAGAACTGCAAGGTTATATTGATTTTCCTTCAGAAAACAAACAAAAAAAAGACTGTTTTCATACATGCAGAAGGAGGAGATAAACAGTTAGACAATGAGTTTTGTGCTGTAATCCTGGCAAAGAGACTGCATGGTGACGCTGTTATAATCATAAACTCATATCCGTTTGGGGTTTAAGTAAGACTCTAGATTACATCTGGGCTGACTGGAAAATCTGTGAGTAACTGAAAGGATGTGCATGGAAAAAAACTTTCATTTTGGTTCGTTTTTCATTCCATTTCTTATTTCCCTTTTTTTAAACTTCATTTAGCTTCTGTCATTTTAGAATATGCAAAATGGGCTTAGCTCATACTAAATGAGTTTAGTGCATACAAAATGGGAAGTGACATAAAATGAAACCACAAATATTCCCCAGTCATTTTAAAATGACAACATATCCCTAAGATATTGAGAGCTGGTTTATCTGAAGGTTGTATAGTTTGAGAACTTTGGAGCTTAAGGCAGAATTTTTATTGAAGTGTGTAAAAAGGTACCAGAACTGAGTCATAGAGTTGCCTCTGTATAATATGAAAAAACTACCCGCAATTTCCAATGAGATGTAGTGGACATACAGAGAATGCATCATAGTAATCCAAGTACAGGAAAATGTTGAAGTTGTATACTGATATATTTAATTTAAATATGAACCAGGAAGTTTTGTCACAGTGTATGCATTAATATGGAAATGGAGATATGAGAATGCATGAAGTTATGGAGATCATCTATGATAGTGTGTTTTTACAAGGGCTGTGAGAGTATGACCTAAAAGTGACAGTCCTAATGGAGGTCAACAATTATGGAGGCTCGGTGTTTTATACACACAGGGAATGGAAGCAATCAGGGAATTTCAGAGAAATAGTTAGCCCTACAAGATTTGTGAGTTATCAGAAGAACTGTTTTATGTCATGCGTAAGCAAAGATGGCATGATTTGTGGGTTTGTGTCTAAGAAAATAAGAAGAAGCATATAGGGAAAAAATAGCTCACGCTGAAGTTACACCATGTTAGGTTTCATATTAGGAGTAACCACCCAGGAAAAAGATCTATGTGCCATAGTAGATAATACATTAAAATCGTTGGCTCAGTGTGCTGCAGCAGTCAAAAAAAGCAAACAGAATGTTAGGCATTATTAGGAAGGGAATGGTGAATAAACGGAAAATGTCATAATGCCTCTGTATCGCTCCATGAGGAGAGCACACCTTGAGTACTGTGTTTAGTTCTGGTTGCTGCATTTCAAAAAAGATATAGCTAAACTGGAGAAGGTACATAGAAGGGCAACCAAAATTATAAAGGGGATGGAATGGCTCCCCTATGAGGAAAGGCTAAAGAGGTTAGGGCTGTACAGCTTGGAGAAGAGACAGCTGAAGGGGGGATATGACGCAGGTCTACAAAATTATGAGAGGACTAGAATGGGTAAATGTGAATTGGTAGTTTACTCTTTCGGATAATAGTAGGACAAGGGGCACTCCATGAAGTTAAAACAAATTAGAGAAAATTCTTTTTCACTCAATGCACAATTAAGCTCTGGAATTTGTTGCCAGAGGATGTGGTTAAGGCAAGGCAGTTAACTTAGCTGGGCTTAAAAAAGGCTTGGACAAATTCCTGGAAGAGAATTGCTATTAATCAAGTTGACTTAGGGAATAGCCACTATTTATTACCGGCATTAGTAGGTAGGGATCTATTTAATGTTTGGGTGCTTGCCAGGTACTTATATCCTGGATTAGCCACAGTTAGAAACAGGATGCTGTTGCCTAGTATGGCAACCTCTTATGTTTTTTTGTTCTTAATGTTTATGTGAATTTAATTGCAAAAACGAGAAAAAGACCTGGCTGACTCATTTGCAAATTGGGAAATGCAGCAATGAAGTACAGTAGTAATATATGGGATAGATTTTCAAAAGGTTACGCACGAAACCACGAAAACCTACTCTTGCTTGCGTCAAACCTATTTTGCATAGGCTCGGCGGTGCGCACAAGTTCCGGGACGCGCATATGTCCCGAGGCTTTGAAAAAGGGGCGGGGCAGGGGGGCGGTCCAGGGGCGGTCCCAAGTCCTCCAGCACAGTGGCTGTGCCAGGGGATGGTGAGCTGGCAGCTGGCCTGCGCGTGCAAGATACACCTGCAAGAGGCAGGCGTAAAAAATAAAATAAGGTAGAGGGGGATTTAGGTAGGGCTGGGGGGGGTGGGTTAGATAGGGGAAGGGAGGGGAAGGTGGGGGGAGTGAAAGAAAAGTTCCCTCCAAGGCCGCTCCAATTTCATGGGGTTTTCCTATCGGTTTCGGGAAGCCCCCGATTTCTGACGACAATATTTTCAATCGTCAGAAATACGATTCACATCCCTAGAAGGTAATATACCCGGATGGCGTGACGTCAGCATGAGGGAACGCCCTTGAGGTTCGCGCCAAGGGTGGTATAAAGACATGGGTTGCGCACGCGCACCTTAGTACGTATCTGGGAGGAGCAATGGCGGGAGGCTGCACTATAGCCATTCCAAGAACGCCGGAGAAGTCTGCTTGTAGGCGCTGCGGTTGCCATCTTTCCTAGGTAAGCGAGAGGAGCCATGAATAAGGTGAGGCAAATGGGGCAAAGGCGTCTAGCACCGATAGACGCAACATACACGGCAATGAGATTGGGCCTCCCCCAGTTCCCTCCCAGTCCGCTCCACTTAAGGAGCGGACTGAGAGAGAACCTTCCTACCTCCTTACCTACCCTCCCTCCCTCTTCCCCTCTCCTCCCCGACCCCTTAAGAATTCCTAGCTTTTTTTTCCCCATTATTTAAGAACTTATGTCAGCCCCTGAGCTGGCATAAGTTGCGCGTGCCGGCAGAGCGGCAAATGGCTGCTGTACCGGCGGCCTCCAGCCCCACCCTGCCCCTCCCCCTGGACCACCCCTTCCTTCCCCTTTTGCTGAGGCCTGGCTCTTGTGCAAGTATCGGGGTTACGTGCACGGCCAGGCCCCTTCTAAAATGTGTGCAGCTCGCACAAGGCCCGGCTGCATGCATAACCCCCAGAGTTTTCGCGTGTGGGGGGATACAAATTCTGCCTTAAGATTGTAGAATCCACCCACACGAGTTAGTTATGTTCAAATTGTTTATAAAAGAAATTCCTGAGGTGTCCACAAATATATAAGAGCAAAGAAAAAAAAAAGTATATAACCCAGAAAAAAAAAATGGTTTCAATATACTACAGGTTAATCAGCTCCATTGATTTTCGTGGAGCTGCAGCGGTTGCCATTGCAGAATGCCCATAGTGTTAAATTGTTTGTACTGTACTTCCTGGGATCATTAAGATAGTGATAGAAAAATAGGAAAGGAAAATATTCTTATAATAAATGATTATTCCAAAATATATTTTTTTTGGGAAATATTCATAAAGATAGCATTAATAAATCTTTTAATTTTCTTTGACTTTAATTGATCAGTGTTGTTTTATTGTCCAGTATCTAATTCTATTTACATTTTTAAATGATGGGACCAGAAATAATAATAAGTTTCACCTTTAATAAATGTAATTACTGCTATGTAGGAGTAAAAATATAACAATTTTATTTAAAGCAAAGTGTGACATTTGGGTTGTAAAGAGGAAATAAATATTCATTACCATGGCAGGGCAAGTTATTTTTTTTGAACTCTAAGTATTTAAATTACACAGCGCGGGAACCATATGTTGCATAAAATTTTTACCTCCCTTCTTAATGTTCATCTGTCTTGCTGAAGCATAAATTAAACTCTGATTAAATTTAGAAACCACAAATGAATTGTTCCAGGACTAGATGACCTGAGAGCCCCCCTGTTTTCATGCAGTCTGTAATGCTTTGCTCCATCACATAATAAAATTCACCCTAAATTCACCATGCAATCTGATTTCTCTAATGATGTTTCTGTGGCACTTGACATGGTCAAGTCACCTCAACATTATTCTTAGGGCCTGGTGCTAGCAGCTGATGCCTGTGCCATCTAGGCAAATACTACAATTTAACATTTCTGTAGTGTGACAACATACGCAGCACTGTACAATCACACAAAAAAGAAGGCCCCTGCTAAATAGACCTTAAAATCTAATAAGACATGATAAAGGTTTAAGGTGAAGTATGTGTATTATATTTTGTGCCTGGAATCAGGCGCGCATGTTATAAAATCCGGGGTTGGCGTACGCAAGGTCAGAGCGGCCTCGGAGGAAACTTTTCTTCCTCTCCCCCCCCCCCCACCTTCCCCTCCCTTCCCCCATCTAACCCACCCCCAACCCTACCTAAATCCCCCCCCTACCTTGTTTGACTTTGCAGGAGTACCTTGCGCGCACCGGCCAGCTGCCGGCTCGCCATCCCCCGGTACAGCCGCTGTGCCGGAGGCCTCTGTCCCGCCCCCGGACCGCCCCAGATCAGTGCCATGTCCCCGCCCCCTTCCTGCCCCTTTTTCAAAGCCCCGGGAAATAGGCTCAGCACACGCAGGAGCAGGTTTTCGGGGTTACGTGCGTAAACCCTTTGAAAATCTACCCCATTGGTTTTATTAATGTGTTTTGAAATCCCCCTACTCTCCCTACTGCCCTTTTTTTGTTTTTGCCATGATAAACTGATTTTGTATTGTTTTTATTTTTAATGATTTGTGCACTGGGAATGGGATTTGAAATACAGGTCTGTGTTTACATTGAATGCATTTTGAAATTTCCAGCAGCTCTTTCATGGGTCCTATTTGATGAATGTTTTAAGTTATTTTCAGGTTTTTTTTAATCTGTGGTTTTTTTCTTCATCTTTCAATGTACAACTGAATCAGAACCAGAGATGGGATCTGGCATGATGAGTCTTAATTTCCAGCTATAGGGGGATACTTTCACTTTTATGCTCAACAAAGCATGGGTTCCATGTAGTGATAAACCTGCTTGGAATGGAGGCTACAATCTTAAACAGCGGTGGTAGGATGACATCAGGTTTTCAAGAAAGCATTGCTGTCCCTGTGCAAAGGGAGCCATGGCTAAAACTCAAACCTCAAGGAGCATGGGGAAGCAGGATATTTTACAACAGCCTCACTATCCTTGGTTGCAGTGAGTATAAGACGTAGAAGGGGGCCTTGGTGTTGGTCTCGAAAGAAGCAAGTTGAAATATGCGAGAGGTTCCCTACTAGCTGAGGTGGTGGAGGCCATAACAGGATTAGATTTTGGGCATGCTTAGGATGGATGTAGAGGACTGTTTGGGGGAAGAGATTTATGAGAGGTCAGGTGGAAGAAATGGGGAGAGGAGAATGGTGTTATTTATTTATTTAATTTATTTAAAAGTTTTTATATACCGGAATTTAGCAGGCTGCCTTCATTCCGGTTTACAGATATAATGTTAGATTGCCTATGGGAGTTTGTACATGCATCTAAGCAAAGTGGATGAATCTCAACTGGGCATACTGGATGGGCCATTTGGGTTTTTTTTATCTGCCATCATTTACTGTATTACTATGTTAGTTTTGTCTAATCATTGCTGTTACACTCTTGGCCAGGGGCCATGCACCAGGATTCCATCAAGAACCCTGCAATGACAGGTTCTAAAACTGGCCACTAGGTGTACCCGTTGCACAATGACTATGACTCTTTTCATGCAGGGGATGTGAAAGCTGCCTCTGCTGAAGCTCCTGACCCAGTTTACTGAGAGAGCAAAAGACCTGAGTTAGAAATTGAACCTAGGTCCTTCTGGATATCTGTGCACAGCACTGCCCCTGAAACATAGGCTTGGCCTATTGAAGATTTTTTTAAGTTAGAGTTTTGATAATTTTTTCCCCTAAGGCAGGCATTTTACATGCCAAAACACATGCCAGGTGATGTATGCTAGATGAACAAAATAACATCATATTTATGGAAACGAAATGAATTTTTTTAAATTATTATTATATTTTTATATTATTTTTTTATTTTTTTTGTAGGTGCACAAGATGGCACCGGCCATCCATTGCTCCTACCATGTGACAGGGGCCGACCAATGGCACTGGTAGCCCTTGTGACATAGTAGGGCAAAGGCTATCGGAGCCATTTTGACTACCGGCAGCCGATAGCCCGAGTGCAGGAGATCGCGCCAGGACCACCAGGAACTTTTGTAAAGTCTTGGGGAGGGGGTCAGGAGGGTGGGGGTTTTATTCGTTAGATATGTTGTATTCATGGGGGTTTGCCATATGTTTAGTGACCCCACAAATACAACGAATAGGGACATATATGTTGCGGATTGCCAATACGTCGAAAACAAATGCACACCCCTAAAATCTACTAACATAAACATAAGAACATGCCAAACTGGGTCAGACCAAGGCACCATCAAGCCCAGCATTCTGTTTCCAACAGTGGCTAATCCAGGCCATAAGAACCTGGCAAGTACCCAAAAACTAAGTCTATCCCATGCTACTGTTGCTAGTAATAGCAGTGGCTATTCTCTAAGTGAACTTAATTGATAGCAGGTAATGGACTTCTCCTCTAAGAACTTATCCAATCCTTTTTTCAACCCAGCTACACATGAACTTACACACAGTCACCAAAACACAGAGACATCGTACTCAATGATGAAATCAAATTTTTTAAAAAGTATATCTTTAAATCAAATTAAATGTTTTTTTTTTTTAAATTAAAACTACCTTTTTAAAACATTTAAGCTTTGTTCTTTAGAAATGTGAAATTCCTGATCTCAATAAAACTGCAGCTGTTGGGGGGACTTTACAGAATATACAGTTTATCACATTGATCCTATCTGTGTTGAATTATAAAGCCAGGGCTGAATAGCTGGGCCCTGAACTCTGCTAGTAATTTAAACTTAGAAATTCATGGCAGTAGCGCCAGAGATTTAGAGCAATACAGAGAATGCTATTATATCTGTCACATTCTCTGAACTTGACATTAGGCTAAAGGGAACAACCACCTAACTGTTAATGCTGCTCTTGATACAATACTCATCTAAGGAAAGATCATTATTTAAAATGTACTTTAAGCACTAAGTTCTTTAATGAACAGTCCAGAGGGTCATTTTATGTTCACTTAGCTTGACACCAGCAGGGACAAGGCCAACCTCTAAAATCAGGAGCCATAGCTTTTGTCTGAATAGTTCTTTGGGGTCGATGCAATAATCTTCGCGGAAAGAGGATGCTGACTTTTCAGTGCCCGCTTTCTTATTGCATGCATGGCGCCCGCATGGGGGGTGCCATGCAATATGTAAATTAGGGGGTCGCGCTAAGAATGAGGCGCTAGGGTCACTTGCGCGACCTTAGCGCCTCCTTGTTAACGCGACCCGCCACGGCTGCCGGTTATGAAGACCAACATCGGTAAACTGGCAGACAGGCAGATTATGAAAACCGATGCCAAGTTTACCGGCGTCGGTCTTCATAACTCGGAGGTCTGCCGAGTTATTTTATTTTTTTTACTTTAAAAAAGTACAGAAAAGCAGTTTTTTCTGCATTTCTTTTCAATGCGCTCAGCAGGTGTTAATATCTGAGCGATGAATGTGTGTCTGAGACAGATATTTATATTTTTGCATTTGGAGTGAATGAGTAATAGCCTCATTCACATGCATTTGTGTGTGATGAGCGCTAATTCATTCACTCCGCGTTGGACGCTCGTTAAATAGGCGCTAATCCCCTATTGCATTGGGGGTAGATTAGCGCCTATTTAACCCCTGCCTGACAGCGGGTTAAACACTGTGCTTGACTGAGCGCACTATATTGCATCAGTCCCTTTATTTGGGAACATTCTTGATAATGACTTTACAGCAACTACAATATTTTGACTGTGCTTTATTGGGAATTAAATGAAAATTTCCTGTAATTTTCAAAGAGCTGAAATGTGAGTTTTTTTCCCCTGGCAGTTTTTGCATTTAGCATCTAAATTCAGCAACAGATGTTGCAGGTTTGTAATAGTTTATTGACAGAGCAATTGTTTTAATGACCAAAAGTTAGGAGCTTAAAGATATAATCGTAACTGGTCTGAATGTTAACTCTGAGAATTAACAAACTTCCTGAAAGTGTTTGACTTTTTAATTAAATCATCATAGTAGTTTTCTTGTAGGGAGGATTAGGTCTGGCTTAGTGCCATGCTGTACTATACCTTCTGAATGATTATTGTCAGCAAAGCATCTCTTGGCATTGCACAATGAGTATATACACGAAGCTTACATTCAGGTTCCATAGGACCAAGCAAACTCAGTTTCATCCAGCAGTTCCAACAGAGTAAACTCAAGCAGGCAAAGATGTATAGTACTCAAAAAGGTCAATATTCAGTAATGAGAAAGAGAGTGGCAAATTTATCTGGGGAAAGCAAAACATGTATATTGTACTGGATATTCAGTGGAACTTAGGTGTACAAGTCATCCACCGAATATTCTTGGATACACTATCATCACTGGAACTGTATCATCAAAGATTTACAGCGTGTCTGGAGGGTATTAGAAGTAGTGCTTTAATAATGTTGTGTCATTTGGAAATTTGAACATCTCACTCAGTGCTCCCTTTTTCAGATCATTAATGAATTTGTTAAACACAAGTCCCAGTACATATCCCAGGAGCATTCTGTTTTCTACCTCTGGGAAAACTGATCATATAATTCTACTCTTTCCTATCCTTAAACCTTTTACTAGTCCACAGTAACACATTGTCTCCTATCTCATGAGATAGGAGTCTTTTCATGAGAAAATTTGTCAAATGCTTGCTATCTTATTTATATCTTATACTGTAAGATTGGTAGGATGACTTCCCTTTGTTAAATCCATCCTGCCTTATTCTGAGGCCTGGTCCTAGTTCAGTTACTTAGGCTTGGCACCAGGTCTCACCCCTGAGGCCTGGTCCAGTTGCAGAAGCCTAAGTCCAGCAACAGAGGCCTTGGACTAGGTTTCCTGACGTCATCTTTTGGGGTTCTGCAATAAATAATGCTATCCTGCTTGGAGGATAAACCAGAATGATATAAATGTATCACCTTCCTCTGAAGTGGACAGAGCCATTTTGATATATGGCTCTACATTTCAATGACAGTACATCAAAATGCTACTATCTGCTCTAAAGGAAGATGCTGCAATGCTGTCATTCCATTGCTGTCCTTCAAGTACATGGCATTCTTTTTTGAAGAACCAGTAGGAAGAAAATGGTGGGAGGCCAGGTCCTAGGCCTCTGGGTGGGCCTAGTCTTCCATGACTGGACAAGGTCTCAGGGTCAGGCTCTAGTACCAGGCCCAGGCCTCAGTGATGGTACAAGCCCTCAGGACCAAGCTCTGGTGATGGTACCAAGCCTCAGGGCGGTGCCCCAGCACTGAGCCTAGGCCTAGGCCTTAGCGATGGACCAGACTTCAGGCCCAGGAGCCAGACCAGGTCTAGGCCTTTTTACAGGGAATAGGACTCAATTCTAGACCCATTGCCAAGATAAAAACTTAGACTACAATACTGGAGCCAAGCTTCAGGGCCAAGCCCTAGCACTGGGGCTATGTTTTGGCAATTGAACCAGGGCCTAGCTACAATATTTATTTTATTTATTTAGAGCTTTTATATACCGACTTTCTTGATGCAAATCAAATCAACTCGGTTTACAGAGAACAAAGATCTTAACAATACTGGGCCTAGCCCTCTGGGCCAGGACCATGCTTTGATGCTAGGGCCCAGATCAGGCCTGGGGACTATGACTAAGCTTTAGTGCCTGGTTCTGCTGGTGGCCTGTTTTTGTTTCATTTATTTATTTAGAATGCAATGAATATGAAAACACCCACAAATTATTGGGTATTTTTATAAGAGGCTACTTTCAGTACATTCTATTTAGAATAAACCAAAAATGTTCTCATTCATTAACAAAGAATGCACATCCCTACTCTGTTTCATCTGTCTTTTCACTCTCCTTGACTTGGCTGTCTCTCACTATCCCTCTGTTCTTTATGGCACCTTCTTTATGCAAGTGTTAATCTCTCAGGCTGTTATAGAGCAATTATGTAAACAGGCTGCAAACCATGCCAGGCATTCCTAGACTTTTAAGTTGCTGAGAGGAATGAAGGATAATTACTTGTCAAAAGTAAACAGAAACATTTTGATGGCCTCAAATTTTTACAGGACTAGCCCAAGGGCAGTTAACCATTTTAAAGATACAGGGGATCATGGACTGGCAATGGTTCTAATGCTTCCTGGCCCTCTAACTGCTCCACCTTTAAAGGCTGACTCAGATATGACATGATCCTGCTGCTAGGGGAGGTGGGGAGGTCTGAGACAAATGTGAGGCGGCACAAGCTCCCAAGGTCCCCTCGTAGCTACGCCCTTAGTCTGGATGCTGAGAAGAGCAAGCACTTCTCTAAACAGCAGAGTGCTGTTTTGTTTTTTCTTCTGACTACCAGAGTGGAGAACTCTGGAGGAATGAAGCACCTCCCCCCACTGCTTCTCACAGCTCTCATAGTCACAGGCTTAAATGGGAAAGGAGACAGCATAAGAGAGCCCAGCTGGAAGCATTCATGCTGCCTACCTCTGTGAAGCATACACTCATGCTGACATCTTGCTTTCACTAGCAGATCTTTACAGCTCTGGATCTGCAAGAAGAGTGCCAAAATAAGCCATCTTTAGCAGTTCAGGCTTCAAAATCCATTGCTCACACACAGAAGCCTCTCATTCCCTGCTCAGCACACAGCTTCTCCTCTGGTCTGCAGAAGGGTTTGATTTTGCAGTCTGTGATTTCCCTCAGTGTAGACTGCGTCCCTTCCACGTCGGTGCCGGACCTCCTGCAGGCCCCAGCTCCATACACCCTCCTCTATGATGACATCTCCTCTTCTGGGTCATTTTCTTGAGGCTTCTTTATACACCCCTCCCCCTCGGGCAGGGATACTGGCACTCTTGAGTTCATTATTGTCTATGGAAGCAAATGGCTCAAAAGGCTCCAAAATCTTTGGGTGCCTTCTCCAGGTTGGGAACATATCTCCAGGCACTCCAAAAGCCCCCCCATACCTTGGGAGCTCCTTGTAACTGGGTGCCATTTTCATGAAGTCCCTGTCCCAGTCAGCTGGGAGGGACTGTGCCTTAGACCTTCTTCTGCATGTTGTCCAGCCTTGGGGGCGGGGGGAGGAAAGGGGGAGCCAAAGCACTAACAGTGCCTAAGGAAAGCAAAAGTCTAAATCCGTCATTGAGTTACAACAATTTTCAAAGTGAACTTATGTATGTATGTTTGCTTTGAATGTTACTCCACCAGCTCTATTCGTGTACAAATAAAACTACTAAAATATATGCGGAATCTTTTGGGACATTTATGTACATACTTTTAAAATTGAAAAGCATGCTTGCAAGAGCAACCCTTTCTCAGTCCCTTCTCTGGGAATACCTCTATGGGACATAATTTGTCTAAGTTTAACCACATATTGGGCAGGACATTTTATAACAAAGCCCTGTTTTACCTGTGGCAATGCCTTTGAAAATTACCCTCCCTGTCCTCACTCCTGGAATATGGGTAGATGGTTACAACTAAATCATGGCTATTGCCCATTCATAATGTTGAATTTCAAGTTATTTTTATTTCACCTATATTTTATACAGTGCTATGTAAGAACACTGTACTTTTGACTTAGCAGATTCACATTATGGTTGATCTTTGATCACCTGTGTTAAAACAGAACATCATCCTCTTATTTCATTTCTGCCTCTAGTGCATTTTATGCGTGGCAGTGAGAAATTAATACCATAACACTGTTAAGAGCTTGCAATGACTCTATCCTGTGCTTAAGTACTAACAAGCAGAGTGTAACTATGTCCCGATGTGTGCTATTGTAATGTCTTAGTGTGGTGATATTATTTTACTGAATAATATCAGATTAAATATTTTATTCAAGTTTATAGTAATGCAAAGCTGTTGAGGTACATTTTATACCCCAATATCACTGTTAAAGAATCAGAAGAAGAATAGATTATATGGATCATTGGTCTTCTATCAACCTAACCAATTAGGGGGCCTATGTAATAAAACTCACAGTAAAAAGTTCTAACATGTACCTCATTAAAATTGTGTGTGTATGTTAAAATGGGTCTTAAGATGCTAATGCAAAATATTTTACAAGGATATGGTAAGGCTTTCATGGGGAAGAGTCAACATGGTTTTTGCAAAGGGAACTCTTGCTTACCAGTTGACTAGATTTTTTTGAAGGCATAAACATGGATAAAAGTGAGCAGGTTGATATAGTGTACTTTGATTTTCAGAAGTCATTTGACAAAGTCCCTCATGACAGCTCCTCAGGAAACTGGAATGTCATGGGATCAGAGGCAGTGTCCTGCTGTGGCTTGGTAACTAGATAAAATTCAGGAAACAGACTAAATGGTCAGTTTTCCAAATGGAAAAGGGTCATTAAAGAAGTGCCCCATGAGTCTGTATTTGGATTTGTGCTATTTAGCATAATCTGGAGAAAGGAACAACATGTGAGGTGGCCAGTTTTGCAGATGACACAAAATTGTTTTGAGTCATTAAAAGAGTAGATTGTGAGGAACTGCAGAGGGACCTTGTGAGACTAGGACATTGGGGTGCTGAATGGCAGATGCAATTTAATTTGGACAGAAAATTTCAATTTGTAGAGAAAAATAATCTCAACTACAAGTACGTGGTACTAGGTTATGTGTTAGGAGTCACCACCGAGGAAAAGGACCTTGCACCCTGGATTCCTTATGGACAATACCTTTAAATCTTCAGCTTAGCATGTGGTGGCAGTCAAAAAGGCAAATAGAATGAATAGAGAGCAAAACTGAGAATATCAGAATGCCTTTGTACAGATCCATAGTGCAACTGCACCTTGAGTATTGTGTACAGTTCTGGTCACCCTATCAAAAAAGACCTAGCAGACATAGAAAAGGTACAGAGAAGAGTAACAAAAATGATAAAGGGAATAGAAGAGATCCCTTATGGAGAAAGCCTAAACAGATAAGGGTTCTTTAGGTTAGAAAAGAGATGACTCAGAGAAGGGATAGGATTTTGATTTATAAAATCATGAATGCGGTGAAACAAGTAATTAGGGAATGGTTATTTACCCTTTCATACAACATTAAGACTAGGGGACACTCCATGAAACTAGTAACCTGCAGACTTAAAACAATTCATAGGAAGTGTTTTTTTCACTTTGCACATGATCAGGCTATGGAATTCTGTTGTCAGAGGACGTGGCGAGGGCAACCAACATAGTAGGGTTCAAAAGAAGATTCAACAAGTTCCTGAAGGAAAAGTCCATAAACAGTTCTTAGCCAGGTAGAACTGGGAAAACCAGTGCTTATTCCTGGGAGTGAGATACAAGAAATAGGTCAACTATTAGGGATCTGCTTGTAACTCAGACTGGCTATTGCCGGAGACAGAATGCTGGGCTGGATGGACCTTGGTCCAACCCAGCATGGCACTTCTTATGTTCTGATTTCCCCACAATAGCATGGCCTCTGTACTAATAGGAAAGTGAATTTTTTAAATGTTGTGCACATAAAAATTAGCAGTTATGCATATAAAAGAGCATATTCTATTTTAGAAACCTCAACATAAATGCATAAATCAGGGTTCACAAATTAATTTGCATGTGTAAAAAAGGGGTGGGATGAGGCATTGCTATTTTAAATACAATTTATTCATATAAATTTGGCAGCTTATTTGTGTATATTTACTCTTGTTCAATATCTGGAGTAAGTGATTGTAAACATCTTAAAAGTGAAATATTGACTGGGTGAGGGGTCTGGGATCTGAGTGAAATGTGGGGACTTCAGGGTTAAAGAGCCAGAAGGGTCTCGATGACCTGTAGATGGACTGAGAAAACTGGTAGAATAATTGGTAAAACTGGTAATTTTATTGCCGCACACATATAAGAACATTTCCTGACTTGCACATATAAAAGTATACTTTATTTATTTTATTTAAGAACTTTTCTATACTGGTATTTATGGGTGTATCATATCGGTTTACAGATAACTTAACGTATTACAGAGAACAAGGATAGGGAAAACAAGGGAACGATAGAGGAACCAAAGAACAAGGGGGGTGAGGAGGGGTAAAATGGAATAATAGGAGAAACTAATATGAATGAGGAAACTAGAGGAAGCTAGAGGAATGAGGAAGCTAGAGGAAGCTTGGAGAAAAGGGTACTAAAATACACAGAGGAAGAGGATTCAGACAAAAAGTGGCATAACTAATAAATAATGGCTAGATGGTACAGGGGTAACAAGGCTTTGGAAATACTGAAAAACGGGGCAAAATATACTGAGATACAAGGCGTAAGAAATACTGAAATACAAGACATAAAATATACTGAAATACAAAGCATAAAATATACTGAAATACAGGGGGGAATAAAGTAAGGACTAAAAATGGCTAATATAAAATAAGGTGAATCTAATAAAAAAAAAAGTCAAAAGATAAACTGAAATACATGAGAGAGAATTTACAGGACTAAAACTGGATGATATAAGATGAATACAGTAAACTATATAAAATATGACAAATACAACTATATAAAATATGATGAATACAGTGAAATAATGGGGATGAGGATCGGAAATAAGGGGGGGCCCAGGGGGAAGGGGGGAGAGGAAGCAAGAAGAATAGAGGGAAGGAAGGGGGGGAAATTGACTCTATTCAGAGTAGGCCTGTTTGAAAAGCCATGTTTTAAGCTTTTTATTAAATTTCTGAGAACATGGCTCTAAGTGGAGATCAGGGGGCATGGAATTCCAGAGGGATGGGCCTGCCAAGGATAGGGCTTGTTCTTTAGTAGAAGAGAGGTATGTAGTTTTCGGGGAGTGAATAGGCAACCTTTATAGGCGGATCTAGTGGGACGGTTAGTAGAGAGGAAGCGGAGGGAGTCATTGAGCCAGTAGATGTTGTGAGTGTGTAGGATTTTGGATAATGGTGAATGTTTTGTAGAGTATGCGAGAGGAGATAGGGAGCCAATGGAGTTCTTTGAGGATAGGGGTAATGTGGTCAGACTTGCAAGTGTTGGTGAGAATTCTAGCTGCTGCATTTTGTAGCATTTGGAGGGGTTTAATGGTAGTGAAAGGAAGGCCTAAGAGAAGGGAATTGCAGTAGTCCATTTTAGCAAAAATAGTCGCTTGGAGGACAGTGTGGAAGTCATGGACATGAAGGAGGGGTTTAAGCTTTTTGAGAACCTGTAGCTTGAAGAAATCATCTTTTAAGGTTGTGTTGATATGTTTTTTCAGATTTAGTTGTTGGTCAATAGTGGCGCCAAGATCCCATACACTGTGCGGGAAGGGGATAGGGGGGAGGATGGGATCACTGGTGAGGCGTGATATTATGTTATAGTTAGAGGATACGATGAGTAGCTCTGTTTTAGAATTGTTTAGGGCTAGGTGAAGATTGTTGAGAAGTGTATTAATGGATGAGAGACAGTTATCCCAGATTTTGAGGGATTTGGATAGGGATTCTTGTATAGGGATAAGTATTTGAACATCGTCTGCATAGATAAAGTGTTTGAGACCAAGTTCAGAGAGGAGTTGGAAGAGGGGCAACAGGTATATATTGAAGAGGGTGGAGGAAAGGGAATATCCTTGGGGGACACCTTGAGTTAATTGGATGGGTAAGGATTCTGAATTGCCAATTTTGACTATGTAGTCTCTTTTCTCAAGATAAGATTTAAACCAGAGATGAGCAGTGCCAGAGATGCCTATTTGTGATAGCCGGTTCATATATACCTATGTGTATTAAATATATGTGTATCATATATACTTATGTGTATTAAATCTACTCGCATATCATTTTAAAATTAGACGCAATAAAATGCAGGTATATCAGTTGTGCAAACTTATCTGGCGATACTTATCAAGATAACTACTGATTTATCCAGCTGGCAAAGCCACTACTTATCTTAAAATGCTACTTATCCAGATAAGTTAGATAGCTGGATAAGTTTTACATGCACATGCATGTTCCCAGATATATTTACGTGCATTTTATACCCTGCATATATTGTATACTGTATATGCAGGTTATAAAATACTGGAGTAGTTTTGTAAGTGTTCATATATATGTGTATATGGGCATGCACACGCAAGTTTTAAAGTTAGCCACTGTGACAGTAACACAAAAGTTCAACAACCATATTAGCTGCAGCTATGTCCACTTCAGTTTGGGATGGCTAGTGTAGTGGATTTCTTCTCCTCTGAGTCCTGGCAAAAAGAAAGTGCCCCATCCCCTCAACAACCATGAACACCATTAGTTTTCTGACAGTAAGTAATCCCAGCCTGCATAAACAGTAACTCACTCTGATAGGCAGAAACTCTACCAAGTCTCAATCTGACTCTCTGGAAACATGCTGCACCCTTCTGGAGGGGTTGGAACTTCATGGGCAGGAAGTACATCAGTGCCTTCCTGTCTGTACTGCTGCCTCCAGTGCACTTAACTGAAGCATGCCAAGCAGCATCATATGCCAGCAACAGCAGTAGAGGCAGGAAGGCTCTGAAATTCCTTCTGCTTGTGACTATCCAGCCTCTCCAGAACAGGAAGGTATGGAGGTGGTTCTTTTGCAAGGGATGTGTGTGGGGGGTAGGGGTGGGGAGAGAGTTCCTGCTTGTATGGAAGGTGAGTGATATAGACTATTGTGATGGGAGTTCATGCCCATCTGGGAGATGAGGCCGTTACTAACTATTGCAAGGCTTTGATGGTGCCGGGAGAAGGGGATTGAAGATGAAGAGGAAGCACTTTCTATGTACTGGGTTTGGGGAGAGAGGAAACACCCCATGTTAACTGAGCCATAATCAGCATGGAGGATTCTGGGCTGCAGCATGCATAATAAAACAATATATATATTATACCAGGGCTAAGGGAAGGGTTAAATTGTTGCCTTTACTGGGCCCAATGGGTGGAAGGCTACATACCACACTATTTCCCATAGTCCCAATTAATCCTCATTAGCATATGATTCTCCCTCATTTACATGCAAGTGAGCACTAATTTTAGTGCTTCTGTATGTTAAAAGGTTGGGGACTATCTTAATGTTCAGGTTAAGGGCTTATTGTATAGCACATTATTTTTATTCAGTGCAAAATGACCTTAAAGTGCACATTAAACTTTATTATATAGGCCCCTGTACAGCTACTTTCACAGCATATTTTTGAACATGTGTGTCTGGAGCTCAAGTAAACTTAACTGAGGACTGAACTGCTCATTAAGCAAGTCAGAATAGATTTAACAAATGTACCTATAATTTTCTCTGAACTAGGCTTAGTAGTTTTCCTATTGCCAGCAGCCACACTCTGATAGCTGAGATGTTTAATATGTGCTGAGTAACACAAAGATGTCTCTATGGGCATATTCTCAAATTAGGTCCGATTCTCAACAAAATAAATTGTATGCTGGGACTTTTGTAAAATTGTCAGTGCCTGTTTGGCAAACACATGTAAAATATGGAGTGAAATCAGAGCTTCCTACTGTCCGGTCCACCTCTGTTAATGGATTGTGATGCAGGTTTACAGTATGACCGAGGGGGGGTAAAGTTGTATTAAAGCATTGAAGGCTTTCATCGTATAGGGAAAGGAATAATAAAATGTTGCTTATTTTTCTTTCATTTGCTTTAAAAAAACTAATTGAAATGTAAAAGGCGAAATTCCTTTGATTTGCCATTTCATTTCAAAGAAATGCTCATCCCTTCCTGGTTGTGCATATCCATCCCTTTCCCACTGTACCCTTGCATACCAACATTTACCTAATACCAAAACGTTAAAGCTTTTTTCCAGCGGAAATGCATTTGCTGACTTGGCAAATGAAAGAAACAACAAAACATCTAAAGTCCTGTGCATCTTGGGAAAAATCACATAAACCCCCTTTGCTTGCTTATTAAGACAGGTTCCAGTTCAGAATCTGATAATGGGTTAGCAATTTTTATTTTCCTCCTTTTCATATGCCCCGGCTTAAAAGACACTCCCGGGCCCTCCTCCCAATTCCCCCTTCTGTCCCCCGAACTCTCTTACCAAGTTGATGTCCTTCACAGGGCAGGTGCGATTCTTGGTCACTCCAGCCCCAGTGATACTGCAATTAAAATTGGCACTAGTGAACCAAGGCTGGCGCCTTTTTAAATTTTCTTCCATTCTAAATGGTGCCTGCCTTGGCAAAAGGCCTGGACGGCTCCAATATGTTTACCAACAGTAATAATGGCACTAGCTTTAGTCTTCCAGTGCCATTATTAAGTTTGCTGTGCCAAATGGCACCAGCCAGGCCCAGGCCAGTGCTATTTTGTATGGAAGAAATTTAAAATGGTGCCAGCCTTGGTTCACTAGTGCCATTTTTAATCACAGTACTGGTGGGGCAGGAATGACCAGGGATTGCTCATGCCCAGTGAAGAACATCACTGCTGAGAGGGATCTGGGGGAGGGGGAGGGTTTTGTTGTTTTTTTTTTTAGCATAAGAACATGCCATGCTGGGTCAGACCAAGAGTCCATCAAGCCCAGCATCCTGTTTCCAACAGTGGCCAATCCAGGCCACAAGAACCTAGGGGGGGGGGGGGGGGGGGGTTGTTGGTTTTGTTTCATTTTATGTAAATGAAAAGAAACAAGCAGCAAACAAAATGAAAAAAGCAAAGAAATATAACAATAACAAAATGAAATGGACAAACCATCTGTACACACTCCTGCAACCAGGCTAGAGTAGATAGGGTTCTGCTAGCTTAACTAGGGGTTAGGGATCCGCCCTTTGCTAAGTGGAGTGGTAGTGTCTCTTGAGGAATGAAAAGAATGCATGTTAAGACTTCCAGCTATCCACTGGAATAGAAATTGTAGTCCTGTACAGTTCTTTAGTGAACATTGAACTATAAAAGTTGATTTCAGGTAATTTTACTTTCTATGTATGTACTTAGCTCTAGTTATTTTTTGGGGGGTTAAAATGTGTTATGTAAAACTAATAAAATGCAAGTTTACAAAAATAAAATCCAATATAATACATTACTAGCTCATTACAGAGAAAATTAAATGAGGCCTGTACAATGTGTCTTTTAAAATTTTATTTCAGTGTATAAATATTTAAAATTATAATTTCAAATGTATTTTGCATAACCTTTATAAGAATGCTTCACAAGTACAATTGCCTCTGTCTTTATTGTTAATGTCTTTTTAAGATAGACATGGCAAAAATGTTTTACACAGCAGATCACAACCTTTACAGTTGCATGCAGACTTCTTGGATTACAGCCAACACAATTTTCTGAATTAAATCAAACGTAAAAGTCATGGTTGGAACCTGAATTTACCTTCTGTTGCTTTCAATTGGATAGTGCACTCTTAAAATTAGAAAAAAATGCAGTACTTTGGTGCCAGCAGGCTACCTTGACCCGTATCTATCCTTTAAATGCTATAAAATTTCCCAAAGGCATAACTGTAGCAACAATAAAGGAATAACATAAATATGTTGAAAGCATTAGTCAATCTGTTGACTTCTTCAAAGGGTTGTTTTTTTACCTCTGTAAGAAGAGTCTCCTGTCTAATCTGATTCTCTTGCTGTGGCAATTGCAGCAGAATGAAGACTACCACTTATTTCTATAGCACTACTAGAGGTATATAGCACTCTATAACTTAAGAGCAGTCCTGGATTTGTCAATAGGCACCCATTATGCCTGTGCCTAGGGCAGCAACCATTTAGGCAACAGCAGTCTGGCTAAGGGGTCGATTTTAAAAAGGGCGATGTGTGCGTGGTTCCCGGCGCGCGCACATGGATGTGGCTATTTTAAAACGTGCATGCATCGGCGCACGCGTATTATAAAATACAATATCTGCGTGCACTTGCGTGGCGGATTTTAACATCCGTGTATGCATTGTGAGCGGATGGCCCCCTCCACGTGCGCGGGGGGGGGGGGGGGGATTTTAAAAGCCCACACACGGTGATGGGAGTAGGGCTTCCCCAGTTCCCTCCCAGTCTGCTCCAATGAAGGAGCAAACTGGGAGGGAACTTTCCTATACCCCTACCTAACCTTCCTACCCTTTATTCTCTCCTCCCCGACCCCAACCCCTTCCTAGCTAGTTACTTTTTTGTTGTTAGATTACTTACTGCTCCTCTGGAGCAGTAAGTAATCTGCGTGTGCCAGCAGGCTGCCAGTGCATGCTTCCCTGGGACAAGACTTGCCAAAAGTTCCTGGTGGTCCAGCGGGGGTCCGGGAGCGATCTCCTGCACTCAGGCCATCGTCTGCCAGTATTCAAAATGGCGCCGATAGCCTTTGCCCTTACTATGTCACAGGGGCTATCGGCACCATTTTGAATACCGGCAGCTGACGGCATGAGTGCAGTAGGTGGCTCCCGGACTCCTGCTGGACCACCAGGGAGTTTTGGTAAGTCTTGGGGGGGGGGATCAGGAAGGTGGGAGTTTTGTTTAAATTTGTTCCTTTAGATGGCCAAATAATTCGGTGAAGATTTGTTGTATTCATGGGAATCGCAATACATTTCTCTTCCCCACGAATACAACGAATATGGCCCTATACATTGCAGATTGCCAATATGTTGCAAACAAATGCACAACCCTTCAGCATTCAGCATGTTTGAAGGCAGCAAGAACAGTTGCAATGAAAAGTAGACTGAAGATGTGACAGATGGGGGGATTACAGCAGGGGAAATAGAGCCAAAGAGGTGGGTGGGAATGAAGTCATTGGAACAAGTAGAGAGTTTGGCAGTTTCCTCCTCTGTGATTTCAGAAAAAGAAGAGATGGTGGCAAGGGAGGGAAATAAAGGGGGAGAAATGAGAGTTAAAGTGAGCTGGTGGAAAACTCAAGATTAATCTTGTGAACCTTATCATAGAACTAGTCAGCCATTGTCTAGGCAGAGAGTGAAGGGAAAGAGGAAAGGGTTAAAAGGTGAGGTGAAAGAGGCTATTTTAGCTAAAAATAATCCTTCAAAAATTGGAAGAAGGATCCATCTCAAGAAAATAGGATAAAACATAAACATTGTCAAGTTAAGTGTAAAACATTGATAAGACAGACAGAGAGAGAATTTGAAATGAAGTTGGCCAAAGAGGCAAAAACTCATAATAAAATTTTTTTTAAATATATCCGAAGCAAGAAACCGGTGAGGATGTCAGCTGGACCATTAGATGACTGAGGGGTTAAAGGGGCTCTTAGGGAAGATAAGGCCATTGCAGAAAGACTAAATGAATTCTTTGCTTCCATGTTTACTAATGAGGATGTTGGGGAGATACCAGTTACTGAGATGGTTTTCAGGGGTGATGAGTCAGACGAACTGAATGAAATCACTGTGAACATGGAAGATGTATTAGGCCAGATTGACAAACTAAAGTGTAGCAAATCACCTGGACTGGATGGTATGCATCCTACGGTACTGAAGAAACTAAAAAATGAAATTTCTGATCTATTAGTTACAATTTGTAACCTATCATTAAAATCATCCATTGTACCTGAAGACTGAAGGGTGGCCAATGTAACCCCAATATTTAAGAAAGGCTCCAGGGGCGAACCGGGTAACTATAGACCAGTGAGCCTGACTTCAGTGCTGGGAAAAATAGTGGAAACTATTCTCAAGATCAAAATCGTAGAGCTTATAGAAAGACATGGTTTTAATGGAACACAGTCAACATGGATTTACCCAAGGGAAGTCTTGCCTAACAAATCTGCTTCATTTTGTTTTGAAGGGGTTAATAAACATGAGGATAAAGGTGAACCAGTAGATGATGTGTATTTGGATTTTCAGAAGGCATTTGACAAAGTCCCTCATGAGAGGCATCTAAGAAAACTAAAAGTCATGGGATAGGAGGCGATGTCTAATGGATTACAAACTGGTTAAAAGACAGGAAACAGAGAGTAGGATTAAATGGTCAATTTTCTCAGTGGAAAATCATAAACAGTGGAGTGCCTCAGGGATCTGTACTTGGACCGGTGCTTTTCAATATATATATATATATATAAATGATCTAGAAAGGAATAAGATGAGTGAAGTTATCAAATTTGCGGATGATACAAAATTATTCAGAGTAGTTAAATCACAAGTGGATTGGGATACATTACAGGAAGATCTTGCAAGACTGGAAGATTGGGCATCCAAATGGCAGATGAAATTTAATGTGGACAAGTGCAATGTGTTGCATATAGGGAAAAATAACCCTTGCTGTAGTTACACGATGTGAGGTTCCATATTAGGAGCTACCACCCAGGAAAAAGATCTAGGCATCATAGTGGATAATACTTTAAAATCGTCAGCTCAGTGTGCTGCAACAGTCAAAAAAGCAAACAGAATGTTAGGAATTATTAGGAAGGGAATGGTTAATAAAATGGAAAATGTCATAATGCCTCTATATCGCTCCATGGTGAGACCGCACCTTGAATACTGTGTACAATTCTGGTCGCCACATCTCAAAAAAGATATAGTTGTGATGGAGAAGGTACAGAGAAGGGCCACCAAAATGATAAAGGGGATGGAACAGGTCCCCTATGAGTAAAGGCTGAAGAGGTTAGGGCTGTTCAGCTTGGAGAAGAGACGGCTGAAGGAGGATATGATAGAGGTCTTTAAGATCATGAGAGGTCTTGAACGAGTAGATGTGAATCGGTTATTTACACTTTCAAATAATAGAAGGACTAGGGGGCATTCCATGAAGTTAGCAAGTAGCACATCTAAGACTAATTGGAGAAAATTCTTTTTCACTCAACGCACAATAAAGCTCTGGAATTTGTTGCCAGAGGATGTGGTTAGTGCAGTTAGTGTAGCTGGGTTCAAAAAAGGTTTGGATAAGTTCTTGGAGGAGAAGTCCAGTAATGGCTATTAATCAAGTTTACTTAGGGAATAGCCACTGCTATTAATTGCATCAGTAGCATGGGATCTTCTTAGTGTTTGGGTAATTGCCAGGTTCTTGTGACCTGGTTTGGCCTCTGTTGGAAACAGGATGCTGGGCTTGATGGACCCTTGGTCTGACCCAGCATGGCAATTTCTTATGTTCTTATGTTCTTAAGCATTAGCAGTTTAAGGAAGGAAGTGAATATAGCAGAGAAGCAGCAAGGGTTGGAGGCAAGGGATTTTATTTAGTTATTTGTTTCCTTGGAAATTTACTAGGCAGATTACAAAGAATATGAATTGTAGTACCTATGCTTGAGCGTGGCGAGAGGGAACAAAACAAAAACCAGAAATTGCTCAGTGCAAAACTGTATTGGTAGCAATACGTGGTGGATGCTGATTTCATAGTATAGGGAGGATATCTTGTAATAAAATAAACAAACAGCATATAAAAATGGAATACTGTTTTCATAGTTAAGAGTGGGGGAGAGGATGAGTGGAAATGCAGATTTCAAGAGACATGGCTAATAGCCAGATTTTGATTCTCCTTCAAAAGAAAGAGTAGCAGGTTTTCTTTCATAAAAGTCCTTGCACTGTTCAGTAAGTTAAGTGTGAAGCAACTAAATGCACAAAACCTTGTGCAGACTAGACTTTCTGTAGCTAGCAAAGGAGGAGAAAAAAAGGGCATGTTAGGGGGATTAAAATTTCTTTGTTGAGGTGTATGTGGGCAGAATATGAGACAAGTATGCTTGTGCTGTATTGGCTCAGGCATTTGAAAACAATAAAAGGTACTTGAATTTTATCCTGCTCTCAATGGGGAGCCAATGCAGCTTATATAGGATAAGCTTCACATGACTGAGGGGTTAGTCCCCAGCCAAAAATAAGGATGTGCTTTCTTTTAAAATAACATATACAATGTTAATAACATAGTCTATATAATTTCATGTCATTAAAAAAAAAATCATTAAAAAAAAAAAAAATCAAATTGCAAAATGATTACTAAATTTAGTTTTATTTGTTTTAGAGTGCACTATTTCTGAATAGTGTGCACTATTTGCCGAAACAAAGTGGAATTCAGGTAAGACTCTCCCCCCAACAAAACGAAACAAAGCAAAATAACATTTTTTGGCCCGCACACCCCCAGCCAAAAGCCTCACTGCTATGTTTTGCCAGAGGAACATAGTTGTCTTACTAGGTAAGTGCCATAAGAGACTGGAAGGTGGTCAAAATGAACTTGAAATGTATGACATCGGGTAGGGCATGGGATTTGAGCCAGCGATGCTCTGTACAGCGAGCACAGGAACCTTGGAAGCAAATTCTGGAGACGAGCCATGACTGGGGTTTGGAATGCCTTGCAGCAGGGGTTCCCAGTCTTTCAGGGAACATGCACCCCTTTCCAGTTTCAAAAGGTTTCATGGATTCCCACACACTTATTTCATTTTCTCGTGTCATAATAAAAGAAATAGGTGTGTACTCCAGAATCACTCATAATGTATAAAGCTTTGAGCTCAAATGAATATGTAGGGAAAGTAGTTTCCAAAGCTATTGAAACCCCACCCCGGTGTGCCCGTCTAGCACAGGTAAGGTCATAAAGTTATTTATACTCTTCAGGGCAGGAACCCTGTCTAGCTCTTGTACCTCCTTTACTTCCCAAGGTGTGGATTCGCTGGACTGGGGGAAGAAAAGAGTCCTCTCAGGTCCCGATGTAACAGGGGCGGTCTTTTTGGACATTACCTTGTTTTTCCCCTGGGGAGGATGCTGGTCTCTGTTGTGAGTGCAGAAATAAATACTCTGGAGCCACTTGGTTAGTGTCCAAAATAAAAGGCTTTACTGTTAAGCACTGATGATGAATATCACAAGTCTCAAACTGGAGCACCACAGAAATCTCTTTTCAGTTCCTTTACAGTCTCTTCCCTCTATCTGTGCAGGACTCACTTATATCAGGACAGGGAAAATATCCACTCTCTTGGTTTAAAATGATGAGGAGCCCCCAGAGGGGCAGGGTCTTTAGGATGGTCAAAACCCCTTCCAAGTTGATAAAAATAGCAAAGTCCGTGGCACAGAGAGTAAGTTCTCTCTTTCTCTCCCCAGGGCAGTGAACATTGGATGGGCGTCCCCAGTGATGTTCCCTTTACTCACGGTTAGCAGATCTCCTTGATCTTACGCAGTCCTTTTAGCACTTCTTCTGGATCCTCGATGGAAAGGGGACCATCTTTGAAACAAGCAGTTCTCGTGCTTCTAGCAAGAGAACTCCTCCTGGATCTTCTAACAAAAATGTTCTTTTCCCAAAAAGGAACAGAAACTAACAGCATAGTCCCATCCTCACAGTAGGTCACCCCCCCCCCCATCAGGAGTGTATCTTCCCTATCCCTGGGCAGCTCACATGCAGGGTTCCCCAATCCCTACATGCAAAACAGGCCCAGGTGTCCAATGAGGCTCCTAAATAAAAGTCTCAAAAATCCCTAAACTTAGACCCAGAAGAAACTCAACCAGACAAGTTGTGTATGGGAAGAGGAAATCCCTCCTGACCCAGCTTGAGTTAGCCTGCCTTTACTTGACTGGGCCTGTAAAACAACAAAAGTTAACGCCTGACACTAGGGATGTGAATCGTTTTTTGACGATTTAAAAAAATCATCCGATATTTTTTAAATCATCAAAAATCGTTAGAGTGTTCAATACAATAGAAATTCCCCCGATTTATCGTGACAAATCGTTACTCCCGTTAGTGTCCACTAACGGGAGTTATTTGGGGGGAGGGTGGGAAAACCGGCACACCAAAACAACCCGTAAACCCACCCCGACCCTTTAAAACTAAACCCTTACCTTCCCCCACCCTCCCGACCCCCCAAAAACTTTTTACGAGTACCTGGTGGTCCAGTGGAAGCCCCGGGACTGATCTCCTGCTCTCGGGCCATCGGCGCCATTTTGGCTGCCACTAATAAAAATGGCGCCGATGGCCCGATAAAAAAAACAACCCACCAACCCTTTAAAAATGACCCTTTTGCTTCCCCCACCCTCCCGAACCCCCCCCAAAACCATTTTAAAATTACCTGGTGGTCCAGTGGGGGTGCGGGGAGTGATCTCCCGCTCTCGGGCCATCGGCTGCCACTAATAAAAATGGCGCCGATGGCCCTTTGCCCTTACCATGTGACAGGGTATCCGTGCCATTGGCCGGCCCCTGTCACATGGTAGGAGCACTGGATGGCCGGCGCCATCTTTAAAGATAGCGCCGACGGGCAAAGGGCCATCGGCGCCATTTTTATTAGCGCAGCCGATAGCCTGAGAGCGGGAGATCGCTCCCCGCGCCCCCACTGGACCACCAGGTAATTTTAAAACGGTTTTGGGGGGGGGGATCAGGAAACAAAGGGGTCATTTTTAAAGGGTCGGGGTGGGTTTTTTGTTTATCGGCTCGGGTGTAGCTGATAAACAAAAAAACAATCGTGCCGGACTATAAAAATTGTAAGATTTGAATTGGAACCGGAACTGAACCGATTCCGGTTCTGATTCACATCTCTACCTAACACCACTGCAATCTGTGCTAACCTAAATGGACTTCCTCCAAGCTGTAGCAAGGGCGCGGTTATATACTGCTTTAAGTGGGCTGGCCATTCCAGACCGCACAGAAGGAGGGGCTGTATTTGAGTGGATCCTCCCCTCACTCTAACCTATTCTCTCTCTCTCTCTCTCTCTCTAGGTGAATAAAGGGCTGGTGACGTGACTAGAGGGTCCGTCACACTATTTAAAAATTGCCCTCATAATTGAAGGTTGAAGCCATTCCACCTTCCAATTCAGTTGCAAAGGGGAAAAGGAAGCAAGCTGAAAAAAATTCTATGTTGTCAACTTGGTGTGACCTGGCACACAGGGCTGCTCATCTCTTCTCCAAGCTGAATGACCCTAACCTCTTTAGCCTTTCCTGATAGGGGAGCCGATCTATCCTCTTTATCATTTTGGTCACCCTTCTCTGTACTTTCTCCAGTGCAATTATATCTTTTTTGAGATGTGGCAACCAGAACTGAACACAGTACTCAAGGTGCAGTCTCACCATGGAGCGATACAGAGGCACTATGACATTCACTGTTTTATTCACCATTCGCTTCCTAATAATTCCTAACATTCTGTTTGCTTTTTGACCACCACAGCACATTTAGCCAACTATTTCAACGTATTGTCTACTATGACACCTACATCTGTTCCTGAGTGATAACTCCTAACATGAAACCCAAAATCGTGTAATTACAACATGAGTTATTTTTCCCTGTATGCATTTCCTTGCACTTGTCCACATTAAATTTATCTGCCATTTGAACACCCAGTCACCCAGTCTCGCAAAGTCCTCCTGCAGTTTATCACAATCCGCTTGTGATTTAACTACCCTGAATAATTTTGTGTCATCTGCAAATTTGATCACTTCACTCATCGTTCCCCTTTCTAGATCATTTATAAATATATAGATCCCTACACAGAAAGTACACGCTAGCAGAATACTTCACCTCAGTCACACATGCAGAACATAGACAGATCCTCACCAAATACAGAATAGGGAGGACAAATTATAAATAGAAACATGCAGACAAAACTGAACTGGAAACCGCAACAAAGCCAGAAAAGCAGTACAATAATGGAAAAGAAAAACATCACCATTCCTTATAAAACAGAACAATAAAAACACAAAATATAAATTATAATACTAAAACCATGCTAATAAAAAGAATATTTCAAAACAGCTGATGAATAGAGCATCCAACAATCCAAAATTGAAAAAGTTTTTAAAATTTCCCTAATACCTATAAAATATTTAAAAACAGCAGGCACATGAAATACCATCCAATAATTAAAAAGAATAAAGGATTTTAAAAACGTATTCTGCTCTCTATACCTAGGAACTGTTGATTCCAGTCACCCTGAGATTGTTGTGAATTATTAGTCAGAGGGGGTGACCTGCATAAACTTTCTTCTGTCTTTCATATTCAGATACTCTAACCCACATGTTCTTTCTTTTTTTTTGTAGAATAATGTTTATTCAGGTGTTAACCAGATATAACAACAGTCATATTGAAGACAACAGAAGTAACATACAACATTATAGGTATGCGTCAGAAACATACAATATGTGAAAGGCATGTAACTGCCATTCCTGCAGCCGTCAGCATGACAGTAACGTTGCAACTTATGAACATAACACCCCAGTTTTTTAGGGAGGGTAAACATCGCCTCCTCAGCTTTATTCCCCACCCCCCTCCCTTCCGCCCTCCCTCCCACCCAAGCAACAGAATGTCCAAACAATTAGGGTATGCACATGGAACCACAAAGAGCCAGAATAATGAAACTAAGGATCAAATATCAGAGTTCAAAGATCAAAGATCAAATATCAGAGTTCAAAGTCAAAGTCAAAGGCAAAGTCAGGTGTGGCATAAAAAGACATATACATATACATATACAGAAGCGCGTCAGGTGTGACAGGTAAAGTATACTTCAGCGTGGGCCAGGACTGTACTCAGCGGACTCAAAGTGAGAAAGGAGGATCCCCGCAGATCTCAGTAAGAGCCACGCTCGAGAGTCAATCCCATTATCAATCCATAATCCAATGACATGTGTGGCCATCACAGCCAAGGGCCCACGGTCCTGTTGGTAAGCAGGAAACCCTCACGCGGTTGAGGAATGAGGAGGCTGAGAGAACTTCTTGGGGACCAGTTGTCGTTGAAGCGGTTCTGGTAGCAGGGTCAAGTAAGGATCCCAAATCTCTTGAAATAAGGACAGACGTTTAGAGGCAAGTGTGTAGGCCAACAAGTGCTCCAAATGTACCAGATGATGGAGTTTCTGGGTCCATACAGCAAATAAGTCCGGAAAGGAGACCGTCCAGGAGGATAGTATGGCTGATTTCGCCATTAAAGCCAATTTATCAAGCAGCAAGCGTTGTGGTACAGACAACCAATCAACATAAGAATCATAAAGGCCCAATAGCCAAATTTCAGGTACTAACGGTATATCTAAGGTCCAAAGGTTTTTGGCTTTTTTCGCGATTAAGGACCAAAACTGTTGAACATAAGAGCAAAACCAGAAGCAGTGCAATAAGTCCGGTTTGGGGTGTGAGCAGCGTAGACAGCTAGCGTGAGGTACAAGTCCCATATGGTAAGCATGCCGTTGAGAATAATAGGCAAAATGTAACAACTTAAATTGCTTGTCCCGGAAGGTTACATTGTCCACCATTTTATCTATGTTCGCAAAGCAGGAGAAAAAAGTATCACAGGGGATTGAAGTGCCCAGGCCAGAGTTCCAGGTCGCCAGTAAAGAGTGAAGGTATGTTTGAGACTTAAGATCTAATAAACCTTTATAATACTGGGCACATTTCAGACGTTTGTTATCCAGCCCGAGCAACAAATTATGAACGGAGGCATATTCCGGAAACCTGGGATTCCTGCCGCATTGTATCTGGATGAAGTGCCTCAACTGAAGAAACCCATAATGGTCTTGGTTGGCAAGCGAGTATTTTATCCTCAGGTCTTGAAAGCTGAGAAGATGACCGGAAGCTAAGCCGGAACTAAATAGCTGCGATATCCAAATCAGTCCTTTCTCTTTCCAGGTGGTAAAGAGTGAACGGTCCATCCCTGGAGGAAACAGGGGGCAGCCGGTGATATGCAGGCAGGCTGTGATACCCGGCCAGAGTCCCAATTGCTTGCAAATAAATCTCCATGCTTGTCGCATAGGCTTGATCATTGTGCTGTGAAGTAAGTGCGGAGGTAACATATCAGAGGACATATGTAAAAGAGAGCTTAAAGACCAAGGAGCCCCCCAGTCCTTATAGAATTGCAATGGAGTAACATAATCCGTATCAAAGAGCCAATCTCTGATATGGCGGAGTAAACAAGCACAGTTATATAAAGACAAATCCGGGCAGTTAAGACCTCCCCTTTGTTTTGATTGCATTAGCATTGATAAAGATATGCGAGCCCGTTTGCCCCCCCCAGATAAACAGGTTTAATGCTCGGTTAATTTCCTTAATATCTGTCCGGGTCAACCAGATAGGCAACATTTGGAATAAATATATCCAGCGTGATATCTCCATCATTTTCACCAATTGTATCTTCCCTGACAGGGAGAGGGGGAGATCTCTCCACTGGTTCAGGTTACGAATCAGTTTTTGTTTTAAGGGACTTACATTTAAGGCGTATAACTGGGTTGGATCCGCTGGAATTTTGATTCCCAGATACTTTAGGTCAGAGGAGACCCACTTTAAGGGGAACACCCCTGCCCATGAAGCCTGCAACCGCCCGGTGATATCCAAGGCCTCCGACTTATCAGTATTAATTTTTAAACCAGCGAATTTACCAAAGGCCCTCTGAATATCAAGCACCTCCGGTAAGGCCAACAAGGGATTGCGAAGGAAAATTAACATATCGTCCGCAAAAGCTGCTATAGTAAATGGAGTAGAGATATCTTGACACCCAGATATCGCCGGAGAACTACCCAATTTCCTTAGCAAAGGATCCAGAGAGAGGACATATAAAATAGGCGACAGGGGACAACCTTGTCTGACTCCCCGCTGGATAGAGATGGTATCAGAGAGCGTGTCATTTACTAGGAGGTGGGATTTTGGATTCTTATATAACATGGTGATCCGGTGGTAAACATTCCCTGTTATCCCAAATCTGCGCAATACAGAGAACATATAGTCCCAAGCCACTCTATCAAAGGCTTTCTCAGAATCAAATCCGACCGCCATGGATGGGTGCCCCTGTTGCCTAGCGATTTCAATTGCAGACAGTAGTTTGATAACTGTGGAACTGGGCTTACGGTGTTTAACAAATCCAGTTTGATGGGAAGAAATAATATCTGGAAGGGTCGTACTCAAACGATTAGCTAAGATACGGGCATAAATTTTCAGATCACAGTTTAAGAGTGATATAGGACGATAGGAAGCGGCGTTTAAGGGATCCTTCCCCGGTTTAGGGAGAATAGTAATATAAGCTGTGTTAAAGTCGCTGGGAAATTCCCCCACCAATTCCGCTTCCCTGAAGAACTGACATAATGGCTTGGTTAGTTGAGGTCGTAAAATTTTATAAAAGTCGGAAGGGAAGCCATCTGGACCGGGAGCTTTATGAGGCTTACTTTGTTGGATTACCTGCTGAATTTCTTGTTCCAAAATTGGTTTATTTAAAGCGTCTAGTTGAGAGGCTGTCAATTGCGGCAAAGAGAGAGTTTGAAAAAACTCTTCTTCATCATGTGAGGAGCCTACTCTATCCTCTGTGTACAAGTGGCTATAAAAGTCCCGCAGAACTTTACAAACCTCTGGGGTTTTGGTAACCAATTGCCCAGTGTCTGTGCGGAGGCTACTGATAAAATTTTTCCTTCTTTTAGTGGCTACTAATCTGGCAAGTAATCCTCCCGCTTTATTCCCAAAGCGATGGTAATTAAGCTCTGCATGTGTTAGGGCCCTCTGAGCTCTCATATGAAGAAGGGAATTCAGTTGATTTAAACACGCCCAATAAGCTTCTTTAGTGGCTGGTGACGGGGCCTGTGCTAGCAGTCTTTTCCGATCTTTTAATTCCTTTTCTAACTGCAAAATAGAGCTCACGAGCTGTTTCCTCCTTTTAACAGTATAGGCAATGATATCGCCTCGTATAACAGCTTTCCCTGTTGCCCAAAAAAGTATTGGTTGACCTATGTGTCCTTCATTGTTCCTCGCAAATTCCTCCCATTTTTGGCGCAAATACTGATGAAATTGTTTATCATTACCCAGGCGACTCGGAAATCGCCATGATCCTGGGGTACGGGGCTCCCTGGATAACTTAAGACACACCCACGTTGGAGCGTGGTCTGATATTACTATGGAGCCAATGTCTGCCGCTTCAACCCAGGTAAATAGAGAAGAAGCCACCAGCACATAATCAATGCGTGACATAGTATGGTGCGCTCGGGAGACATGGGTATACTCTCGGGCTGTGGGGTTCAAAACCCTCCAAACATCTAACAGGTCCAGTTTCCTGCATACATAATCTATATCAGATTCTTTTGGTACTTTATAGCTGCTAGGGATGCTTGATTTGTCTAAGGTTGCATCAGAGACACCATTAAAGTCTCCTGCCAGAATCAAGGAACCTTGAAGATGTTCTAGAACTTGAGAGAGAAGATGCCCAAAAAATTTTCTATCGGCAGTATTAGGGGCATATACATTACAAATAGTGAGAGGTTGTCCCTCTAACATGCCGGTAATGAGAATAAATCTGCCCTCCGGGTCCGCCACTTCTTTAGAAATGATATAGGGAGTATTCTTATTCACCAGTATCGCTACCCCTCTCTTGCGACCAACCGCCGGGGCAAAGTGGCAAGTAGTCACCCATTCCCTACAAAGTTTTTTATTTTCCAAAATGTTGAGGTGTGTTTCCTGGAGGCACGCTATATGCGTGTTAAGACGTGCCAGGTGTTGAAAAACCTTTTTCCTTTTTATAGGACTACCAAGGCCATCTACATTCCAGGATACCACTTTGTAGGTGGAGCCCATTATCCAGCTTCCCCTCCAATGCTACATACCGGAATAACATCAATGAAAAAGGAAAGGGAGGCCCCCAGCCTAGCCCCCCTTCCCCCCATCAACGCCAAACGCGCCCCCGTAGGATTATAGTGAGCCACAACCCGTTTCTCCAAAACCAGTCCAACCATCGCGGCTCCCCGTGCAATACCCCAAAAATAAAGGAAAAAATAAAACCCCCGCCACCCCCACCCCCCCCCTTTCCCCCTCATATCTACTAACCCTACACAGGCTAAGCCTGAAGTGAGAGCACGCAGGGATGTGTTGGGAGCATAGGACCCCCCCTCCCCCACACCCTTATTCGTGCTTAAACAGATAAACAGTAAATAAAGAACTTCCAAATTCAGTACATCACTTTTTTAAGTCCTCCTGAAGGTGTCTCGTGGCTTCGGGGGATGAGTACACAGTCCAGCTCCCCTCCCTGTAGACTTTCAGTTTCGCTGGAAATTGTAGCATGAAACGGACCTGTTTTTCAAAAAGTAAATTACACACCGCTGAAAAAGCCTTCCGTTGCGCTGTGACTCGTGCCGAATAATCCGGTGCCATGCGGATGCGGTGCCCTTGGAACTGCAGATCAGGTAATTTCCGCGCTGCTTGTAACACACTCTCCTTATGGTAGTAATTTAAGATTTTATGATGACTATCCGCGGGCGAGAATTCAGCCCGGCGTCAGAAGGTCGCGGCCCCAGCCTGTGCGCCCCGCTCGATCTCGAAGCGGGTCTGTAGCTCACTTAACCCAAGGGCCTCTGGAATCCAAGTCATCAACGTAGAACGGAGATTCTGATCTAGAATAGATTCCGGGAAGCCGAGCAGCCGCAAGTTAGACCGCCTTGATCGGTTCTCCAAATCATCAGTTTTATCTTTTTGGTCCGCCAGTTCTTTTTCCAGGACATGGACCCGGTTTGTGAGAGCAAGTACGTCATCTTCCAAAACTCCCGTGCGGCCTTCAACCTGATCGAGCCTAGGAGCAAATTCTGATAGAGCTGATTGCATCGTCGTCAATTGCTCAGAAAGCCCTGTAAATTTACTTTCCAGCGCCTGTAATATCGCCTCTTGCAGCTCCAGTGTGGTGGGATGCGTCTGCTGCGTACCAGGACTCCGTTCCCCACTACTCGCGGTCCCCGTATCCGCCGCCATCTTGGCTCCAAGGCCTCCTGGTTTTTCCTTTTCTTTTCTTGTTGTTTTTGGTGGCATAGTCACCGGCGACTTATGCATATAATTAGTAATCGACATAAGCCACCCGTAGGAGCAAGAATGCCGACAAAAAATTGTGCAGAAGGACGGATGGAGTGGGATTAGGGGGGTCCTATCCCCGGAGCGGTGCCTGATGCGTCCGGCCCCGTTCACCACATCACGTGGTCTCCACATGTTCTTTCTTATACACACTCTCTCTTATGCTTACTCACAAAACGGACCCTGACACTCACACATGCTGACTCGCTGACATGTTCACACATGTACACTCATTGCCTGCAGACATGCTGTCACGCCCATACGCACACACATGCTCACTGACTTTCATATATGCTGTTTCTCATACTCACATACTGACTCATGCTCTCTCTCATCCTCACACACACACTCACTTGCTCACTGACACTCATGTGCTGTCATGCTCACATACATGCTCACAGTTGCACATGCTCATTGACTCATACATTCTCACAGCACTCGCCGACAAACATACCCATTCTCAGTCAAAAACACACATTCATTGACTCAGGTGCTTTCTCTCTCTCTCTCTCTTTGCCCTTCTGAATAAACAAAAAAAAAATTAGTTTTACTTACATTGGTGATCAGGGGGACCCAGACATGGGCCCAAGATTAGGATTTGGACGGGCTGCCTCTTGCTGCTTTGTTTCCCCCCATAGTTTGGGAAGGGGAGGTTTGGAAAGCCCCAATGAAAATGTTTGTTTTTTGTTTTTCAATTATTTTAATGTCATAGCCTAGCAGCTGAGAGCCGCTACGACCAACACCAGGTCCCACACAGTCTTTTAGTACATAGCGGGAGCCTCCCCGGAGGCTCTGCTTTGACACTCACTCTGCCGTCTTTTTTTTTTTTTTTTTTTATCAGCACGGCAGTGATGGAGGCACTAACAGCAGCGGTGGCTTCATGCGCCTGTTGCTGTTGCCACCGCTCTACGCAGGCCCTCTTTTCCATGTGAGGGAAGGAGCCAGGAGTGCGGCAATGGTGGGTGAGTCAGTGCAGAGCGTCCGGGGAGGCTCCCGCTCTGTGCTAAAAGATTGCGTGGAGCCTGGTGTTGGTCGTAGCGGCTCCACGGGCATGGGGCCCGCAATGACCAACACAAACCCCATGATCTTCCCGCCTGGCTTACTGCGCCTGCAGGGACTGAGGACTCTCCGGGCTTGTCAGCAGAGCTGCACACTGATGAGCCTGAAGGCAGGGTGAGATGCCTGTGGATGGAGAGTTTTGAAGGGCAATTTTTGCCACTTCAAAATTTTGCCGCCTGAAGTGGCCACCTCACCCTGCCTCATTATAGAACCACCCCTGCTGGCAGAAAATCATCCCTGGTTACCTGCAGACCTGTAATCTAACTTTCAAAGGGAAAATGCCTGTGGAGTTTCCTTTGAAAGCTTCTGCTGTGGGGAAAAGCCAGTACTTTTGTTCCTGCGTACTTTTCATCTGATTTGAAGCAGGTGCAAAGTACAAGCGTGAAAGTATGCATGAAGATTTCAAAATGAAATCTCTGCATTTGGTTTTGTTCCCCGACCTTTGTTTCCCCCACAGATAAGTCTGCATGCTGTTCACCGCACAGGCACTTTTATCCTCAGTGATGGGGAATAGTTATTTTCAAAGGGCCTTTTTACATGGGTAAGTTAGCGTTTACACACACAAAATGTTTTTATAAACTTTACCCTTCCTGAAAATTGACCCCCTTCTAACCTACTTTTCTTTTATACTTTATTATTTTCTTTTATGATTCTTACAAACACATACAGAAAATGATAGACACAACATAATGTAGATTTTAGAAAAAGCAAAACAATAACCTTCTTCTCAAAGGGAAGATGGCTTATGAGATCTCCATGTCTGCCTGTGTGTCCCCCTAAATACATTTTGTTTAATGTTCTGTCCAAATCTCATCCTCTGTTCTCCTTGATCCCTGGTTCTCATCTTTCCCTTTTTCCCTCCTGGACCATGGAGGTATTCTGTAGGGATGTGCAGAGCAAAATTTTATGTTCATATTTTTTATGTCCGAAAGGGGGTCCCACTTGCGGCCAATATGGACATAAAAAAAATGATGGAGCGAGGAGTGAGGACGCCATTTCTGCAATCCTTGGCGAGAAGCATGTGACGTCGGCGGCACGTCGAGTGACGCCGGCGTCACGTGATTCCCGGCTCGTTCGGCCCAAAAAGAACTTTTGGCCAGCTTGGGGGGGCCTCCTGACCCCCCCAAGCTGGCCAAAAGTTCTTTTTGGGCCGAACGAGCCGTGAATCACGTGGCGCCGCGTCACTCAGACGCGACGTCACGTGATTCCCGGCAAGTTCGCGCCGGACGGCTCGTTCGGCCCAAAAAGAACTTTTGGCCAGCTTGGGGGGGCCTCCTGACCCCCCCAAGCTGGCCAAAAGTTCTTTTTGGGCCGAACGAGCCGTCCGGCGCGAACTTGCCGGGAATCACGTGACGTCGCGTCTGAGTGACGCGGCGCCACGTGATTCCCGGCTCGTTTGCGCCGGACGGCTCGTTCGGCCCAAAAAGAACTTTTGGCCAGCTTGGGGGGGTCAGGAGGCCCCCCCAAGCTGGCCAAAAGTTCTTTTTGGGCCGAACGAGCCGGGAATCACGTGACGCCGGCGTCACTCGACGTGCCGCCGACGTCACATGCTTCTCGCCAAGGATTGCAGAAATGGCGTCCTCACTCCTCGCTCCATCACCAGGGAGTTGTGGTAAGTCGGGGGGGGGGGGGGGGGGTTAAGGAGGGTGAGGGGGTTTATATTTTTATTTTGGCTCAACAATCGCGATTTCCCACATATCGAACATATCTATGTTCGATATGTGGGAAATCCGATCGTTTATGTCGAATCAATTTTTTAAGTAAAAAAAAAATATGAGTTGCGTTTTACTAATGCGGTCAATCCGAATGCACACCCCTAGTATTCTGTCCCTCCCTCTCTCTCTAACTCTGTCCAGCAGGATTCCTGGAAGTCCACTCCTCCTCTCCATTGATATAGGCTGCCATCCACCCTCACTTCCCTTATCCAGGTAGGTCATGGATTCCTGTCCTCCTCTTTATCCTCCATTTCTTCATTCCTGTCTCATTCTTTCTCCCCTTTGTCTTTCCCCGTAAACTGTCAACCCCAGACCCATTTCCTCCTTTCTTCCTTTGAGCCATTCTACTTACTTTTTTCTGGTGCAGCTCTCCTATCCTCTCTGTCTGTCAGACCAGTGGCATAGCTCGTGGCAGGAGTGGGAAATGTTTCTCATCGCCGTGATAACCCGGTTTTCTTCTACTTTCCTCAGTATGCAGCAGAGGCCGCAGAGGTTCTGACAGCTGCATTCAGCCTCTCTTCTCTTCTCTAAGCATGCAGCAGTGTAGTTTGAGGCTTCTAATGGGTACGAACGGCCCCTTTCTGTCCCTCCTCCTCCTGGTCTGCAGCAATGTGGGATGACATTTTCAGAGCCTTAATAGACTCCTGTGGCAGCAGCTGAGTTAATCACAGAGAGCAGCAGCTCACTCATTTTCTCTCTAGCTAAATTTTCTGGCATCCCTTATAGAGGTCCCTCTAGGATGGTCTCAAGGACTTCTGGGGATGCATGGACCCCAGATTGGGAAACACTGCTTACAGGACCGATAAGGGGGGGGGTGGAGCAAGAATGTTCAAAACAGAGGAGGGTAATAATGAATTGGTAGTAGTTCTTGCATGGAAAAGGAACTGCGACTTAAAAAAGCAGCATTTTTTCCTTGTCTGAGAATAACAGGCCTGAGAAAATGAGTTCACTTTGGTTTAGGACTATATCCCCCAGAATTCCTTGCCGATGGACTTTGGTTGAGAGCCAGCAGGGATGAATGAGCATTGGGTGTGACCAGTCACACTTTCTTTGGCAGCTGCTTCAGTGTATAAGAGGTGTCTACAGTAGTACTAAGGGGAGAGGAGTAGGTAGTTGGCATGCCTAAACAGCAGAGGACTCTGAGACTGACTGGACAAACTACTACTACTAAAAGGTATTTAAATGTTATGATTACCTAAGAAGAGACAGTCTTAGTTTAATTCCTGAAGACTGATTTAGAGAAAAGCTAAAGTGATTTACTGTAGTCAGAAGTCTGTTGACCAGTTATGTTGAAGAGAAAAAGAACTGGGAGATTAAGCTTAGCTGTGCAAATTGAGAAGCTTATGAATATAGGCATTGTGTGTTGCGGTCCCAGTCGCGAGGTTCGTGACCGGGTCCTTACCTCTCTTGCCCTCGGGCATTCCCCGGCAGGCTCCGGCGTCCTCCGGGCCTGGGCAGGCTGCTCCGTGGTGGTGTCTCCACGAGGGAGACGCCGCCGAGTTCCATCCCGTAGCTCCGCCCCCTCCTAAGCGCGCACGCGAGGGGGGAGCTTTTAAAGGGCCAGTGGTGCGAAACCATGGCCTGCCCTCGGGGGTGACATCAGACACCGGCAGGAATTTAAACCCGGCGTCTGACTAGCCTCATTGCCTTGCAACGAGGTTCACTCTCAGGAGTCACTAGTTGCTGCATTTCTGTTCCTGATCCTGATCCTGCTGTTCCTGATCCTGCTGTTCCTGATTCCGCTCCAGTTCCGGATTCATCTTGGCTTGTTTTTCTGGTTCCTGACTCCGGTTTCGCTTCTGATACTCCGTGTCTGCCGCCCACCTTGACTCTTGGCTCGTCCCTGGTTCTCGCTCCAACTTCTGGTCAGTCTCCTCTTCAAGTCTCGCTGCCGTCACCTAAGTCCCATCAGTCCGGGTCCTCATGGGCTTCTGCCGGGGGGATCTCGGGCTTCCAGGGTGAAGATCCCATCTCCTCTTCAAGTCTCGCTGCCACCGCCTAAGTCCCAGTGGTCCTGGTCCTCATGGGCTCCTCCCAGGGGGATCTCGGGCTTCCAGGGTGAAGATCCCATCTCAGTGTCCATCTTGGTACCACCTCCCGGCCTGTTCCATCTCCGCAGAGTTCTCTTATCCATCCGTCACCCTCCGCCAGGCCGGCCCAAGGGTCCACCATTCCGTCTGCAACATTGTGGGCTCCTTTGGTAACAAGCTATACTATGACTTTGCAATCTAAATCTCAGTGAACAGAGCGATATAAGGAGCAATATAAGGAGGCTTGATTATGAAATATGTTAGCTGTAAAAATCCCTCCCTGAAATAGAGAGAGGGTAACAATGTTTTTTTCAAAAATAGAACCAATTTCCTTAAAAGAATAATAGCACATAGTGGGAAAAAAGCACTGACATTGCTCTTGGGGTATATTTCTTTAATAATTATCCCTAAAAGAAGCTTGGTTTGGTTCATAAACACAGCTACAGAGTATTTGCAGCTAAATTAGTGGATTTTTAAGGTATTTCATGCCAGAAAACTGGGTTTAGTCCCAGAGCACTGCTCTAGAGTGTTTGAAACTAACAGGGACTTGTTGATGGGTGGTTTACTAAAAGAAATTGTATGCTTAGTCCCAGAGTACTGCTCTAGCGTTTTGGGATTTGATGTGCAGATATTGATTCCCATAACAGATTCCCTCCTAAAAACCCTCAAGTTCTGGGATAGCTGCCTTGACTCCATCAACCTCCTCCTCTCCAGTCTCAATCTCATCCTCAACACAGCCAAGACTGAACTACTCCTCATTTCCTCGGACCACGATAACATTTCCCTCCCTGACCCCACCCCAACCACAGCTGCTCAGGCCAGAGACCTAGGCGTAGTACTGGATAACCAACTAAACTTAAAAAAATTTGTTAACAATACGCAAAGGACTGCTTCTTCAAATTACAAATCCTGAAAAAACTTAAACCACTCTTCCACTTCTATGACTTCCGGACAGTCCTCCAAGCTATCCTTTTCTCTAAAATCGACTACTGTAATTCCCTCCTTCTAGGCCTCCCCGTAACTACCACTAAACCCTTGCAGATGCTCAAGAATGCCGCCGCCAGAATCCTAACCAATTCCAGCCGAGGAGACCATATCACACCCATCCTCAAGAATCTCCATTGGCTCCCTATGAGCTTTAGAATCCTTCATAAATCTCTCATTATCATCCACAAAACTATCCACAATCAGCACTCGCTTGAGCTAAAAATCCTGCTACGACTCCACACCTCAAAAAGGCCAATTAGAATGGCTTATAAAGGAACCCTACACTTTCCCCCTCCCAAATCCATTCTTCACACCTCCACCAGAGAACGTGCCTTCTCTGCAGCTGGGCCATCCCTTTGGAACACCCTGCCTCCTGACCTACACTGACCTTTAAAAAAAACCAAAAACTAAAGACATGGCTTTTCAAACAAGCCTATCCATAACCATTTAAGCTGCATTGTTATATTCTTCATTCTATATCATATTTATTGTGCTCCACATGTTTATTTATATATTCTATTATTTGTATATTCTATTATTACAGCATATATTGTGTTTCCTCATATTTATTTTGTATATTTTTTACTGTTATAACATGTATCATTAATCTGTTCCTCTTACTGTTGTGACTCTATACATTTATAACATCACTTAACTGTGCCTTTCTCCATACTCTCTTCCAACCTCCAAGTTCCAGTAACCCCGTTCATTGTAACTTACTTTCCTCCCTTAATGCTATCATTAGCTCTCTAGCTATGATTACTGTTAATGGCAATTCCCCATGTTTGTTGTAAACCGACGTGATATGACATGTGTCATGAATATCGGTATAGAAATGAATTAAAATAAATAAATAAATATAATAATTAGAGAACCTGCAGCTAATGGAGTTTTCTTAATTATATACTAGAAGCAACTGTGTAATGGGTTAAAGGTACTGTTGAAGAGGAATTCCAACTAACACTGTTATAAGGGGATCCGTGTGTTGAGTTCAAGAGTCTTGTGCTAGAGGGTTTGTAGCTTACACAGAATTATTAAGTAAATGGCAATTAGAATAAACTGCAGGTTTGGTTAAAGAAGTACATGGTAATAATAAGTCCATAGGAGGTATTTTGTGAAACCTTAAACTGTGAATGTTTACTAATATTAATGGAAGCTGTCTGTAACAAGTTAAATGCTTCTTTCAGCTTTTAACCTGGTCTCAGGCTCTAACAAGTGTTAAATAATGCAATGATGCTGATTGATTTTTCTAAACTCTGAGATGTTTTGGGATGGAACCTTAACCCTTTTGTATAACCAAAAGAACCCTTTCCCTAGGGGGCCTAAGATAAGGAAGATCTGTGCCTCTGCAACCTCCTTGGGAACCAGAGGATTGGTGTTGACCTAATTCAGAGACCATCTGGTATTTTTGAATTAAGTCTTGAGAAGAGATATTTGGGTTAGAAGAGCTGCCCCCTTTCCTGCCTGAAGAGGAATATTGAGAGCTGTATTTTCCAGAGGGTATCCCTTCCATTGTGAAATTCGAGAGAATGAGAGAGACAGACATTGGAGAGGAGAAACATAAGGATTACCTTCTTGACACCTATTGAGGCCATCTCCTTAGAGTCTTCAACCTCTGGAGAGAAAGGATCTCGGACTCTCTGTGATGAGACTGTTTATAATTGTAATGCCCCCTTGACTGCTTACCTCACTTGGGTGTTCCTGGGTCCAGAACCAGCTTGGCTGGCGCCCCCATAAAGCAGACTCCTCACATTTTTTGTGCCTCCACCTGGGGAAGAAGGTGGAGGCACAAAACAAATGGGACTGTGAACAAGGCTGGCAGTATGTATAAATATATACAGGTTTATTAGAATATATAAGCATATACATTTCTACAGGACTATGTACATTGCTTATAGGATGTTAAGCAGCACACTTATCTACTCATGGTTAGTAGTCTTACTCCACACAACTATATACATTTCTACAAGGTAGCAAGAACATTTAATATTTGTCAATTTAGGGTTGTTTGTCCCCCCCCCCTACCACCCTATAGAATAGAAGTCCCTTCTATTCTATAGGGTGGTAGGGGGGGGGGACAAGTATTATTTTCAACCTCCCCTTTATCCCAACTGGGCTGGTAGGCAGTGTTGGCCTATGGGGTCCATTGTATCTAAACCGTCTCCTTCTGCTCCGCTGAGAGACCTGACTCCACCTCCTGGTCTGTCACTAGGGTCCACACCCTTCTGGATGAGATGACTTTGCTGCCTTTACTGCTGCTGGGGTCCATGTACTGCTGGGGGACCTGACTCCACCTCCACCTCCCAGACTGCCACTGGAGTCCCCACACTTTGGGGGGGGGGGGAGGGGGAGAGGAGGGTTCCTGGCTTGGGTTTACAGCTCCACTAGGCTCATGGCTATTTTAGCATATAGTGGTTCTGGCCCTCCACATTCTCAACTTTTCATGATTTTAGCTCTGTTAAGCTCATGGCCAGTCATGTGCTATTACCCAGCCTGGATAAGTCACCTTCTCTCAGCCTACCATTTTGCTTTATCTTTTGTCTGACCCTGTATGGGTCACCTCTCAGCCAAAAGGCCAAGAACCAGGACTACAGAGAGACCATGTGTACATCCCTCTATCCTGCCTGGCCATCCCCTCTGTTGTCTGGGATCTCGGTACCCATGTGTCTGAATACCCTTGTTAGTCAGGGTGAAAATGTTTGCTTCCTAGGGCTGTTTTCCAGAACATTTCTCTCATAAATCCTTTTACGAGTCACTAACAGGTCTGAGGACCTTTTCAGTTTCAGTCTGTGTTTCCTGGACTGGCAGGAGCTGCATTGTCCTTCCTTTTTTTTTTTTTTTTTGTTGCTTATGGTTCACTTAAATGGTAGCATGCTTAAACCTCTGTCTCTTGTGAGGGGCGTTCCATCTTTTTACCAGTTTTGGAGGGGTTTTTCTTGCCCACATAAGGATACCCTGCCAGCTTGGGAACTTCATTCACTCCATGTCCTGGAGGGTGAGTGTTTCCCATACCTTGGTATGAAAGAGAGACTAAGGGTGTGCATTCGGTCCCTACGTATTGGCAATCCACAAAGGATGTGCCAATATTCGTTGTATTCTTGGGGAAGTGAAACGTATCGCGATTCCCCATGGATACAACAAATTTTCACCGAATTATTCGGCCACCAGTTTAAACAACCCCCCCACTCTCCTGATCCCCCCCCCCCCCCCCAAGACTTACCAAAACTCCCTGGTGGTCCAGCGGGGGGTCTGGGAACCATCCCCTGCACTCTCACACCCTCGGTACCAGTTCAAAATGGCACCGATAGCCTTTGACCTGCTGTGTCACAGGGGCTACCGGTGCCATTGGTCAGCCCCTGTCACATGGCCATCGGCACCATCTTGTGCTCCTGCCATGTGTACAAGGGCTGACCAATGACGTCGGTAGCCCCTGTGACATAGTAAGGGCAAGGCTGTCGGCGACATTTTGGTTCCTGGCACCCGACAACACGAGTGCAGGAGATCGCTCCTGGTAAGTTTTGGTAAGTCTTGGGGTGGTCAGGAAGGTGGGGGGTTGTAGTAAATTTAATTTTAGCTGGGTAACGAATAGGATTAGACGTATAACCATATCGGGACTCCATACGGACGTATACAACGTATCTGCCACCCGACAAATACGTATCCCAAATGCAACATATGGCATCCCTCTGCACATCCCTAAGAGAGACTCTTGCATAGACAGAGGGAAAATTGTACACTGAAAGAGCAGTTGTGTTGCTATGGACTGTTTTAAACTGGGCCATTTACTCAAATGATTCACCCTCAGTAAAGTATTTTGTTTCACCCTCAGTAAAGTATTTTGTTTTGGACTCTCAAACAGATGACTTCATATACCTAGTGTGGATTGTCAGCTTCACGGAGGCCCGTGCCTATGTCCTGGTACCCATGATCTTCTGTGGGAGGAAATTTTGTTAGAATTCTCTTTTTTTTTTTTTCTTCTACAGAAAGTCATGAGCGTAGGGCTGTGCCATCATATTTCCTTTTACTTTTCATTTTCCATGTGAAAAGTGCCAAAATAGAAGTTGCCAAGGATTCTAAACTTAGGATCCTAAAAAGTGGGTGGCTATGGGGGTGGAGTTAGGGTGTGGAATAGGAGCTTAGTACTGATTTTTTTCAGGCACCTAATTTAGGACCTTAAATCTAGGTAAATAAAAGGCCTAAATTTAGGGTCCTAACTATTTTAGGTCCCTAAATTTGTGAATTTTCAGCTGAAAAGTTAGGCACCTAATTTAGTAGCTCAGCTCCTTTTATCTGCTCTAGGGATACTAACTGGAGCTGGCAGAAGGGACCCACCAAGAATAGTGTCTCAGTATTAGTCCTGGGAAGACCAACTGGAATTATGAAGGCAATATGAAGTAGAGATGTGATTCGGCCGAACCGAAAAAAAACAACCCACCCCAGCCCTTCAGATTTAATTAATTACAACCCCCCAAAAAAACAAAAACTTGCCTAAAGTCCCTGGTGGTCCAGCAGGGGTCCCAGGAGCGATCTCCCCCTCTCGGGCCGTCGGCTGCCAGTAAACAAAATTGAACCGGTGGCCCTTTGCCCTTACCATGTGACAGGGGCTATCGGTGCCATTGGCCGGCCCCTGTCACATGGTAGGAGCAATGGATGGCCCGCACATTTTTAAGGTGGTGCGGGCCATCAATAATTATTGCCAATGCCACATCATAATTGTAATGGAACTAACTAAGAGAACTTGCTATTACCAAAGCTTTTAATTTTTTTTTAATTCTATTTTGCAGTTCTTTTTGAAATGTTTAAGGACCTAGAATGGCAAAGTGCTATAAGTATAATGCTCATCATATACCACTTTTCTATTGCAGCACTAAGAACGCTCATCTGTCTTAAATCCTTTATTTGAAATATTGTCTTGCATTTAAAACCATTATTTGTTAAATCTGGTATAATAAATCATAAACTTACTGGTTTGTCCCACTAAATTACTTATCTTGTACATATTTGCTTAAAGACCCAATCCACTTCTTTATATTAATCCCAACTTGAGTCCTGTTTTGGAAGTCATCCTGTGTTAGGGGAGATTCTACAATTTTACACTGTCCATGGTATCTTCACTTAGTTCTCCCTCTCTCATGTATACTATATGGCATGGGGTATGTGGAGTTGCTTTGGTTTCTTCATCTTGGAAAGTAACTCTGAAGAAGTTGTTAATTGCAATGCTTGATGCCTTCATCTATTGCTCATGTATGCATTAGAAGGAGCACAGGGAAACCTCACCCCTGCTGGTCAGGTAACTTTTATGGCTAAGAGACCCCTTTGGATATTATGCATGTAGCACATCCTGCATGACAATCCCATGTTGGTCCCCAACAATTAAGAGTCTTCTCTTTCACCACTTAAGGAAGACTTCATAGAAAAACACTAGAGAATTTTCTTCAGAGGAGAGCAGCAATATGGCTTGTGGCCAGAGATTGACCAAGATTTATTTCAGGCAACAAACTATATCCATTGCTGAGTTTGAGTTACAAGCTTGTTACGTTACAACAATATATACAGTATGTTTACAGCATGATCAAATTTAAGATAGGTGACACCGTGCGCTATTGTTGGTCAGGAAATTCTATTGATAGCAGATTCCCCATTAGATCTTGTGCAGGCAGCACATCCTGTATGATAGTGCCCAGTAATGGATCCTTTTTCTAGGAGTGTCCCAAGAAAACACACAAATGGTCACCCTTACAATAAGTAAAAACTCCTGCCTAATGTTTACTCTGCTATTATTAAATGCTCAATCACTGTCTAAAAGAATCCCCTTGATTAATGATCTGATAGAGGATTTAAATTCCACTATTTTTTTGCATCTCTGAAAAATGGCTGAGTGATAAAGATAATGTACCCCTAAACCAAATTTCCAGTGCTAACTATGATATATTTAATTTTGCTAAACAAAAAGGTGGGGGATTAATAATCAGCAAAAAAGAACTTAAACTAATACATTACAAAGTAGAGATTAACCTGCTATACGAGGTAGCAATTTTAAAATCTCCTCAACTAAACATAGGAATGGTCTACTGTCCCCCAGGAATACTACAAAAAGACTGCTCTTTTCTAATTGACCAAATTACCAAAGTGTTTCCATCCTCCGACACTACCTTAATTGTAGGAGACCACAACCTAAATGTAGATAGAATACCTAAAACCACAGTATGTGAAATGTTTTTAGAGGCAATGGGATGGTCACAATTTGTAACCAATGTGACTCATAAAGCAGGACATATATTCTAGACCTAATATTTGCCAATTACAACAATAGTATTATCAATACCTCCCACACTTTATTGCCCTGGCAAAAATAACATTCCTCAGCCCAACTCATAAAAATATAAACAATCAAACTTTTACCTTCAGAAAAAAGATAGAAACAGATGTACTTGCAGAATCAATAAAAAAAAAAAAAAAAAAAGCTACTTGATTTAATTCAAGCTAATGTCTCCTCAGATTGTCTATGAAATAGCCAAAAACCTAAGTCCGGTCTAGATGAAAACTATTCAAAAAGAAAGGAATACCTCTAAACAAAAGAAGCCATGGTACAATGATGAGCTAAGGCACACTAAATAGACTCAGAAAATATGAGAAACGGTGGCAGAAATGTCAGTCTGCTGAATCCCTAGGAAAATATAGATCTCTCCTATCAAAATACTGGGCACTAATTAAAGCAAAAAAACATTATTCTGTTAAACAGATTCATGGAGTAATATTTAATTCCAAAGTGCTCTTTGAAGTTGTAAAACACTTAATCAAGGACCCATCATCCTCCATCTTGAGAAACTATTTCATCTCTAAGAACGGTTGCAATTAATATGCTACTTCTTTGTTAGGTAAAATCAATTGGTTGAAAATGCAATTCCCCACCTGTATGCAAACTAAAGAACATGAAGAAACACATGGTATAGCTAAATGGATTGAATTCGACAGAGTAACTAAGCTTGAAATTAGTCAAATCATTACTAAATTGACTCAATTCACCCACGTGACCCAATTCCAGCTAGATCTTTGAAAGAAGTACACAGAGTAATCATTCCAACAGTTTCAGCCGAAAAAGGCCTTTCATCAATTCCATCTATCTGGACTGCATATTTAAGGGTAGTAAAGGAATGGGCGATTTCAATTGCTGGGCTGAACCTCTGGAATACTCTCCGTTGATATAAGATTACAGAAGGATTTTATTTTTTTTGTATAATTTGAATTTTTATTGAAATGCCACAATTCAAGAGATAAGGTAACAATCGGTTAACAATATCAAGAAACCTCATACACAAACTTCAAAAAAATTCAAAAAATGTTAAGGGAGAAAACCATCCTCCACTAGTACATAGGTGCCACTACCTCTTGAACTTGTAATACTCTTGTCTTTTGTGTTAAATGCAATCCTCCACTGAGATCCCTCCACCCTCCCGCCCCTATATTCCCCCTAATTATACCGTGCTTTTCCATCTTAGGCCAAGATTCATCATTCTTCAAAGAATGATGAATCTTGCAAAAACAGGGTGGGGGGGTTTGAAGGGGGGTGGCGGTCCTGCAAAAGCCTGCAGCCTTTGCACCACAGCGGTGTGCCAGCTTCCAGCTTTCACACCGAATAGCACCACCATGAAAGGTGATGCTATTCAGCATGCTACTGCTGACTCCTTTCCTCCCCTCCCCCTACGTTGAATGATATCGCATGTGAAAAGACCTTTTTCACATGCGATAACGCTTTAGAAAATATCCCCCTTAGGGCTCCCATATTTTTTGAAAGGCAGTCTATCAATCATTGTGAATAGCTGTAAGATGTCCCAAATAGTACAATCTCTCCAACCTTAATGTAATATCAGGCAGAGCCAGTATCTCTTGCCTCTTCTACCATGCGGCAATTTTGCATCATGTCACAATCGCTATCTGAGTAACCAAAATGGATTGAGATGTAGTGCCTATATCTTGAGCAATATTTAACAGGCATAACTTAGGATCCATGGGCATGGTAAACCACACCACCTCTCCTGCAAGAGTCAGGACTTCATCCCAAAGTTTCCCCAATTTCGGGTACATCTACCAAATGTGGTAGAATGTGCCTTTGTTGTCACATCCCTTCCAACAGCTCTCTGCAGGGAATACAGACATCTTAAATAGCCTGACAGGTGTCAATTACCATCTATACAAAAGTTTATATCCATTCTCTTTAATTAGAGAAGACACAACTTTGACTGCTAGCCATATGGCACTGATCCCATGTGCTGTCATCTAGTGTTTCCTCGAAGACCCTTTCCCAGGCTAGTTGGTTTGACATTGGCAACTGAATCATCATTTAGCAGGACATAAATGAGATAAGGTCCAAGAAAACAAAGAGGTAGGTGATCTATGATAGCCGTCAGGAAAACACAAAAGAATAGATGCCTCAATCTTTTCCAACGTTTATTAAAACAGAGACGGGTTCGTAAAATGCCCGACTCAGGCCAAGTTTCTCAGCTTAGTAGCCGCTGCCTCAGGGGCTTGAACACTTCAAAGTCAAAGGTGAAACTCAACAATTTAGTTTCATCCAGTAACCAATAAATGTGTGAACAACTTTCTGAATAGCGTGGCTGTATGCGGCACGCTATTCAGAAAGATCCTAGGGGGTTTACGTTTCCAAATGGCCTGAAAGTTTTCTTTGCCATAATTTTAATGACCCCTCAGGGATTGCCACTGGGAAAGTCTGAAAAGGGTAACAGAAACATGGCAATATATTCATTTTTTACTGCCATTCTAACCTATCCAGGTCCTGCTGTATGTTCTTAACCAGGGGGTCATAGTTAATGTGAAAGAGGCCTCCTAAGTTCGGGCTAATCTTAATACCTAAATACTTTATCGATTTCTGAGCAATGTTGCAGCAACCCTGCCAAATCCCTCATCCACCATAGAGATTCATCAGTTCCAATTTCTCCTCATTAATCTTTAACCTGGACAGTCTACCAAAGCCTCTCAACCCTGACAGGCTGGTAAAGATTCCTCCTGATTCGTGATAGTGAATAAGAGATCGACTTCAAACAAGGTGATTTTATAGTCACCCTTCCCTACTGCTATGTTCTGGATCTGAGAGTTGCAACAAATCTTTTCAGCTAGGGTTTCAAGAGAGAGCAAATAATAGGGGGGAAAGGGCAGCCCTGTCTAGTGCCTCTCTTAACTTTGAAGGGGTCAGAGTAGGCACCATTGATTTTTAATACGTGCCTTCAGTGTTTCATATAACCTATGAATCCACTCTATATAAAATTGTCCCCTATACCCATTTTTGCTGGCACCTTATATAGAACATCAGAACATGCCACACTGGGTCAGACCAAGGGTCCATCAAGCCCAGCATCCTGTTTCCAATAGTGGCCAATCCAGGCCATAAGAACCTGGCAAGTACCCAAAAACTAAGTCTATTCTATGTTACTGTTGCTAGTAATAGCAGTGGCTATTTTCTAAGTCAACTTAATTAATAGCAGGTAATGGACTTCTCCTCCAAGAACTTATCCAATCCTTTTTTTAAACACAGCTATACTAACTGCATTAACCACATCCTCTGGCAACAAATTCCAGAGTTTAATTGTGCGTTGAGTGAAAAAGAACTTTCTCTGATTAGTTTTAAATGTGCCCCATGCTAACTTCATGGAGTTCCCCCTAGTCTTTCTATTATCTGAAAGAGTAAATAACAGATTCACATCTACCCATTCTAGACCTCTCATGATTTTAAACACCTCTATCATATCCCCCCTCAGCCATCTCTTCTCCAAGCTGAAAAGTCCTAACCTCTTTAGTCTTTACTCATAGGGGAGCTGTTCCATCCCCTTATCATTTTGGTCACCCTTCTCTGTACCTTCTCCAGTTGACCCATTCAAAGGCCTTTTTTTTTTTTAATTCTTTATTTATCAGTTTTAACTTACAAAACCATAAATTTTGCTTATAAGAAATATTAACAAATGGAATATAGTAACATAAAGCATATCAATATGATAGAAAACATGAGGTTATACATCACTCACTAAGGATAATATTAAATTCCATATGTCTTAAATTATCAATCAATATACAATGTGTTCCCATCTACTAGTAAGATCCGATATTGCAGATTGAATTCATTAAACTAACTTAATTATTCCCCAAAAAAGAAAAAAAGGCGACATCTAATTTTTGGCATCCTGGCTGACAAAGCTGCTGGTATTTGACATTGTTGTGAAACCCAGATTAACTCAATAACCCGCCAAACATTATCAGACACTAACCTGACTGGGATAAACCCTGATTGATCCAGTGCCACTAGTAATGAGGCTATCTTCCCCCAAACTCTCTTCCAAAATCTTGGCTAAGATTTTCAAGTAAAAGTTTATTAAAGAGATGGGCTGATCCACAAAGTTCATGATCTCTGCCTTCTTTGGCTAATACTGTTATCTCAACTGTTAGCAGCTGTGGCAATTGTACTCCCCCCCCCCCCACCCTTTCTCAATGTATTGAACATATACCCTAAGGGGAACACCAACACCCCACTGATAGTCTTATAAAATTGTGCGGTATAGCCATCAAGGCCCGGAGACTTGCCCATCTTCTGTCCCTTGATGGTTTGTAAAATTTCCCTAGCTATAATTTCTGCATTCAGCTGCAACCTGCACTTCAGGAAGATACATGCTGTCTAGATAGTGAGTTATCTCTGGAGGAGTAGCTATATTGTTGGAATCATATAGGTCCTGATAGAACTGTATAGATTACTAATATTGACCTGCATATAGACTAAACTTCCAATAGCATCTCTTATTTTAGTTACATGGGTTTGTGGGTGTCTCTCTGTCTCCTTGCTAAATGGTGGCCTGCCTTATTGCCAAATTCAAAGTTTTTGCTTTAGAAGATCTAATTGCAACACTGTTTTTTTTTTTTTTGCAATAACCAATTCATTTAAGGCTCTCCTAGCTTCTTGCAGCCGGTGTAAAGTGTCTGGTTTTGGATTTTAAAAACGCAACACAAGATATTATTTTACTCCTTATGGCTACTTTTAAATTCTCCCAGAGGATACTAGGTGTCACTTGCCCATTATCAATAGCAAGGAAATCATTTATCTGTGATTAAGGAATCCACGTATAGTTTATCATACAAGAGTGAGTCATTTAATCGCAAAAAGTGAGTACCCACCTCTCTTGGCAGTATGGAGGGACAACAAGACATGGGCATGGTCTGACCATGTAATATTGCCAATATCGGCTGCTTTAACGGAGCTCACTAAAGATTTATCAATTAGGAAAATATCTAGCCGAGAGTAGGATCTGTGGGAATGGGAAAAATGTGGAATTCAGTAATCGCCAAATATCAATCAAATTTCTATACAACACCCGCCTGCTTTTTTTCCCTCCTCAGATTCAGACTGTCTAAGAAAGGGTATCTGGTCACAGTGAAGTCACCTCCAAAAACTAGATGGCCTTCTGCCCAGTCCCTTGCTATCGCCGAAACTTAATCTATGAAATGGTCCTGTTCCAAAAATTAAGCAGGGTATATCTCTGATCATGCAGTTGTACTTTAAAATATATCTCCCCTCTGTATCCCTTAGAACTGTTTTAATATCTGCCACTACAGAAGCTGAGAGTAATATACCCACTCCTCCATATTTTTTCTTTGTAGTGGCAGCAGCATGAAAGCATTGGGGAGTATTTCACAGAATATAGCAGTCTCTTCTACCTTTTTAGTGAGGTGAGTCCCTTTAGCGAGGTCATGTCCTGGAGGAACACCTTTTGCTTCCTTGGAGAACTTAGCTACTTAGTATTTATAGAAACAATTTTAACATTCCCCATTGTGAGCTACATCTCTCCCTTCCTCCCAGGAAACAACTGTAGAAATAGTCTGAAGGGTATTCTGCTTAGGATTCTAGGACCAATATTCTTTACTTGGGGCCTCCCACCACCTAATAGGCCCATGACACAGATTGAGCACAGTAAAGCATCTCCCCTTTACCATTATAACCAGCAATCCACCTTCCACACTCATGGAATCCCTCCAAGTAGGGGGGTATTGCCATCATGCGAGAGATGACCCCCCCCCCCTCCCTGCTTCTGGTGTAGCTCCATTGTTGATGATGATCTCCCCCCTTTCATTAATGCAGTTCAAATATCTGATGTCCTTGTCGCCCTCCATGTGAGAACCTGATTTGTGAAATCATGATAAGAAATCTTGAGCCCTAGGGTTCCCCAAGTTTCACAGCTACAGCCCAAGTCTTTAGACGACAACAATCCTCCAGTGTCGCCTTAGCCTTCCACCTCCTTTCTCCACTCAATGGACTTTGCCATCTGAAGCATTTCCAGACATTTTCAACCATGAATCCAACATACCAGAGGCTCGCAATATTTCTTCAGCCTCAGACCTTTTTGACCTAAGACATTACCCCACCTCTCGAGAAACTCAGTTCAATGGGAAAGAGCTATCTGTATTTAAGATTCTTATTTCACAAGAGTCTCGCAATGTCCTGAAATTCTCTCTTCTTTCATTTAGTTGTGACAGCAAGATCTTGGAATATCTCAATTGACAGGCCCATGCTTACATGCTAGCTGTGCTATCTTCTACAATGAATAGTCATGAAAGCATGCTATTATGTCTCTTGCTTGATTAGGACACATACTGTCGCCATAAACATCACCATATACTTGGAAACTGATTTTTAAATTGGTGAAGCCAGATCTCATATATTAAAGAGAGCTTTCATTATATTTGCTATGCTCTCATTAAAAACAGAATATCTGTTTACTACCTGAACACAACTTTATGTCCTTATATAGTTATTCAACTTTTATAATCATTGGTCTGGGTTCTACCTTTTTCTTGAAATTTTTTGTAGTGAGAAAACACACAATGAAAAGCACTTATCCTTTTAAGATGAGTGATCAAAATGCTGGGGAAGCTCTTGTCCTTTCAATCTGCCCGACACGGCTCATGTTTCTGAAAGCTTCGTCAGGGGCAATACATCAATTCTTATTTAATTCTGCAAAACAAACATTCTTTAAGTACACAGACTTAAAAAATAAAAATTTTTCCCGTTATTATGTTACCTACGTTCCGAATGTTTTTGCTCATTCCATACTTTCAGCGTTTCCCAAACTGATCCTCCATATTTCTTTCTCCATGATGGTATTTAAGAACATAAGAACATAAGAAAATGCCATACTGGGTCAGACCAAGGGTCCATCAAGCCCAGCATCCTGTTTCCAACAGTGGCCAATCCAGGCCATAAGAACCTGGCAAGTACCCAAAAACTAAGTCTATTCCATGTAACCATTGCTAATGGTAGTGGCTATTCTCTAAGTGAACTTAATAGCAGGTAATGGACTTCTCCTCCAAGAACTTATCCAATCCTTTTTTAAACACAGCTATACTAACTGCACGAACCACATTCTCTGGCAACAAATTCCAGAGTTTAATTGTGCGTTGAGTAAAAAAGAACTTTCTCCGATTAGTTTTAAATGTGCCCCATGCTAACTTCATGGAGTGTCCCCTAGTCCTTCTACTATCCGAAAGAGTAAATAACCTATTCACATCTACCCGTTCTAGACCTCTCATGATTTTAAACACCTCTATCATATCCCCCCTCAGTCGTCTCTTCTCCAAGCTGAAAAGTCCTAACCTCTTTAGTCTTTCCTCATAGGGGAGTTGTTCCTCATAGGGGAGTTGTTCCATTCCCCTTATCATTTTGGTAGCCCTTCTCTGTACCTTCTCCTGCCTCTGTACCTTCTCCTGCCTCTGGATACAACGGCAGCCAATAAACTTTCTACTAGTCCTTAATAGCCAATACCACACCACTCTACGTAATGATGTCATATCAACGTGGTCCAATCAACTGCATCATTCATAGCGAACGGGCTTTGAGCAGACAATTTAAAAATCCATTTCTGTTCAATAAAGTTCAACCTTGTTTGAGTGTCCCCTTGATGTCTTACTTGATCTAATACTGTCCATTTCAATTGTTGAAATACATGAGCATTTTGGACGCAATGATGTTATGAGGTACATCATTCAAGCAGTTTTTGAGGCATAAGTGATTAGGACACATGGCATCCAACACTGTATGTGCTCTCTTTCCAACTTGATGGTAGGATTATCAGCAGAGCCTTCACTCTCCTCCAACAGGGTTGAGCAAATGCTTTGCATAACTGAAAAACAATTCCTGAATTCTGCCTCTTCAGGTATGCCTCAGAACTGCAAATTCACCTAACTGGTTCTGTTCTCCAAATCTTCAAGGTGAGTAGCTATTTCTTCTATGTCATACAATTCTTTTTTCTGCTCAGCCCGCCATTTATCTAGGTTTGAGGCCAGATCATCCAGGTGGGCCTCAGTCTCCTCCATCCACAATATCACCTTGCATTTCAGTCATAAGGTCACACACCTCTTTGCGGAACTCGACCAGGTCTGAAATTCTGACCGAGAAGGTGCTTCTGAGGTGGGGAAAGCTCCCTGATTGCTACACAGCCTCACAGCTTCTGATTGCACCATCAGTTCTTCTTCAGGCCCAAGGGCCCCGGCTGCTGCCGCAGATGTAAAAGAAAACTGCTTCAGATCACATTTTTTTCCTCGAGATACCATCTTGGGTGGATTCAGAGCAAGATCAGGCCATTAATTTCAATTAGTATCACCAGAAATTATGGTTTAAGGAGGATTAGCAAGGATTCGGGCAGGAGCTCTGTATTCAAGTGGCCATCTTGCACGATGATGTCACTCTTCCCCCCCCCCCCCCCCCCCCCCCCCCCACACACAGAAGAATATTTCAAAAAGATTTAAAGACATGGTGGCTTAGGCAAGCATATGAAAAGTTTAAGCATGTTTTTCAGATTGATTGCATAAAGATGAATCAGGAATTTGCTTTTACTGAAGTTTTTTTGTTTATTTAATTGCATTTGTCTTATTTTATTAATTTTATATGATCTTGTTTATACTATTTTAATAGAAATGTTTGGTTTTCGTTTATGATGTTTTACTTGATTGTACTTAACTCTTGTGAGACTTATGTATGTATTGATTTTAGTTATTTGTTTATATGCACCATTTGGAACCATCATGATATTATTTTATAGAATGACAGTATATAAATACACTAAATCAATCATTCACTCTCAGAAGGATTGGTTCCATACGGGGTAAAACAAGCTGTGATAAAACCAATCCTAAAAAATAAAACTGGTAGAATTGAAGATTCGGACAACTATCTTCCAATATACAATTTATCTTATCTCTTGAAAATCCTTAAAGCTGTGCTACTTAACTGGTAAACCACTTGGAAGACCATGATATTCTATAGCCAAACCAATTTGGATTTACAAAAAATCACTCAACTGAGACTTTACTCATCTTTTGAATGGACTCTGCCCTACCTGAGTTTGATGATGAATCTTATTTTCTTGAACTAATTGATTTAACAACTGCCTTTGACACTGTGGACCATACCCTGTTATGTCATCTGAGCAAAATTGGCAGGAGTGTTCTCAAATGGTTCTCTTCCTTTCTATCTAGTAGGACATTCCAAGTCAAACTGAGCAACCACATATCTGATACCTTTCGTGTTGATACAGGTGTCCCTCAAGGTTTAGCACTCTTGGCAACACTGTTCAATATTTATATGGTCCCTCTTGTGTAAATTACTGGTGGATTTAGGAATCACTTTCTTCTTATATGCTGATGACATACAGTTTTACATCCCAGTCACCAAATCATTTGAAAAAACAGCATCAACACTCTCAACGTACATGAATGCAATACAGAAAGAAGTATCTCAACTTAAACTAACATTGAACACTAAAAAAAAAATGAAATCATTTGGCGAAGCAGAAATTCTTCTATAGTTAAACCCCCATCTATAGACCTGGGTAATATTCACATTACCCCACAAATCAAGAATGGATATACAGACGAAAAAGCACATACATTAATGCAGGCTACACTAAGCTATTCACTTTGCATTGGTTGAAACATTAACTTTACAAACACTAATTTTCTCAAATGTAGACTACTGTAACTCCCTATTCAGTCTTCCAACAGGGCTATTAAAACCATTACAGTTATTACAAAGTGCCTCAGCAAGACTTATTAGGAACAAGGAAATATGATCACATCCACCCTCACTGATTATCACTACACTGGCTGTCAATACAATCCAGAATCTATTATAAAGTATTAACATTAATTTAATATCTTCCACTCCAGTACCCCAGTCTAAGCATAACACCACAACCATTAGGGGTGTGCATTCGGATTGACCGCATTAGTAAAACGCAACTCATATTTTTTTTTTACTTAAAAAATTGATTCGACATAAACGATCGGATTTCCCACATATCGAACATAGATATGTTCGATATGTGGGAAATTGCGATTGTTGAGCCAAAATAAAAATATAAACCCCCTCACCCTCCTTAATCCCCCCCCCCCCCGACTTACCACAACTCCCTGGTGATGGAGCGAGGAGTGAGGACACCATTTCTGCAATCCTTGGCGAGAAGCATGTGACGTCGGCGGCACGTCGAGTGACGCCGGCGTCACGTGATTCCCGGCTCGTTCGCGCCGGACGGCTCGTTCGGCCCAAAAATAACTTTTGGCCAGCTTGGGGGGGCCTCCTGACCCCCCCAAGCTGGCCAAAAGTTCTTTTTGGGCAGAACGAGCCGTCCGGCGCGAACGAGCCGGGAATCACGTGGCGCCGCGTCACTCAGACGCGACGTCACGTGATTCCCGGCAAGTTCGCGCCGGACGGCTCGTTCGGCGCGAACAAGCCGGGAATCACGTGACGCCGACGTCACGTGATTCCCGGCAAGTTCGCGCCGGACGGCTCGTTCGGCCCAAAAAGAACTTTTGGCCAGCTTGAGGGGGTCAGGAGGCCCCCCCAAGCTGGCCAAAAGTTCTTTTTGGGCCGAACGAGCCGTCCGGCGCGAACGAGCCGGGAATCACGTGACGCCGCGTCACTCGACGTGCCACCGACGTCACATGCTTCTCGCCAAGGATTGCAGAAATGACGTCCTCACTCCTCGCTCGATCACCAGGGAGTTGTGGTAAGTCTGGGGGGGGGATTAAGGAGGGTGAGGGGGTTTAATTTTTTTTTTTGCACATATGTACATATACCCAACTCATTGGATTTTTTTTATGTCCATATTGGCCGCAAGTGGGACCCCCTTTCGGACATAAAAAATATGAACATAAAATTTTGCTCTGCACATCCCTAACAACCATACAACAGTGAACACTAAGATCTCAAAATAAAGGATTGATTGTACCTAGAATACACGTTTGACACATGAGAGAGTTTTCCATAGCAGGCCCAAAGCTGTGGAATACTCTATCTGAGATGTTACGTTTGATTCCAAAAAGAAAGATATAAAAATGAACTGAAGACTTGGCTGTTCAAAAATGCATATACCCTAACTTAAAAAAATATATCAGAATGCAGAGTACAACAATACTAAGGACAAAGATAATGGAAGAATGAGAGATTGTTTGTTTGTTTTTTTAACACAATCACTGACTTCTGTGAAAACTGTTGAAATAGGTCTACTGTACTACAAACCTGCTGTCATAGACCTCTAGTTAAAATGTAGTAGAAAATCAGACTAATATTAACCCCTGTAGTGTTGATCTATAGTATGAATGTTACTTTTTATAAGTCGTGATCTTTATTTGAAATGACTATATATAAAATGTATAAACAAATGTAAGGGAGCAACTTATATTAAATATATTGGAGCAGTGGTAGTTACTGGAGGTGAATCTTGATATGCTTTAGGGCAGGGGTCGGGAACCCATGGCTCGCGAGCCAGATATGGCTCTTTTGAGGGCTGCATCTGGCTCGCAGACAAGTGTCGCCATACTTCGCGGTTCCCCGCTGACCCAGCTGCTCCCCGGTCCTCCGCCGCCCGGGCTTAAAATGCTGTCAGCCCGGGCGGAACGCGGCAGGACAGCTGGAGTCAGCGGCACCGGCGTGCTCTCTTCTCCTCCCCCCCCCCCCCCCCGCGGCCCGGAAGAGGAAGTGGAGAGCATCGGGTGCCTGCGCGGGAAGAAGAGACCACACTAGCGTGGTCTCTTCTTCCGCGCAGGCACCCGATGCTCACCACTTCCTCTTCCGGGCTGCGGGGGGGAGGAGAAGAGAGCACGCCGACTGGAGTCATCCGGGTGCCTGCGCGGGAGTCATTGGGTGTCAGCCGGGTGCCAGCGCTGGAGTCATCGGGTGCCTGCGCGGGTCTTCCCGCGCAGGCACCCGATGCTCTCCACTTCCTCTTCCGGGCTGCGGGAAGAAGAGAGCACGCCGGAGAGCACGCCGGAGAGCATCGGGTGCCTGCGCGGGAAGACCCGCGCAGGCACGCTAGTGTCCAACGGGAAGAAGACTGCAGCGCGGCTCGGAGGAAAATGAAAATCTTCAACCGCGGCCGATGGGACTCCGCCTTCGCCTCCGCGAGGGCTGAAAATGAAGGAGGTTAGCGTTGGGAGGTGGCTGCTGCTGCCGCGAGTTCCCGGGGGGGGGGGGGGAGGGGGAGAGAGAGAGTGAATGAGCGAGCAAGCATGTGTGTTTGAGATCCTGTGTGTGTGAGTGAGAGATTGCATGTATGTGAATGATTGAGAGCCTGTATATGTGAAAGAGAGTATGTCTGTGATTGAGATCCTGCCTGTGAGAGAGAGAGCATGAATGTAAGTTTACCATTGGGAACCTGTATGTGTAAGTTTGTAATTGAAAACCTGTTTGTTTGAAAGAGTATGTGTGTATGATTGAGATCCTTTGTGTGTGAGAGAGATCATGTGTATGTATGATTAAGAGCCTGTGTGTATAAGTAAGAGAGAGATCATGTGTGTCTGTGTCTGATTGACAGCTGGTTTAGGTGATGGAGCATGTGAGTATGTGATTGAGAGCCTGTGTTTAAATGAGAGAGAGAGACCATGTGTGTCTGTGTGATTGAGAGCTGATTTAGGTGAGGGAGCATGTGAGTATGTGATTGAGAGCCTGTGTGTAAATGAGAGAAAGAGAGGACATGTTTGTAAGCATGTGAATGAGAGTCTGTGTGTGAGAGAAAAAGACAGCATGTATTTATGTGATTGAAAGCCTGTGTGTGTGTAAGCGTGAAAAGATAGACAGCATGTGTGTAAATGTGTAATTAAGAGCCTATATAAGTGAGAGAGAAAAAACATTTGTATATGTGAGTGACTGAGAGCATGTGTGTATAGGTGTGTCATTGAGAGCCAGTGTGAGAGAGAGCGCTGGTATGTGACTGAGAGAGGAGAAAGTTCCAAGCAAACCACCCCACCTCCTGCTAATTCAGAACAATCTCAGGACACCTGGATATCAAACGTTCCCAGGTATGCAGAGCAAAAAAATTTTTGTATCCTTATTATTTTTCATTACTGGATCTTTGTGTCTGCTATTTTGAAATATTTTGTTGGTATCTGGAAATGTTTTATATGAGTTTTTAATTATTGGATATTCCACTCATCAGCTGTTTCGAAATATGTTCTTTTTGTTAGTACAGTTTTACTGCTGATGATTTTATATTTCTTGATTTGTTTTATAAGGATGTGTGATGTTTCTTTTTTCCTTTGTTACACTGCATACAGAGACTCTGGCTTGTTGCAGTTTCCAATTCAGTTTTTGTCTGCATGCTTCTTGTTATGCGTTTTGGTCTCTTTATTCTATGTTAGGTGAGGGACAGCACGTGATTCAGGTGAGGTTTTCTGCTGGCGTGTAGTTTCTGTGTAGGACTCTATAGCAGCCTGACTTGGTCCGTTTTCCTAATAGGAGATGTATTGGTGTCTTAAGGCCTGGTGTAATATTTTCAGAGACTTATTGTACTTTAAAAGTGTGATCTTACATAAAATGCACACATTTACTTGTATTTAGTTTTAAACATATTGTATGGCTCTCATGGAATTACATTTTAAAATATGTGGCGTTTATGGCTCTCTCAGCCAAAAAGGTTCCTGACCCCTGCTTTAGGGCAATATATAGTAAGCATAATGGAGTTTCAGATATGGGGCCATGCTATATTTAGAGCAATATGTTTGTTGTAACATACAGTAATACCAAGTTCAGAGTTTGAGCCCAGATATGTTTAAAGCTGTATGAGTACTACCAAGTTCAAGATATGACTGCAGCTAGGTTGGGGAAGATGCTTGGCAGGCAAGGTTTCACTGCTATGGGCATTGACAGGTTTGTCCATATCCAGGGTCACATAGCAAGTAAATGGGTGAATTTTCAAAGGAACTATGCATGTAAATGTATCATATTGTAGAAATTTCAAAAGCCCACGAACCCGGTAAAATGCATTTATACATATAAAACCCAATTTTAGATGTGTAGGTGCTTTTGAAAATCAGGTCCAATGTGTTTAAAGCTGATTGGGCAGAGAATATTTATTTTATTTATGCAGTCATTTATACTGCAGGGTATAAATGCAGTTTACAAACTTCAAATACAAGCATAAAAAAATAAAAGACAACTATCTCTAGGTACCATTACGAATTCCTGTGTGTATATTCTCTTGTCCCCAGGGATCCTCTATGTTCATCTCACACTTTTTTTTTTTTTTTTTTTTTAAATTGTTGTTTGTCTTCACAATCTACTCCAAGAAAACATTACAGGCATCCATCACTCTTTCTGCCCCATATTGTTTGGGCGAGTGAGAGCTGAGGCAAGTTGCTTGTCAAGTCTTTGGCTTTGATTATAGATATAGCCAATGTTTGTTTATATAAATACTATGCTTTAGCATATCTTTTGGAAAACACGTATTGACATCTGTGTGGAATTTCATGTGCTTTAGCAGTTACTCTCTGAAATGAAAATCATACAGGAAAAGGGGCACCTGAGCTTACTAAGTGAAGTAGCTAGCCTTCACATACAATATATTCAAGCAAGATCTTGTTAGATGTCTCATTCTGGGAAGCTGTGATTCCATTATTTTTAATAGGTGGGTTCATTGGTTGCCATGTAACATCTAATAAAAAAATAGTCTTTTGAGAAGAAGGAATGCTGTCATTATCTAACCAAGGGAGAGCATGGTATCTTGCAGATGAATGAAACTAAGAAGAGAATGTTCATTTGGGTTATAATTGTTATAGAATTGTGAATTGTTTTCTTTGTAAAGGCTATATAGCTAGTTACATTTCATGTGTAAATATGGCATAGTAAATATCCTAATCATTCTGGATGCAGTTTTGAAAATGGAAAGGCAACCTTACAGGTTTGTACTCATGGACCTTCAAGAATTTTCAAAGATAAATTCCCTATGAGAATTTTGGCCAAGTGGGGATCATGTGAACAATAGTACCCATACAGTTTGCATTTGTTTACAGCATATGCTAAACATACTTGGCAAAGATCGTGCGGGTATTTTCATTTTGAAATCCCCACATGTACTTTATCTCATCCCACCTTCTCCCTGCTCCTGGCTCTGATCCTTTTCCCTGCAGCTATAAAAGATGCATACTGAGAAACGGTACATGTACTCGGCCATTGAGGGGAGGTCAATTTCTTGCCTGGGAAGTTTACACCACCAGTTCCTTAGTTACCCAGGCAAATCCTTTTTGAAAACTATTCTGATCTTTCCAGTGGTTTTCCCTACTATATAGTGCATGTGAATCTCCAAAATCAGCAGGTTTAAAATGTTAATGCTGCCAAATCCTATATAGTGACTTCCATGTACACATTTTTTAAAAAATATACTTCATGTATCTACATCCTAAAATCTGCAATTGTTTTTCCAATTTTTTTTTAACATAAGTCTATCCATAATAGTTCTCTTAAGGATATACTGAACTGTTACCATAGTGATTCAATCTGTTATGATGGGACCATTAAACACTCCTTTTGATGTGATATATTGCTACTGGTCTACTTGGCAAAGCAGGAGCTTTTCTTTTTTTAGATACTTAATAGCAATGAAGAAGTTGAAAACATAAGAAATGCCATACTGGGCCAGACCAGTGGTGCTTGGAGGCCAGCATCCTCTCTGGGCCTAATGTAACAAAGTACACTGGGTTGTGTACATAGTTTTTATCTGAATGTGCACAAATATTCTATATGCAGACTTTATTCCCAATGCAGAAAGGAGCTTTCTACAGAAGTACACAAACCAGTGTTAATCTTTGTGCGCACATTATTGCTCTTTCATTTAAATCTTATGTAAATGAAGGCATTAGCTATAGCTATTACTACAAAGAAACATGTAGGCTTAATGATTGGAAATTTAAATCTTGGTTAGAGCCAGAGTGATGTTACTTAGATTAATGTTAGTCTATGGGACAGGACCCCAGAGGTCATGGTGCAGGGGCCTGTATTTAGAATTTATGCATGTACATGTAGATTACATTCAGGTATTTTCATATCTCCACAGGGTTTACAATCTGAGGAGGTTATTTTCCAACTCACATTATGGCCTTTTCACATGTGAAAAACACCTTAATGCATGGTGAAATGCTAATTTGGAAAAGGGGAGGAGTTAGGGGCAGGATGTCTGTCAAAGTGGGCTGGCTTCACATGAGCAATATGGCTATATTGCACTTTGTGATCTTTTTGCAAATAGCATTTGCAGTATTTTAAGCTGGGGAGAGAGAGTGAGAGAGCCTAGCTATAAGGCCCTTCTAATAGTTAGATATTTATACCTCTACAGGAGGCCCACTTAGTCACTCGAGGTGAGGTTTGCATGTTTCACTTTGACATGCAGAGACGTACGAACAGAACAGTGCACTCTTGTGAAGATTTGATGACCTTCAGAGTGACAACTCAAAGTTGAGATTTGTACAATGTTCTCTCAACCTAGCTTGATGTTACCAGGTTGAGAGTTATCATGGAGGTAAGATTTAAATTAGGGGGAGGGGCACAGTTAGGGTGGGAATTATGGTAATCGGCAACAGCAGCGCTGCCGGCGATAATGTTTTGAACATTATGGCTGGCAGTAGCGCAGGGAATAGCACCACCTTTTACAGTGGGCATATGGCTACGATAGCCTGCAGCCAGCTGCACCGTCCCGTCCCCCCTGTAGTGCAGGATTCATCGTTCCACACAGAAGGATGAATCATGGCCTAAGTTTTGTACCTAAGGCAACAGAGGGTAAAGTGACTTTCCCAAGGTCACAAGGAGCAATAGTGGGATTTGAACCCTGGTTTCCCTGGGTCATAGCCTGCTGCTCTAGGTACTTAGGATACTCCTCCACTCCTCATGCAGAGGGTGAGTTTTTTTTTTTTTTTTGTACAAAGCATTTTTAACCCACAGAAAAATACCTTTTACACAACGTTATTTGATGCACACAAATTGTGTTGTATACATAAATGTGTTTTTTATGCAGAAGATCCTATTTGCATACACAATATATTTTCTATGCAGAAAACATGTTTTATGCATATAAATCAGATACCCAGACAAGTCTGAAAAGTGCTACTTATCCAGTTATGTCAGATAGCCGTATAAGTAGAGCTTTTTAGACTTTTCCAGCTATCTGACTTAGCTGAATAAAAAGCGGTTAAGACTTAAAATTTTGCTGCTTCTTTGATGGATAAGTCTGAACTTATCTCGATAAGTACCTGTAATGTATTTGGGCCAGCAACAGCATTGAACAGCTAAGAAACATGAGTCTTGACTGGTATATTCTGGTTCGAGTATTTACAGTGCTTCAAAGAAACAAATCAAAACAGTAGCTCACCTTGCTTCGGGCACTAATGTGTTAAACATAAAATATGGGCATGCTATGAGATCCTAATAGCTTCCCGGGGCCTTCCCAAAATTCCTAGAACCTGATCCTTCATACTACTAAGAAGGGACACCTGGGGCCCAGAATCCTTTGCGTGTAGGCACCTTAAGATGGACTGGGGCAGATGCCCATGGTTTGAGGGAGTCTCTTGTATACTCCCTCACAGTGCCGCTTTCAAGATTTAGCCAAATCACTATTTATCCATATAAATAGTGCACAACTGCTATACCAGTGTTTTTTCAATCTAAGTTAAAAAAAATATATGCAGATAGCTTTTTATCTACATTATTTTCATGCATGCCTCTACCTCCCCCCCCCCCCCAGTAAGTCTGCTTTTATGAGGTAAATCGGGAGATTTCTAACATGCATGTGGCAATGAAATTACCAGTTTTACCAATTAGTCTACCAGTTTCCCCACTCCATCTGTAAGTCATCGAGACCTTCCTGACTCTTCAGCCTCAACTGCCCCCCATTCCACCCAGATCCCTCAACCAGTCAGTATTTCACTTTTAAGATATTTATGGTAAATTACTCCAGATATAGAATAGGTGTAAATATATACGAGTAAGCTGTCAAATTTGCATGCATAAATTGCTTATAAAATAGAAATTTACAAATGTTGACTCCAGCCTGCCACTTTTACTCCCTTATTCATACCTGTATTTTGAGATTTATAAAATAACATACAGTACATGTTATTTACACGTAAATGTGCTAATTGTTATGCATGCAGCTCTTTGGAAAATTCATCATTGTACCTGAGTGACTTGCCTACTGTCACAAATAGCAGTAGTAGGATTTGAACCCTGTTTTTGCTGGATCGCAGCCCGCTGCTTTGACACTAGGTGACTATGCCACATGTTTATTAATTGACCTGTCCTCCAGGAATTTGCCTGACCTTTTGTAGCCCAGCTATTTGACCACATTCTCTAGCAACAAATTTCAAAGCTTAATCGTGAATTGATTGAGAGAATTTTGCTATGTATCCTGATAAAACTTATTTTATATTTCAACTGCTTAAAATATTTTAATTTTTCTGTTAAAATGTAGAAGTCCTCCGGGTTCCTAATTCTTTCAGATGTGCATGAGGCTAGGGTATTTTTGTATAGCTGACTGAGCAAAATTTTTAAGACAAAGTGGGCCACTAACTACTACACAAAGCTCTCACTTAACTGGCCCTTCCTTCTGGGATAAATTAATTTAACTCCTTTTAAAGACAGAGGTTAGAAGTGAGTTTCTTTGGATTCCCTCCCACCATATCCCTCATCTACCCACTACATTTTCTATTTACTTATTTATTTTTTTTATAAAATTGGTTTGTGGCCCAATGGCCACATTTCATGCAGCTTTTCCCAATTAAATAGTGATCCCTTCTCTCAATTAAACATTACCTATTAACTCACATTTGAGATATTAAATCTTGTCCTTTTGTTCTGTCTCTAGTAGATTGTTTGTTTGTTTTTTAGCATCACAGAGAACGGCATTAAGCTACCTTTAAATATAATCAGTCTAGGTGACAATTTGTGGTTTCATACTCAAATTTCTTGTAGTTGTAGAATCTTGCCTAGCAACTCCACTGGCTTTTTCTTATGCAAACTCTTAAGAAGCCTCATTCCTTGCAGCTTTACTCAGTTCAAGTTGCCAGTTCCTCATTTATTCCTACCTGTAATCCATTCAGTTTAGTTTTGTTGTATTTTTTCCCAGTCATGCCCCCCTCCCCCCTAGTTAACTCCTTATTTGATTTTTATCTGTGCCGTGTTTATCTGTCTTGACTAGATTGTAAGTTCCAAGGAGCAGGGATTGTCTCTTATGGTTCTCTGTAAAGCATTGTGTACTCCTGGAATTCTCTAGGCACCTGATCAACAATAGTGATGATAAGATGCATATTCAAAACGATTTGTCCAGCTAAGTTCGGGCTTAGCTGGACAAACCATGGGATTTTAATTTCTTGCTACAACAATTACTACTGATTGGAGTGGACACAACTTGGTGCAGCCCCTTGGTGGTTGTCTGCATAAAACTTGCCTGGATAAATTGGAGGCATTATGCGACAGTTGCAGAGTGATATTCAGCATTATACTGCGTGACACTAGATTTACAACAGTTTGGAACCAGGGGAACTTGAGAGAGCATATGAGAACCTGGAGAGGAAGTGAGCCCACAAGATTTCTGGGGAATGGAATTTTTGAGGGTCTTGTCCAGACAAGAATTGACATCATAGAGAAGAAAAGCCTTCTGGAACATATAATTCAGGGCCAGTTCTAGCACACTCTTCAGTCAGGGCTAATTGAACACCTAGAACCAATTGAGAGTAGCTGTCTAAATGTAAAAGCCCTAATTGCCACCCAGAACTAGGAGAGGAGATAGCCAAGAAAAGAGAGTGAGAATCAGCAGACACTGAATGGAAGAGTGTGTGAAGCCCCTGAGAGAGCTGCTGCACTTATAGGCTGATTGTTTATCTGGTAGGGATGTGCAGCAGGGACGGGTTCGTCCCATTCGGTATTCGTCGGGACCTAAATCCATTGCATCCGTTCTCGAGGGACCCTGATCCGTTCATTAGTTATATATGTGTTTGTTTCCCAAAAAAAATCCCAACCCTTTAAATTTAATTAACTACAGCCCCCCACCCTCCTGACCCCCCCTCCCCCAAGACTTGCCAAAAGTCCCTGGTGGTCCAGCGGGGGTCCTGGAGCGATCTCCTGCACTCGGGCTGTCTGCTGCCAGTATTCAAAATGGCGCTGATAGCCTTTGCCCTTACTATGTCACAGGGGCTACCGGTGCCATTGGTTGGCCCCTGTCACATGGTAGGAGCAATGGACAGCAGGCGCCATCTTGTGGTCCTACCATGTGACAGGGGCCGACCAATGGCACCAGTAGCCCCTGTGACATAGTAAGGGCAAAGGCTATCAGCGCCATTTTGAATACTGACAGCCGACAGCCCGAGTGCAGGAGATCGCTCAGGACCCCCACTGGACCACCAGGGACTTTTGGCAAGTCTTGGGAGGGTCAGGATGGTGGGGCTTTATTCGTTAGTGAGACATTGTATTCGAGGGGGTTCGCCATTCATTTCGTGACCCCCCTCCTCCCCCACGAATAAAACGAATAAGGCATATACATTGCAGATTGCCAATACTTTGCAAATGAATGCATACCCCTATTATCTGTAAATACAAGAGCAGCAGCTTGGGGTCTAACTGCAAAGGCTGTGATTTAAGGAGCCAAATTACCCTGGAATTGGAAGGTTTGGGTCTGCATTAAGAGCTTGGATTCGGAGTCTGTGACCGGCGGATTGGAATGTATGCTGATAATTTTAAATTAAGTGGAGAATGGTGTAGTGGTGTCCTGTCACCTTTTTGAAGAGAGAGGAGAGACAAGCCTGCTAATCCGCACCCCTTTGAGCATGATGCAGACAGAATATCAGGGTGAACACAGACTGTATTTCCATAGAAAAGTCAGCACAAAGCAACTTTATAAGGTGAGACCAGTGGAGGGCTGTGACACCTGGCAAGTTATCCAGGTAAATCTAGTCGTGCCAGAGAGCAGTCTTAACCTTTATTGGGATAACTCACCCACTTCCTATACTGCTATATATGGACGTCAATAATAATAATAAGCATTTTTTTTTTTTTTTTAAATACCAGCATTAGAAATGTGTTAATTTGTCACACAAATCCAGGTTTAATGCTGGACTCACTCACTGAATTTAAGGCTTTATTCCTGTTAATGAATAGGGTGTTAAATCTGCAGATAATGTGGAGTAATGGCCAATTTTAATGTGGCTTAATAAACAGACTTCTTAAGGTGACTTCTTCCTTTATTGTGAGATTTGCTATAGATGGCGCATTGAGAACTTATAATACAGTAAGAGAATACAAATGTTTGCTTTAAATAATGACCTAAAAAGGGTCATACCTTTCATCTCCTCTATCCTCCACCCCAACCTTATCTAAGTAAAGTAAAATTGAGTAAATTCAACAGGCAGTTTTAGAAGGTCTGTTCTGACCAGAACACTCAAAAGAAGGAGAGAAGAACTCAAAACATATTTACAATGGGCATTTTAAAGCTTATTGTGGTCAGTCATGTCTAAGCATTCTGGAAATGTATCTGCTAGCAAAGAGCAGTGAAGGAAACTGAGATAAGATTAAATAAACTGTGTCCTGTTTTGCATTGAACATTTCTGAAACCACTTCTCTTTGGCAGTGTCTGTGTGAAGGGAAAGGTTTAGGAGGAGGCTACGAACTGCAATGGGGAATTCTCTGAGTAATTTAAATGGCAACTTTCTGTCTCTGCCTGAACACTATGAAAGCAAAATATAATGCATCATTACTTTTTTTTTTATTTTATATATCTATCTAGGAGCACAAGTTTGATCTTATTCTTAAACAGGAGCACGTTTCTGGCTGTCCCTCTAGATGTATTTCCTTCACACTGTTCCTCATTCTGTGGTTTAAGCACGATCTCTATTATAGAACTAACGTGTTTAGTTTATAAAGAGTGAAGAGCTTAAACTAATCAAAACAAAATAGACCTGTGTGCATCCGCAGACAAAAATATTCAGCCAGCAGATCAAAATGAAAAACAGATACAGATAGGCATAATGGAGAGAGTGCTAATCCCTCTAGTGCAGGCATAACTAAAAACAATGAAGTGCCCTACAAGATTGAAATAAAATGGTTTCCTTTGTGCTTAAACTGTCATTTCTTAAATAGGTTGCACATTGTGGTGATGGTGGTGTGTCACTTTGCAGTTAATAGTCATTGGTGAGGGCTGCACCATTAGCTTTGGGCTTAAGTTGTACTATTTGCTCCAAAACCATAGTGATACTGAAAGACCGAGGCTAGTTATTGTTTTTAGGTTTTTTTTTGGGGGGGGGGGGGTTTGTGTGTGAATTTGTTTATTAACAGTTTATTCACAGAGTAACATTACAGCGTAGTCAGCAGAAACATATGTAAATAATCAGATGTTTGTAAGCACTGTGGCTGTCTATATTGTTCTTCTCCAGAAAGTACTTCCACTAGTTAGCCTGAAGCTGTTTGTTAGCATGATTCCACTCTTTTTCATCTGTTGCCTCTTCTCTCCAAAATGGAATTCCCCCCCCCACCACCACCACTACCACTAAGAACGTCACTAGCAAGGGGGGGACCACTCTGGGTGGCTTCTAAGACTGGCCACAGCTTGGTGCAGCTCCTTGGTTTGTTTGATCAGAGTGGAAGCTCAACTTCTGCACTCTTAGGAGCAGATTTTAAAAGCCCTAGGCGCGCCAAGCCTATTTTACATAGGCCTGGGGGTGTGGGTGCTCCGGGGCGTGGCCAGAGGCCTCCGTAGGGCCTCTAGGCCTGGGGATCGCATGCCAGCACGTGCAACCTACACCTGCTCGGGGGCAGGTGCAATTTGTAAATTAAAGGGTGGGGGGTTTAGGTAAGGGAAGGTGGGGGGGGCAGCGAGAACGGGGAAAGCCATTGGGGCTTCCCTAGGATTCAGCACGTGCAAGGTTCACTAGTGTACACCCCCTTGCGCACGCAGACCATGGATTTTATAACTCTTCTTTGAAATTGCTGTTGTGTTCATGCCTGTTCTAGCCCTTGCTCCACCCTCTCTACCTTTGTGGCGACTCCCTTTGGGTCTGATGGACAGATGCTGCCGCGGCTTCTCCTCGCCTTTTCGCCTCGGAATCCCCGGGCTGGCTTGACACTGCGGATCTGCCATGTTCCTGATGACGTAAGGGCATGCGCTCCAGACTTGTACCAGCAAGGGTGCAAACCTCGGGGGCGTCCCCCCGTAGTGATGTCATCCGCTTCCAACTTAAAAGGTCTTTGCTTGCAACTACGAATCGAGTTAGCAAGGACTCCATTTGGACTTGCTTCGGTTGCCCAAGCTACTTGCAACTACAAACCGAGTTAGCAAGGGGAATTCTTTCTTCGCTGCTCTGCCTCTACAAACTTACCTAAGGGTACCCGCTCCTCGGGGGCCCTGCTCTCTCTCTCTTCTTGATTTCAGATTGCTAACATGGGATCTGGTACTCGCTCCTCAACGGCCTACGTCCCTGAATGCTCAGAAGACTACTGCCTGGAAGCGATCGCAGACGTGAACACTGTGAGTTCTATTATAGATAGGAACCGGTATTCGCTCCATGAGAGCCTACGTTCCTAAATCCCTCCAAGACTCTCTTCTCATACACAGCTATTGTGAGTTCTTATTTCAGGCTGCCTATAAGAACCAGCACTCGCCTACAGCTCCTGTTCCTGAATATACTGAAGACTCACTGTTGCATAAGAGGCCATTACAGATATCTACAATTGTGAGTGTATCATCTACTACTGGTTATGCATCCAGCATACCCTGTCTACTCAACTCACTACCTATAGTCTCTCTACAGCTCAGCAACCCAGAGATCGCAATTCCAGTATCTGAGGGACTTCAGCCCTGCCAGGCACATCAGCTCACTACCGCCACCTCTGGTGGTTCTACTTCCAGTCTAATAAAGAACTATCTGTGTTTGTCTCAATACTCCAGCCTAGCCTGTGGTCCCTCTCAGGATCTCCTCCTGGGGGCACTGTCATCTGCCATCAGTCCAAGGATTCACCATTTCTACTAAGTGTTTATTCCTTACAATACTAGAGCAGTATCATACTGACTGCCACTCTGTGGGAGTCATCCCACATCAGATCACTAACTTCGCCTATGGAGTATTACATATCTCTAGCTCCTCTCCTTGGGGAAACAGCATTCTACAGAAGACTAACTCCGCCTCCCTGGTGGTCACATCACTAACAGATTGCTACCCCTCTCTACTCGAGGAGTGATCTACAACAGATTGCTAACACCTCCCCTCTGAAGGAGATAAGCCATAACATATTGCTAACTCCGCCCTCCTTGCGGGGTGATCCATAACAGTTGCTAACTCCTCCTTCTACAGAAGTATCCAGCAGCCAGATCAATAACAATTGCCTAATTCATTCTAAATGAATGCACATCCTTAATAAAAACGTGATTCTACTATGACGAACACTTCCTTATAAAAGAGTTTTAAATGCTATTCTGAATGTAGTCATACAAGTTAGTCTCCTAAATACTTCATGGAGAGCATTCCATAAAATTGGTCCTACAATCGAGAGGGCACATTCTCTGGCCTCATCCGGGTGTAACAGCTTGAATAAAAAGCACTTCAGGCACAGAACAAAGAGGTCATGATGGAGTGTAAGTCCACAATATTGCTTTGGCCCACAGTTCATAGCTATTATTTTTAAGCTTATGGACCATTATCACAATTTTGAATTTGATATACCAAATTACTGGTAGCCAGTGCAAGGACTGTAATACTGCAGTGATATGATCATTCCAGCCAGCACCAGATAGTAATCCAAGTTGCCAAATTCTGTACTGTTTGTAAAGCATGCAATTGGTTGGTGGGTAAGCCAATCAATAAGTTGCAATAGTCTAGGCCAGTCAATATTAACGCTTGCACCACTGAGAAAAAAAAATCATGCACTGGTGGTAGGAGTTCTAGCCTGTGTGACATTCGCAATTTTGTGAAGGATGACTTTTCCATAGATTTAATCTGGGGCTTCATAGATTAGAATCCAAAATAATATTCAAATTAACCATAGTTGGTTAAACATTTATATTGTTGCCCACTAAGTTAAATACCCAGCGCATGCACGTGGACGCCCGATTTTATAACATGTGTGTGCATATTATAAAATTGAAGGTTGGTGTGCGCAAGGGGGTGCACTCTGCATGCGCCAATGCCCGCAGCCTTCACCCGTTCCCTCCCAGGCCGCTCCGATTTCAGAGCGGCCTGGGAGGGAACTTCCTAACTCCCCCCAACCTTTATCTTACCTCTTGCACCTGCCGGCATGCGATCATCCAACACAGCGGCAAATGGTCACTGTGCTGGAGGCCTCTGACTCTGCCCCCGGACTGCCCCGGCTACGCGCCTTTGTAAAACAGGCCCTGCACGCATAACCCCACCTACACGTGTAAGGCTTTTAAAATCTGGCCCTAAGTGATTATGAGTAAAATAAGTATGAATGGTGGAAAAATAAATGTTAAGCATTTAACTGTTTGTGGACCAAGATGAAAGCTTGGGTATGAAAATTGGAATATTGTCAACATAGATCAGCAATTCAATACATTACACAAGGCATCATATATATAGTATATACATAAAGGTGAATTTTAAAAACCTGACATACACATTAATTAGGGGATGTGCAAATATGTTGGGCCTTTGTTCTGCTATGAATGCTGGGTAAATTATAAAATAAAGATAAATAGGCAGATCAATGGGGTTTTAAAGGTCTGGGATAACTGGGGGGAATGAAGGCTATTAAACCAGGGGTGTTTGGAAGTCCTACCTGTGAATGGATCGACAAATTGGTAAAACTGGAAATGGCATTGCCTCGCACATTTTTTAAAATCCTCTAATGTATGGAGTAGAAATGGCATTTGCGTACACTTGCGTGCACCCACTTAGCCTGGCTGCATGCAGATATGCGCCAAATTTTAACTTATAATCTGCGGACATATACACATGCAAGTTATACAATAGCCATGTCCCTGGGCGCGGGCCAACGAAAACTTGCATGGGTGCACCCGTGCACCGGTTTGAAAGTTACTGTTTTATTGAATAACTGAAATTGGAGAGCCCTGTAACATGCTAGTGATTAACTTGTACCATTGTGACAATAGAGTGCCTCAGGGATCTGTACTTGTGGCAGTGGAGTGCCTCAGGGATCTGTACTTGGACCGGCGCTTTTCAATATATACATATAAATGATCTGGAAAGGAATACGACGAGTGAGGTTATCAAATTTGCAGATGATACAAAATTATTCAGAGTAGTTAAATCACAATCTGACTGTGATACATTGCAGGAGCACCTTGCAAGACTTGAAGATTGGGCATCCAAATGGCAGATGAAATTTAATGTGGACAAGTGCAAGGTGTTGCATATAGGGAAGAATAACCGTTGCTGTAGTTACACGATGTTAGGTTCCATATTAGGAGCTATCACCCAGGAAAAAGATCTAGGCATCATAGTGGATAATACTTTAAAATCGTAAGCTCAGTGTGCTGCAGCAGTCAAAAAAGCAAATAGAATGTTAGGAATTAGTAGGAAGGGAATGGTTAATAGAACAGAAAATGTCATAATGCCTCTATATCGCTCCATGGTGAGACCACACCTTGAATACTGTGTACAATTCTGGTCGCTGCATCTCAAAAAAGATATAGTTGTGATGGAGAAGGTACAGAGAAGGGCAACCAAAATGATAAAGGGGTTGGAACAGCTTCCCTATGAGGAAAGGCTGAAGAGGTTAGGGCTGTTCAGCTTGGAGAAGAGATGGCTGAGGGGGGATATGATTGAGGTCTTTAAGATCATGAGAGGTCTTGAACGAGTAGATGTGACTCGGTTATTTTCACTTTCGAATAATAGAAGGACTAGGGGGCATTCCATGAAGTTAGCAAGTAGCACATTTAAGACTAATCGGAGAAAATTCTTTTTCACTCAACGCACAATAAAGCTCTGGAATTTGTTGCCAGAGGATGTGGTTAATGCAGTTAGTGTAGCTGGGTTCATAAAAGGTTTGGATAAGTTCTTGGAGGAGAAGTCCATTAATGGCTATTAATCAATTTTACTTAGGGAATAGCCATTGCTATTAATTGCATCAGTAGCATGGGATCTTCTTAGTGTTTGGGTAATTGCCTGGTTCTTGTGGCCTGGTTTTGGTCTCTGTTGGAAACAGGATGCTGGGCTTGATGGACCCTTGGTCTGACCCAGCATGGCAATTTCTTATGTTCTTATGTTACTTGTGTACAATCCATTAAAAATGAAAAAATAAAACCAATTATTTTGGGGACCAGCAGACAGAGAGTCCTGGAACATCTGCAAAGTGTTTTTTTTTTCTTCTGGCCCAAGGAAGTAGTGGTTCCTCATGAGATACCCGGTATCTGACGTCATCTTCCTGATTGCCAGGAGGGGCTACAAGACCGACTCTGCAGCAGTAGTAAGGGGCGCACGGCTTAGATATTTTTCTCTGCCTTCACGAAGTTTGACTCATCCCTGAAGTAAGTTTCTGTCTCGTGCCTGTTTTTCTTATTTGCAAATCCTTTCTGGTCAAATGGGGAAGAGAAAAGTAACTGTACACTTTTTTTCACTAACTCCTAAAGTGCCATCCTTTCTCACAGCAGACTATTGAAGGTTACATGCAATCTGTCAACACTAGTACCCCGTCAGGACCTCTTCAGCTTGGCATGGATTTTCATGCTGCTTCTGAGAATTCCATCTCTCTCAGCCCTGATCCTCGTTTGCCACCTCTTTTGAATTCTGGAGCTTCAGCAACTTCACTGGAGGCTTCTCTGCAACCTCAGTGTTCAGAGCTTTCTTCCAGGTGGGGGAACCTGCTTTGACAGAACCTCAAGAACTTGCTAGGAATACCAAGGAGACTCTGGTAATTCAGACTTTGGAAACTGTTTCTGCAGTTTCAGTTCTTGAGACTCCTGCACAGATAACATTAGAAACAGTTTGAATTGCTATTAAGGGTTTAGAACAGTGCTTGGTGTCCAAATTTTGATAATGTTAATTCAGTTGTTATGCAAGTTCAAAATCAAGTAACTGGACTCAATATTGAATGTATTTCTTCTTTAGAAAAACAGCATGAATCTTTTGGGAAATGTGACCTGGTCTTGATTAAAAGACAGGAATTTATATAACATAGATTGGAAGCTCTTGAATATTTCTAGGAAATTAAATTGTTTTTCCAATTGAATTGTTAAGGAAATTCTATATTGAAGTTCTTAAAGTTCCTCAAGATTCTGCTCCTATTACTAAGGCCTTTTATTTACCCTTTGGACAGAGTGAAAATGTTAGTGGTCACTCGTTGCATTCTAATGCATTAGAAAATCCAAATGTGCTGTAGCAAGAATCTCAGATTGAAATACAGGGTACTGCTTCTATGCTTGTAGTATTTGCTATGGAACACAATTGTATATGGACTATGAAGTGTTTTTTCGTTCTGTTAAGAGTTTCCTAGGTCAACGGCTGGCTCTATTGCCTGATGTCGCCAAGGCAACCCAACTGAGAATGAAGGCCTTTTTGGCTAAAACGCAACGTGTGCTTGACATTGGTGCATAATTTCTTTTACAATTTCCCTGCAAGTGTATTTTAAAATATATTAGTACCTATTTTTATTTGATCCTGACCAGTTGGAAGGTTTTCTTCAAAATCGTGAAAGACCCTCACCTGTTCTCCCTTAATATAGTAATTCTATTTGTTGATGAAAGCGAGTTATATTGTGTTAGTGCTTTATCTTTTCCTTCATTTGAAAAGGTCCCCATTAAGTGGTCTTAAGAGGATAGATTTCTATTTCTATTTACCTTATTTGTATATTGCCTTTTTCTTTTGTTATCCAATATATTCTGAATGTCTTTTTTGACTCGTAAAATTCTGAAAATAAAGAATTAAACAATTTTTTTGGACTGCGCTCTTGTACTGGTTTTTTCCTTTAATGACCCTATAAATTTCTCATACTGGGGCAGATGTACTAACTTGCAAAATGTTTTAAAATGTGGGGCTTTGCAATGCCCAAAATGCTGAAACAGAATTTACCTACTTTTTCAAGTGTAATCGCCATTTGTGAAAAATTTAGCAACTTCATCACCTAACAGGTAATAAACTTTTGCACATAGTCCACTGCATATGAGTATATTTGAATTCATAAAAAATGAGCTGCTGTAATGCAAAAACATGCAAAGCAACCAATTATTATGAATTAGTAATAAACTGACACTCAAAATGATCTCTGCATACCGGTTTTCACAAAAAAGATAGCTATGCCTCATTGCGCTGTGTGGTTGTTTTTTTTTTTTGTGAAGAGGAATCTAATCTGTGGGAAATCCTATGGATTAGTACACTGCACTTGATGTGCAAAATAAAACAGATGAATGGAGCATTGTTCACTATTATGCTTAAGGAAGATCCCCTGATAATTTCATCAAGGATCTAATATAATCAGGTCTTGCCTCTTTCTAAGATCTGTCCAGTCATTAAATAGCTGGCAGAACGTACTGGATGGTAATGCTCTGAATTTAATTATGAAATGAAACCAGCTAGGTAAATTGCTTGATTGGAAAAATTTAGCTGACAGGAGAAATAAAATGTGATTGCATGAACTCTTCTTAATGATAAATTACTGAAAAGTAAGAAATGACAAATGAGATTAACTATAAAGACATAATCCAGTCTCATATAACAAAAAAAAAAATCCCTTAACTACTATATGGATCTTACCCAAGAATGCTGAGTACCAATTAATAAGCCAACCACTGTATCTATCATTCATACTTATTGCTCTCTTTAGGCTTGGTTTATAAAGTTTCTCCCACTTTGTGCCTATAGGACATGGTTTATAAAACCTGAGCCTTTTATGAGAATATTTCCAAGTAGCTTTTGGTGTACACAAATGTTCCACATCTCATCAATTAAATGCAATTAATAAACATAGCAGTTATAACCAACAAAATTGATTTCTACGATCAAAAGGACAGTTATTTTGTGTCTTGTTTAATGTGGTAAGGAGGTATTCTGGTAAAGAAGAAATAATAAATCAAACAAACAATACCCACCTTGAACAGTCAATTGATATTAACAATTTAAGAAAAATGCTGCTACAATTAACATAGAATAAAACAAAATATACACAAAAAAAAAATTCACCCACAGAACTTTCTTCAATCTGATAAGGAGATCTATCCTCCCCAACACAATATCACAGTTTTTGCATGGTATATTTTTATTGTGGAAGAAATGCACAATAAATTATGCTGCAAAACTGGCCAAAAGCCCATCTAGTGACCCATCTAGTCTGGGGCTGCCATTGCTTAAAAGGCCCAAAATCCCTTCACCCCACAAACATTTGCAAAAAAAGCTCCCAGGGGTCAATGGTGACCCCCACTCACCCATGCATCAAATCCATAATGACAGGGAAAGCTAGATGTGGTCGAGTGATTGGGACTGGCAGAGGAGGCACTTCAAAAGGCACTAGTGCCAGTCCCCCATTAAAGTTAAAATGGGATCTGTTGCAATCTAAACTCTTTGGAGGGGCAGGCAGTTCCATCTGGAAAAAAATGAAATATAAACATGATGCATCGCCATCACCACCATCTGTTTCTGACCCTGTAGTTCTGGAGGTGAGGGAAGGGGAGGCTGAGTCATACCAGACAAAATGTCAACACCCAAAAGCAGCAATGGGACAGAAGTCTCGACTAAGGCTTAGCGTTGACAATGTAGCACAGTTACTGTTTGCTTCTGATTCAGATGAAGAATCATCTTGTGTGGGATTCTCATCAGAAACGGAAGAAGTAATAGCTGACGAAGTATTAGGAGGATCAATTAGTCCTGTCTTAGCCTCCACTTCAGTGCAGCAGGGGAGAGATGAAACTGATGAGGAGGAAGAGCAGTCAGCACAGGCACAGAGGGTGCCTGAGGCCCCTGGCATTGCTTCTCAGGGTGAACCCACTACTTCAGCTCCAGTGCCAACATCCACCCCCAAGGCTTTACAGAAGGGAGGATCACGAAAGACATCTGCAATCTGGAGCCACTTTAAAGTGATGAATGACCCACGTTTTGCTCGGTGAAATTACTGTGTCAGAGCTATTAGCAGAGTCAAGCAAATGGGACATCTATCTAATTTTGGCATGATGCATCATATGAAGAGGCAACACCCAACAGTACTGCCATCTGGGAAAGGTGGACGTACCAGTCAGGGGACCCCTTCCAAGTAGCGTAAAATGGCTTAAAAGCAGCAGAGTCAGCCCACGCCCTCATCACCTTCTAGCATTCAGGTGGCAGGCCAGCAACCCCCTGACTTGTGGCAGAAGCGACAACCCACCATGGAGGAAATGGGGTGGAGTGCAGTAATGCTATCCCAGGATAGGAGGCAGGCAGCCTCAAAAGTTATAACCAGGAGCATTGGGGAAATGATTGCCCTTGATGACCAGCCCTTGCAGTTAGTGGAGAATATAGGTTTCAAGCGTTTTCTGAAGGTTGTAGCTCCAAATTACAAAGTCCCCTCCAGAACTACATGTAGCAGAAAGGTCGTCCCCAGCCTGGACAAGCAGTGTCACAGTCGCATCCAAGCACTGCTAGCTAAGGCAGAGGGGAGTGTGCATTTCAGCTGCGATATCTGGACCGCCATGAATGCTGCACACTCTTACCTCTCCCTGACAGCACATTGGTGGGACCTGATTGAGGCAAGGGCAGGCAGCAGCTCTATTACTGAACAAGTATCAGGTTAGAGGTGGGCTTTACTGCAGACCCACCTGACGGACCAGGCCCATACCATAGCCAATATTCTAGCATGCATCAGACAGATGCTAGAGGGCTGACAACTACACCATCATGACAGGAATCCTCAGGCAGGGTTCTTTGTCACAGACAATGGTGCAAACATGGTTAAGGCAATAAACATCTGATGTTTTGCACACACTCTGCACCTGGTAGTGAATTCAGCTCTGGGGTTGGATTCCAATGACAAAGAGAATGAATACCTGCATAGATTAATATAGAAGTGCAGGAACATAGCAGCGCACTTCCACAGAAGTGTGAAGGCGGGGCAGGTTCTCTGACAAAAGCAGACTGATTTGGAGATGCCTCACAACAGTCTCATTCAAGACATTGCCACCCAGTGGAATTCCACCTTTATAATGCTCGAGAGGTTAGTGGAGCTGCAGACACCCCTTCATGAACTTTCTGGTACAATGGACATAGGTGTGCAGAATCCCCTAGGACTCATGACTAACCAATCATGATGCCAGCTGGTAAAAATCCTGCAGCCCTTCAAGGATGTCACAGAGGAGCTAAGTTACAGAAGTGCCACCTTGGCTGACGACATCCCTATAGTTAATTTCCTGGATGAACATTTGGAGGCCTTTAAACAGGAAGAGGGAATGACAGTTGAGGTGCTGCATTGTCTGGACATTTTGCAGCAGCAGGTGGAAGAGATATTAAGGTCTTTAACAGAACACATACATGTTCGCCACAGTCTGTGATCCCCATGTCCTGCTGTTAGCAAAAGTCCATGAACAGGAGCGCCATAGGCAGAGACAGATTAGGCATGAAGCAGAGGTGGAAACAGTGGGCACTTCAGAGAGGTGTGGTAGCCCAAGCAAGAGCAGCACTCTGTCAGTGACAGGTAGTACCTCCTCCTCCACTTCAGAACACCAAAGGCATATTGCCCGTGAAGATTCATCTGTTGTGCGATGGGCTAGAGAGAAAGCAGCTGGCATGAGTGACTCTCAGCCCACCCAAGCAAAGGAGACACCAGCACAGCTGTCAGTGACATGGTATCTCTCAGAGCCGACATAGAACATGCAGACAGATCTGCTAGCATATTGGTCACACATGTCCACTGTCTGGCCACACCTAGCCAAAGTGGCTCAGCAATATTTGTCATGTCCACCAACCAGTGTGCCCTGTGAACGTGTCTTTTCAATGACAGGGGATATCATGAGCCCTCACCGCTCAAGGCTGTCACTAGAGTTGATGGAAATTCTAATGTTTTTGAAAGTAAACCTACCTTTGCTTGGGTTTCCAAATTTTCCCTGTGAATGGCAAGATGAATAAAAGCAATTTGAAAGCCTTGCAGGAGCTCCATACTACCTCCTATGCTCCAGATAATATAAGCACTGCAGCACATGTACCTGACCTGAAACGCTGTGCCTGTCCGTCCACTGTCCAGGCCATACATCCCTACAAGGGCCTGACCTCTAACGCTGTGCCTGTCCATCCACATTTGCAATGTAAGAACATAGAAAGCTGACTTAAGATGTTTGGAGCTTGCATATTTCATATGCTCAATATTTTTCATGACCTTGCCAACAGTAATGTTTCTAGTACTATTGAAAACTGGTGGTAGTTGCACTCTAGTTCATCCTCAGTATTCCCATTGTTTACAGAAGCACTGTGTAAACCACAAAGTCAACATAGGTTGATATTGTAGATTTGGACTTGAGTTGCAGTTTTCTTATTTCTGAGTGCTCTTCATGTTCCTTTGTCATCAGCTGAAGTGCATAAGTACAGTTAATAGCTTTTGGGTATTCAAAAATCTCCAGCTTAGTTCTTTCTTCACAAATTGCAGTCTCTATTGCTCTAAAAGCATCCTCTGAATTATCTTTAGAAATGAAAAAGATGCCATTTTCTTCTGGCAGTGAACCAGTTCAGGAAGAAGTGACAGGTCAAACCACAACATACTAACAGGAACAAAAAGAAATGAGCACATAACGCCCATATTGACCTCACTTCACTGGCTCCCTATTACTGCACGTATTGCTTACAAATCAATGACCATCATTCACAAAATTCTAAACAATGATCATCAAGGTCTAAACACCCTTAACATAATTCCTCAAAATCCTCCAAGAAGCCTAACTCTAATAACTCAGGTTACCTAAACATCCCCCCCATCAAAGATGTGCATCTGGCAACCACAAGAGAAAGAGCCTTTTCAATTGCCTCCCCTAAACTGTGGAACACCCTACCTAAAGTCCTGAGAACCCAGCACAACCTAAAAACATTCAAAAAAGACCTAAAAACACTAATGTTTTGCAAATACTACACTGACTTTCAGATGACTGATCATCCCAACTCTCAAATGAACTCTCATCTATAAACCTCTTAATACCGACTCCCCATCATGAACCTCCTTACCCTCCCCATCCAACCTAATAATGCTTTCTGGACTTGATATGTTTTTATTTCTGAAAATGTTCACATTGTTTTACTGTTGCACAACTGCTAAGAAAAATCTATAATATTCACATGGTTTTACTGTTGCTCAACTGCTAAGAAAAATACATACTTTGTAAACCTTTATGATGGCTCTACCGAATGACGGTATATAAAACTCAATCAATCAATCAATCAATCAATAAATAAATAAATAAATACCTGCACAAAGGAAAGCCTCAAATGCTGTGCCTGTCCATCCAGGCCTTATGTCCCTAGGTGGGATTGACGTCTGTTCTCTATTGCTGTGCCTGTCCATCCAGGCCTTATGTCCCTACAAGGGTTTGACCTCTATTGCTGTGTCTGTCCATCCAGGCCTTTTGTCCCTACAAGGGTTTGACCTCTATTGCTGTGCCTGTCCATCCAGGTCTCATGTCCAGTTCTAACGGCTGAACCCTCGTTGCAAAGGGAAACCTCAGTCTCTGGCAATTCAAACTAGTAATCCTTCACAGTATGGAGCCTTAAATAAAACAAACAGTTTTCTTTAGTTTCAGGGCAGAGAAGAGAACTTCCTCTGTCTTGCTTATGAAGTCATGATCTGTTTGCAAATGCTTAAATCCTAGCAATTTTGTACCATTATACACTCTATGGGGCAACCCATTCCAGGGAACCCTTCCTTGCTCAAAGGAAAGGGAACTCTCTCTGGGTGTAGCCAGCCTGTATCTACCCTCTGACCCATGTTGAACCGCTGTTCACATGCACCCTCCTCCATCTCGGCCTTGAAAACTCTCGTTTGTATATTTGCTACGTCCACCAGATTTTAAAAGAGCAGCGAGAGCTCACTAAATGCCAATGGAAACACCCCACTCTAGGGGCAAACTCATTCTAGGGAGCCCTTTCCTGCACAAAGGAAAGGGAACTCTCCCCGGGTGTAGCCAGCCTGTATCTACCCTCTGCCTCTGTGCCTTGCTGCCATACACCAGATGACTCACTCAACTCCTTGTGTTGTTCTTGCCACTATTATGGTTGCTCAGTGTGTTGGTGCTAGTCTTTCTACTTGCTATGTTTCCCCTTCATTGTGCTGTAGGATGTTGATGCCACTTGTCTTGCCGCTTTGCCTGTCGTGCTGCCTTCGAGGGTTCATGCATCTGTTATCGGTGCTCTCTTTTGAAGCTGTGGTGTCTTTTTGACACTTTCGCTGCTCTTTGCACCTCTATTAAAGCACTCTTCTTGCCACTTCTGGTACCCCTTTGCCCCTTTAAAGTATCTTAGGCTAATCATGACACTTTGGTGCCACTTTGCCACAGTCTAAGTACCTTGGAGCTCTTTTGTTCTGATTGCTCCCCAGAAGTTTCATTAAAATTGATAATAAAACCCCAATTCTGCAGCCAAAAATAGGCTGCAAATACTTTCCCCATTGACTTTAATGGGAACCAGAAAATGAATGCTCATATCAACGTATCAGGGTCACCATTGAACAAATGCAATGTATTTGCCCACCGATGAATACAAATACCGAATTGGACAAATCCGTACCCTCTGCACATCCCTACTTGTTAGTGCCATGGGTATGTGACATTTTTCCATGTCTGTCTGGCTGTTAATGGTTTATAGATTTTTCTGCCAGCTACTTTCCCTAACCCCTTTTAAACCCATTTAATACTAGATTCCTTAACCACACTGTCTGTCTAGTATAAAATTTTGCAACTTTTTTTGTGCATTAAGAGCCAGATTTTCAAAGCCCTATACACGTAAATGGAGTTATGCATCGGCCTATTCAAAAAAGCCCTGGGATGCGTCTATGCCATGAAGCTAGAGGTCCCTGGCACAGCGGCCATTTGCTGCTGTGTTGAGGGATTGCTTGCCATCTTGTGCTCCTACCATGTGACAAGGGCTGACCAATGGCACCGGTAGCCCCTGTGACATAGTAAGGGCAAAGGCTATTGGCGCCATTTTGATTAGTGGCAGCCGACGGCCCGGGAGCGAGAGGATGGCCCGGAGCGGGAGATCGCTCCCGGGACCCCCACTGGACCACCAGGTACCTGTAAAAGTTTTTTTTTTGGGGGGGGGGGGGGGGGTTGGGAGGGTGGGGAAAGCTAAGGGGTTCGTTTTAAAGTGTCGGGGTGGGTTTTTTGTTTATCGGCTCGGGCACAGCCGATAAACAAAACCGCGATCGGCCCGCTGCAAAAAAACCCCACATGTGAATCAGAACCGGAATCCGAACCAATTCTGGTTCTGATTCACATCTCTACTACATTCTACCTTGTATCATTGATTATTACTCAATTATTCAATATCCTGTCTTTTATAATAAACAGTTTTGCTGGTTCTTAGATACTTGCTGTGAAGTGATATGAGCAGAGCTTTTACATTTTAAAAGTGATCAGTCTTGATTAATGCTAAATATTCCTTGATAGTAGTGGAACAGTTTATATTCAGCTATAAACTTTGTAAGGCACAAACAGTGATTGAATTCAGGTGTATAATACAGTAAAAGAGTTTAGTAAAGTCACTAATATGTAGCCTGAAACAGGATTTAGTTTTACATTCAAAATGTTCTGACACAAACGTACCATCTTCAAGAAAATCCATCTGTACTCAAATATTTTGTGAAGAGGAAGACATCCTTTCTAGAACTTACCTGTACAAATTCGAAAATATATTGAACATGGAAATGTAATCTGCTAGAGCTTAAAAACCTAAAGTCTTTAATGTGGCAGTGAGGAAAACTTAGATATATATGGTGTACATTAGCAATGTTTTGATGTGGAGAGTACCATGTGAATTTTAGTAGGCAATCTTTCTGAGTTTAAAAGATTTTTAGTGACTTGATGAAGTTAGTGAATGTCTTCCCAGGTATATCCCTCCCTGTAGATATCTAGGATTAGAAATGTTAAAGGTGCCATAAAAGTAGACTAGTTAGAGGAAGAGCATAAAGGAGGGCATTCCCACTTTACTCTGCACTGAAGAGCAACACCCATGTGCCAGGCTTCCTTGCATACATTTTGGAAGGCAGCAGGAGGAGTCAAGAGAAAAGGAGAACTGAATATGCTCCGATTAAGCTTCATCATGCTGTTAAGTTTCCTCTCAGTAAATAGCAGGCTCATGTTAACACCAGGTCCTAACAGGTATTAAATAATGTCTGATTAGCAAGCTCTTACTAAATAGTGTGGGAGATATGCATACTATGCTATTTAGCGTGATCTTGCTAATCTCCAACATTTTTGCATGCTCATGCAAATGGCTTCCAGGATCTGTTTAAGGCGCTTGGTAAGGCCTTCCTGCATTGCTCGCTGTTTTTAATGTGCATGTTAAAATTGATTGCATAGGTTCCTATAATCACAAAATGAGGACCTGGGTCCCTTCTGTCAAAACGATATGGTAGTATTTCTTACTATGTCACTGTCGATGCTCATTCTTTTGGCTTGCCAGAACCATTCACTTTGCTTTGTTGATTTTATGTTCCTGACATCTGACATGCGTACAGTGACAGTTTCATATACTAGACACTACAATCATCGCACATTAACTTGAAGTTGCAGCCTGCTGAGTTCTAGCAAAGGCTGAGTAAAATAGGAGGCTCTTTTTTGCTGTGTTTTTAATTTAAAACTCCAAGGAAGAATGAAATCAATAGGAAACAGGGTTGGTGTGTCTATATATTCAGTGAACATCAAATGGAATTACACCAACTGCAAGAATGATAAAACCTTCAAGTGCTATGGAATCTTTTTTTTTTTTTTTGTACTTGTATTTGAAAACAGAATCAAAATTGCTCATCTGTAATTCTGTCAGCATCACTGCAGCTGCTGGCTGGAACACTCTCAGATGCAAAGACAATTGCACCAGGTTGTCTTTAGCAAAAAGATACAGCTTTTTAGTACTTTAGCTTATTATGTGGCATGGACACCTTAATTACATTTCTCAGCTCTTATGTTCTCTGCTTTTCACGAGGAGTTAACTTTCACATACAGTAATTTTGTTTCAAATTGGAATGTGAGCAGCTGCTGATTTTCTTAAGCAAGCAAAGCTTAGCTGGGGTTTGTTGGTAGCATTCATCCAGTCGATCAGTATCTTTACAGAAGAACAATCAGCACAAGGTTTTCAGCTATACTCATTAAGAACTCCATATGGCAAAGGCCCATTCAGAAGTATGATAGGGAGGAGTGGGAATAAAGATGGTTAATTGAGAGTTAAATACTAAATAACAGCATATAATCATATGCTTATGTAAACATAACAAAATAGTTCGAAGCTATTCATCATACATTGTAAGACTTCCATCAGAAAACAGTGTTTTTGAGTTCAGGCAAGCATGCACTGTTTAGAAATCAACCCTGGAAAGACTAAGTTAAAAAAAAAAAAAAGGAAAGCCAATGTCAAGAAGTGTAGGGTATGAGGGCAATTAGATTTTTGCTCTGTCTTGTGAGTTTGCATTGCCCTTTTAATGATGTATTGCTTGGTTTTTATTGTTGCATGCCGTATTGGGTCTTGTACGGGTTATAAATGCCATGAATGAATAAAGAGCCCACATCTTTGTAAAGTATGCAGGTATTTTTACCGTGCATGCTCGAAGCTAATTTCCAGAAAGAAATTCCCTGGATAGTTTCACTGGGAAAACTAGGTAGTGTCAAGTATGCAGGCTAAAAGCAGTGCACCTGCATGCTTTGTCTGGGGAAGCAGTGGCTTCCCCAGACAAAGCAATGGCAATGGCACATATGCCTTGAGAAAATTCCATGCATGATCTGTTTCCTTCCCCTGTCTACCAACCCCAGGAATGCTTTTTTTTTTATTGCAGCTAAAAGTATGCATGTCGTGGTACCTTTCATATACTTTGATTCAGGCAGGGGACGACAATTGTTAGGCCTATTTACCTGAGCAAATTGCTATTTACTGGTTAACTGGCTTTGAAAATTGCCCAGGGTTGACTAACGTCTGAAAAAAGTCATTCATGACACACATCTGTATCACAGCTTCACGATCACAGTAACTTTCTCGGATGTTCAAACAGCAATGAGAGAATTCAAAGGCACTGAAGAAATGAGATGTACAGAGAGAGGGTTTCTTTGCTTTTTTTTTTTAATGAAACTGTTTTTACCAAATGCTACAAAACATTAAAGCAAGAAACAACATGGGAGGAAAAACAAAGAAACCCATTTACACTCACCCAGGGACACAAACTAAATTTAATAATAAGAGAGCCATATTTCCCCATGTCCAACTTTCTATCTGGCCTTCTAATTGAAGGCAAAGTCACTATACTAATCCTAGAGAAGAAAAAAATAAAATGAAGACAATTTACAATGACATCCAGAAGCCATTTAAACATTGTGACACATTAACAAAACATGTACATTCCTGGCTTTATTTTGCCCCTGTGACTCCCTGGGTAGATTTAGGGAATGAATATTGCCACTCACTTCTCCACTGCTCTCAAGTTCTGGAAAGATCTTGATTACTGAGGGGCACATAGGGAGAAAATGTTGGTTCCCCTGGTACTTAAACATTTATAAGAACATCTTAAGGGAAAATGCTGCACTCGGTTGGGAAACTGCCTGGCACACTTTCAGGAACAGTTTTCTTCTGTCCTGCACTATTTTGCAAACATCAGGGAATATAAATCCTATAACTCTCCAAAAAAAAAAGTAAGTCTTTGTTTTGGAAAGATTAGTCCTAAAACCCTGTCGTGGTCAGGTTCTAAAATCAAAAACACCCCCTGTGTAACCTCTGTGGATTTGTCTAGGAGAGAGCTATTCACTTCCAGTCCTCGAGGGCCACAAGCATGTCTGTTTTTCAGGATATCCCTAAAGAATATGCATGAGATGTACATACAATCCAGACAGTGTGCATGCAAATCTAACCCATGTAGATGTATTAGGCTAGGCATATCCTAAAAACCCACCTCGTTTACAGTCCTGCTCTGACAGTGGTCAGATTCAGGCTGTCCATGGTTCCTCTTCCTTTCTGAGACCCAGCATTTTCATAGGGAGATGGAATATTTGATAGGTCAAATAGATTCTAAGATAGTCTTCAAAGCCTCCAGAAGTTATTCATTAAACATATTCCTGAGGAAAACATGAAAAAGTTGCATTTTAAACAGCCTGTGTAGCTGCAAAGTCCACAAGCACAATATTTTCAAATTACCTTCAACGTGTTTGAGTTAAACATAGTTGTGGATGCTGCACTTGCAATTTCTGTGGGCAAAAAATTACTGAAAAATAAATCACATAGGTCCTAATTTACTAAGATGTTTTCCCTAATCTGTGTCTGTGGAGAAAAAAGCCAAGGGGTAGATTTTATAAGGTGAGCGCATGCATCTAAGTGCGCGCACTCATGGATGTGCCGATTTTATAAAATGCGTGCGCTGCCGTGCACATGTTATAAAATCCAATAGCCACGCACACATGTGCACCGAATTTTATAATCCACGTGCGTATGTGCGAGTGGCACGCGCAATGGGGGGGGGGGGAGAATTTATGCAAACACCGCGTGGCGACGCATTCAGGCCCTCCCCAGTTCCCTCCCAGTCTGCTCCAATTAAGGAGCGGACTGAGAGGGAACTTCACTACCCCTCTACTTAAGCTCCCTCCCTCTTCCCCTCTCCTCCCCACCCTCTAAACCCTACCTATCTTTCTTTCTTTTTTTTTTTGTTTTGTTTTATAACTTCAGATCCCAAGCTGAAGTAAGTTGCACCTGCCGGCGCACGAGTCTTCAGGACAGCATTCAATGGTGCTGTCCCGGCCTACCCCTTTGAAGAGGACCGGCACTTGTGCACGTACCAGGGTTTACTTGCATGGACGGGCCTCTTTGAAAATTTGCACGGCGCGCGCAATGTCTGGGCACACGCATAAACCCCGGATGTTAGGCGCACAGGCCTTTTAAAATCCGTCCGTTAGAGAATAACTTTCAAATGTGCACAGTGACATATATTCACTTATATGGCTGTAAGCATAAGAACATAAGAAATTGCCATGCTGGGTCAGACCAAGGGTCCATCAAGCCCAGCATCCTGTTTCCAACAGAGGCCAAACCAGGCCACAAGAACCTGGCAATTACCCAAACACCAAGAAGAACCCATGCTACTGATGCAATTAATTCTATAACATATACCAATACAAGGGATGCTTGTGTCCTGGTATTACTTATGTACAGTGGCTATTGTTCAAGGACAGCCAATTTTATGGGTGTCCTTCTTTTTAGCCCCGTCTATTAATCTTTATTATCCAAAATTCAATGTAGATTTTCTATTTTGTCTTTTACTTTTTTATCTAAAAAGATCCCCTTATCTCCCCGTTTTATGAGGCGACCCGCTACTTGTTTGTCAATACTTATCAGGACATCCGTCTCAATTGCTTCTCGCGGGGATCGCGTCTGCCTGCCCGACATGGGCCATGTTTCGGCACTCTTGTGCCTGCTTCAGGGGCTACGGGGGGGGGGGTTGTGCTGTGTCCTAAACAGGTACTCGATATCTGTTAGTTCTCCAGTGTCATGTTGATAATGTTCCTACTCGTGGACGGCGCCTACCTTCTGATGCAATTAATAGCAGTGGCTATTCTCTAAGCAGATCTACGCTAACATTTTATTACCTGCACGTATGACACGTATGTTTTATAAAATATTTATATCTCTATCTTGCAATATATACTTGTATGTGGGCTTATGTGCAAACCATAATAACAATGGTATAGCGCTAAAGCGTTTTTCGGATCCTTGTATAGAATTACTCAAAGAATGAAGTGTGAAAAAGTATTAGAATAAACATTTCCATCTTTATTCATGAGTGGTTGAAGGAGAGATTCGGTCCCCTGACAAGGACCATGTTTTGCCACCTGGGCTGAGTCGGGAGAGACAGAGGCCCAGGAAGTCAACTTATAGTAAATATCCAATGCATAAGACAGAAGGAAATTCCAAATGCAGTCAGAGGAGTGATTTGCAATTGTGTGAAGCATCCCATGCAATACATTGAAACAATGTATTTCAAAGCGTTTAATCCATGTACTTTTTCTGCCTATTTAAAAAATATATACGCATATATCTTACATGCAAAAGTAAAGTAGGACTTGCTTGCATATATCTGGGTATTTTAAAATATGCATGCATCAAGGAATTATCAGCTTTACCAATTAATCCACCAGTTCACCCAATCTTCCAGGGATTTGAGACCCTCCTGATTCTTCAGCCTGAACTTCTCCCTGTTCACCTAGACTTCCCACCCAGTCAGTACTACACAGTAAATATGCTATGGTCTTTTAAAATAGCAAATTACATGAATAAGTTTTGGCCCCATTGAGGGATACCTCCAGACCTCCCCTCTCCCACCCTAGGAATGTATTCCCTTAAGCCAGCTAGAAGTACATTCTTCGGAATCTGGCTCAAACTTTTAGTTGGGCAAAGGAGACAATTTTCAGCCAAGCCAATTTGCAAAGGTAACTTGATATTGACTTAGGGAACAATTTTCTAAACCACTTATCAGAGACTAATGAAAATGTATTAATCGTATATTAACCAATCGAAAGAGGTCTCCAAGGCCACCTAATTTATTCCGCAGGGCAAGTGGATAATATGATTTAGTTGGATAATGAAGCTGTTACCTGGCTAGGTTGCCCTGGTAAAAGCTTGCCCCTCAGAGTGGCTATAACTACACATACCTTTTCACAGCTGGATTAAAAAGAGGTGATATACATAAAAACATATACAAATTTTATTATAGCAACTTCATAGACAAATACAACAAAAAATACAATTTATACAACACAAATCAATTCTCATTCATACATTAAAAATAGACATATAAACCATATATTTAAGACACTTTTTTGATATATTTGAAAGATATTCTGAAAGATATTTTTCAGATTTGAGGAACTTTATGAATGAATCATGAATTTTTAATAGGGGAAGATTCTTCATAACAGTGGCACAAGTTTGGAAGACTTTTTGGTTTGGGAGGTTCTCTGAATGTTTACATAAAATTGAATAAATTAGCAATTTTTTTTTTTAGAAAAATTTGATGTATTGATAGACAAAATAGATAAAATAATTCACATATATATATTTTTACACATTGAGATGGTTTATATCTCTATTTTTAATTTATGAATGAGATTTTTGTTGTATAAATTGTATTTTGTGTTTTGTCTATGAAGCTGCTATAACAATTTGTATATGTTTTGTATTTTTTGTAATTTTGAGTATATCTCTCATTAGTTATGTATATGCATATAACTTTATATTGAGAGTGGCATGCAATTTCACCTGCTTAAAAAGAGGTGATCCAAGGGGGTTGTGCTCAGGTCAGGGGAGGAATTGAGGTTCTCCTCATGCTGCCCACCAAAATAGGAGGTGCAAAGCACGCTGGCCCACTTTTGTGTCCAAGAATCATGTAGGTAATTTTCAAAGAGAAACTAATTGTATTGTTTCCTTCAGAACATTGGTTACAAGGCTCGTGAACATAAAGCTTGCCATACTGGATCAGACCATCAAACCCAGTGTCCTGTTTCCAATCGTGGCCAAGCCAGGTCACAAGTACCTGGCAAGAACCCAAGGGTTACATTCCAAGCTGCTTATCCCAAGAATAAGCAGTGGATTTCTGCAACTCTACCTTAATTGTTAATGGATTTTTCCTCTAGATACTTGTCCAAAAGTTTTTAAAATGCAGCTACACTAATAGCTTTCACCACATCCTCTTGCAGCAAATTCTAGAGCTTAATTATATGTTGAGTAAAAAAATATTTTTGCTTATTAGTTTTAAATCTATTACACAGTAAATTAATTGTATGTCCCCTGGTCTTTGCACTTTTCGAAACAATAAACTGATTAACATTTACACATTCCATTGCGCTCATTTTATAGACCTCCATCATATCTCCCCTCAGCTGTCTCTTCTCCAAGCTGAAGAGCCTTAACCTCTTTAGTCTGTCTTCATAGGTGAATTTTTCCATCCCCTTTATCATCTTGGTTGGCCTTCTCTGTACCTTTTCTAATTCTGCTATATCTTTCTTGAAATGTAGTGACCAGAACTGAACATAATATTCAAGATGGGGTTGTTCCATGGAGCAATACAGAACCATTATATTTTTCTCTGTTTTATTCTCTATTCCTTTCCTAATAATCCCTACCATTCTATTTGCTTTCTTGTGCAGAAGACTTCAATGTATTTTCAGCAACTATGCCTACATATTTTTCCTGAGTGGTGACTTCTAATGTGGAATCTTGCATTTTGTACCCAGACCAGGATCCTGTTAAAAAAAAGAAAAGCAATAACTTTAATGTCTCCTGGGCTGGAAGAGAGAGAGAGTTTATTACATGTAAAAACAATTTGTCTGCTGAAATTTCATATGAGCCAGAGGAAAAAAGAGGTCCCTTTTGGCAGAAAAGGGGAAGGGGGCAATAGTGTGCAGCCAGGTGGTGCAGTTTCACCCGTCATGGTGTGCCACACACTATCGCTCCCGAGGCACCATGGGAAAAGGTGGTGAGTTATTTCCTGCGGTGCTGACGACGATAATGTGTCGCCCACAGTGCTACCAGTTCCTAACACCGCCCAAACCCCACCCACACTCCTCCCCTTCCCCTAATTAGCATTTTACTGCCACGATGCGCCCTAACGTACATGATATCGGCCCATCATACGATAAAGAATGACCCTGTCAGTTAGAAAATCTAATTGCTGGATTGTAACTCAGAGGCAAACATTTCAGCATCTCCTTTATTTCTTTCTTATTTTTAATGTTTAGCAATATGCAAGGGACACAATCAAATGAATTAATTAAGTTCAATAGACTAATTATTTTTAAAAAGTGCAATTTTTTCCTGATACTGTTACTAAGCCCATTAAAAACTACTTAATATCTTATTAGCTTCTGGTACTTAAAGTAATTACATTTCGAAGAAAATATTTTTTTTTAGCTATGCACTATTGATGCGAATGAAAATTTGGATGTAGAAGAAATAGTTTTTAGTATTGCATACCGGCTGCGTATGACAACCTTTTGTGCTCTGGAATAAAAATTATATTTAGTTTCACATTATATATTTGTATTTTTGTCCTTTTGTAGCAAATATGCTGCTATATATTTATTTACTTGCACTATAGACGTATAAAGGTCCATATTCAAAAGGATTTAGCCAGATAACTTGAAAGTTATACCACTAAATGAAAATTTGAACATTTAGCCAACTAATAAGTTAACTGGCTAGAATTTCGTCAGAGAAATTAGGGGCATTGTGGGGGCATAACTGACAGGAGGTAAGTTAGCAAGATAAGTTACTTGCCCATTCCAAGTTTCTGAGTTAGCCAGATAAGTTATCCGGCTAAATCTGGTCAGCCCATAGACCTGCCCTAAGTTTATCCAAATAAACTTATCTGGTTAACTAAGGCCTGGATTCATCATTTTTCGGCAGAATGATGAATCCTACGAAAACGTGGAGCAAGGGTGCGAAGGGGGCGGGCGGGCCTGCAAAAGCCCGCAGCCTTCGCACCACGGCGGTGTGATTTCGGCAGCTGCAGTGTGCCGGCTGCCAGCTTGCACACTGAATAGCGCCACCATGAAAGGTAGTGCTATTCAGCATGTTACTGCCAACGATAATGTTAGTAACATTGCCAGCAGCAAAGCCACCGCTGACTCTGCCTCCTCCCTGCCCTAACTCCACCCCAATCTAATTTGCATGCTATTGCATGCGATATGGCCATATCACGTGCAATAAGCCTTTGGAAAATAACCCCCTAAGATAGCCAGATATATTCATCAACACAGCCCCTGTGAATCTGGCTAACTAGCTGAGCCATACAGCAGCTGAATATGGACATCATGATTTTTTTCATGAAAGCATTATAAAATATTTAACACACTTAGGGGGTCATTTATCAAAGTGTTATATGGCATTTTCGCATGCGATAAGCACCATAATGTATGGTGTGATGCAAATGAGAAAAATGGGAGGTGCTTGGGGTGGGATTTGTGGCCAAGTGGGCTGGGCTCATGGTTTTATGCTCCTAGAGAGCCATCCTAGCTGTCAGGGCCCTTCTACAGCCCTGGGGGGGGGGAGAAGAGAGAGACTAGCTGTAATTGGTCATCCTAGGTAGGAATTTATATCTCATTGCACTCAACCTTGATACATCAAGCTAGGTTGAGTGCAATGTTCTCTCAACCTAGCTTGAGTCCATCAAGCTAGGTTGAGAGAACCTTGCTCAAATCTCATCTTGGAGTGAGTTTCCTCACTCCGAAGGCCATCAAATCTTCACAAGAGACCACTGTTCTGTTCGTAGGTGTCACGTAGCATGTCAAAGTGGCCCCTAACCCCCTACACACTTACCTAATCCCCACCTCGTGTTACTAGGTGGGCCTACCCTAGGGATACAAATACCAAGTTGACTTAAATAGCCACTGCTATTACTAGCGTCAGTAGCATGGTATATACTTAGTTTTTGGGTACTTGCCAGGTACTTGTAGCCTGGATTGGCCACTGCTGGAAACAGGATGCTGGGCTTGTTTGACCCTTGGTCTGACCCACTATGGCAATTTCTTATACTCTTATGTTCTCCCTCTCTCCCCTGCTTCATTCTCACTACACCCCTTGCCTAGCTACATTGACCCCATTTCTCATCCCTTCCTGCTCATCAGTCCCTGCCAACCTCCTTTTCCTCATCCTGTGCAGCCCCTACACTCCCGCTCCCTTCCACTTCTACCTGCGCAGAATTTCCAACCTCCTTTTCCCCACCCCCCACAGGGTGAATATATTATCAGCAGCATCATTTCCAGACTCAGCAGAGGAAGATAATGTTTGTGTCCCATTGGAGCCCAGAAGAGCAGGAGTTGGCAATGTCTTGCTCTGGTCTGGGTGAAAGAGGAAACAGCCTACCACTGGGCCAGAAAGAAGGAAGTGAGAACTGCCTCCCATCAGGCCCAATATAAGAGAAGTCAACCAACTCCCACCCAGGCTGATAAGGAGACAGCTGGCCCTGCGACACACCTCCCAGGACCTCATTACACACCAGTGTGTCCTGACAAACCTGTTGAGAACCACTGCTCTAGAGGCCTGTCAGAGAAATATTGAGGACAGCACTCAAAGGAACAGTCTTCTGTTTTGGCTATCAGAGGAGTTTGTTGATCTCCATTCTCCTTGCCTTATTTATGATGCCAATTTTTTTGAATTCAGGCATTCTGTTGGCTTTTTTTTCCAGCTTGGTTTGGCTCCATTGAAGACTAGGAAGCCACAGTTGGCCATCCTGGCAACTTGCAGAAAGGCAGCAGGATGATCAGACAGTGTTGGAACTCTGCAAGAGCCCAGAAGTGCTCAGACGTGAACATGAAGAAAATGGAGAAAAACACCAGGAGCTATTTAGTATAGAACTGGTGACAGCCAAGCTGTAAAGAGTAAAGATGTGTGTGTGTGTGGGGGGGGGGGGGGGATAAACACACATACAAATAAAATCTGAATAAATTCAAATTTGACAAACACTATTTATAGTTATAGCATAACATGTAGTTTCTATGGAAAGTACATTTCAATCAAATATAATTTATTGAAATATACAATAATTTTCAGATACAGAGAGAGAGAGCATTTTCTCTTTGTTTCTCTTCTTTTTTTTTTGGTGTAGAAGTGGGAAATTCTGTGCAGTAATCATAGGGATTAAACTGTAAAATGTTGGCACTGTTCAGTGTTAGTGAAGCCAAAACTATTTAGTTGTCTTTCTCTGACACTTGGAGAAAGGAGGAAAATGGGTTTTGAACATTTTCCTTAATCCCTAACCTTTGGGGGTAGGGTGGGGGAGAGAGCCTTTCACAGTGAGGCTTCATAATCCTCCACCAGCAAGCCCTTAAAAATGAGACAAGAAGCAAATTGGAAAGGATTTGAAAGATTAGTGAAGGGTAACTTGAATTTACCAGGCAGTTCTTTCATGACAGTTTGGTAACTTTTTGTATAGTCTTACTGTGTAAACCGTGCAGTTTGTTGAAGGACTTTGGTAGTGAACTAATTTGCTACCTTCTGGGTCTGAACCTCTTGAAAAGCATTGAATGTTGTACTGTAAGTTTATCCTAGTAGAGGAAGTTGTACAGTAATATTTGTAACCTGTCCCTGGGAATAACTGCATCTGTTAGCTGACTTGCAATATAATAACTAGAAATGCAGGTGTATGCAGCACCTTTCTTTTTTTCTAGAGCTTAGTGCTAACATTTTTTGAAGTTATATTATATATATATATATATATGTTAATAGCCTGTCGGTTTCTGCTTCCACAGGAAGTTCATACCCACTTGACTATGAAGCGGCTACATGTTTTGCGGTCTGTTTTTTAAAGGTTGTACATTTATTGTGCTGTGACAATTCAATGACTTTCAAACTGATACCCTCAGGTTTGGTGCCTTAATATTTTCAACCCACACGGAAAATTCAACAAGGAGCTCTGTCTCTTGTATTAGTTCCTATTTAAAACATACAGAGTTGTATATTGCAAGGATTTGTGGTTCTGAGATGATTGCTTTTGAGAATACTTTCCTTTAGGGTAAGACTGTACTTGTAACATGGATTGTAAGATGTATTTGTTTTCTTGGATAATGTCACACAGTGTTAAATTTGTGTCCTTTGTCAGGATTGCCTCAGATTTTGTAGATGGTTATTCCTGTCTGTAGCAAGCATCAGGGCAAATGGGGTTGTGGCTAGGTTACGTGCACAAACGAGATCTGTTTGTATAACTCGATGCAGTTGAGGTAGCACAGATAGCTTGACTGTTCTCTTCCATGGAAGATAGAGTGCAACATTGTACTGTGTAAAAAAAAACAACCAAGAAAAATGAAAATTAATTGTTATGAAAGTGAGAAATTACTGATGCTATAAATGTAACTCCCCCTCCCCCCCCCCCCCAATTCACCCTTCCTCTCATGCAATGGTTAAAACTTTAATGTGACAATTGAGTTTTTGGAAGCTATATTTATCATCATCATCCATTATTTTCTTGCTCTTCTGCAAAAGAGTTCAAAGTGCATTACATTTCTTGATATTGCTAATAGTTAACTAATGTGCTTATCAGTCATGAAAACGGTGTATCCAAGCTATTTCAAACCTTGCAAGCCACTGGATTCATGAAAATCCACAATCTTCCTTTACTGGTGATTCTCTTCTTTAGTTTCTCCACCATTAAAATCAGAGGTGCCAGTCTCTTCCTTGCCCCCACTTTTGTGGTGGGAAGTGCTAGCTATCTTCAGTCTTCTTGAACCACTCCTGTCTCCAAACAATGATTGAACAGACCTGTCACTGAAACTGCCAGAACCTCTCAACTGCTTTAATATCCTAGGATGTGCTCCTTCTAGCCCCATTGCCCTGGTTACTGGTCCCAGGTTTGCCCCGTGACCTAGTAGGAGTGCATTATATTAATGTGCAGGAAACCTTGGTTTAAGAAGACTGTAAGGGATGCCTGTTTCTTGGAGTGGAGAAGTTCATGTTTGTAACAGTGTGAGGATGAGTGCTGACTCATGATGGGGTGCTAGTCACCAGAACTGGTTTTGCTACCCTCATTCTAGCCCCTGGTCTTCCCCCACTACACCTGCTTCTTCATGTAGCCCCTTGATCACCTCTTTCATCTACACCTCCATTAGCCCAATGCCCATTCCTCCAGCCCGTTGTCCCTTCCACTTGTCTAATCTCTGACAGAGTGTGCATGGGACAAATTTTTGAGTCATTTCAATATTCATTTTGGTACTCATTTGTTTGTTTTTGTGTGTAGTTTCATGTTATGTATTTCGTTTCACCAGCCACAAATTTTAGAAGCTCTTCCCCATGGGCTTTCTCTCACCTTCTGCGTGCTCCCCCTTGAACACTCCCTGTGGGTTTTCCTGGAAACTGCCATTTCCCCTTACTTTACTTGACCCTGGTAATAGCTGCTGGGGGCAGGAACAATCCCTAGTTACTCCTGCTTTGTTGGTGCTGCTCTTTGCTGTGCAGCAAAACAGTGCTGTCATTTTATTGTATTGCAAAGGCTGATACAGTGCCAGTGGGGCAGGAACCACTGGGGATTGCTTCTGCCCTGGAGGAGTTTACTTGCTCAGGTATGACAAGGAAAATCTGGGGAAGCCCAAGAGTTAGGGCCATGAGGTAAGCAGTCGGCATAGGAGGCGGCCCATAGAGGGTGGAGAAAAGCCCAGGAACGTTTTAAAAATTGCAGTCGGGCACAAAAGAAAAATGAATGACTTATGAGCATACATAGAATAGGATCCATTTTGTTCCTTAAGACTGGAATGTACCAATATCAGGAAACAGCTTTCTTAATGGACAACTTCTGAGTTTGCAGCTTCAAATATTTAATCCCAATTCATGTCCTGTGAGTTGAATTTGATACCTTACTCCATGATGTAAAATGGCATCCTACCAAACTGTGGTGTTCATTCGTCAGTAAAGCAAAGTAGTTTAAAACAAGGAATCTTTAGTCTTTTCCCCTAGTATCCCAAAGATTCTCACCAATACCAGTCAACAACTCTTTGGGAACTCTGCATTAAATAGTGTCATATCTGGGATATGTATAGAAATGTTCTTTAATTTAAATAAAAGATATTAGAGTTAAAGGGGGTTAAAGGGGCACTTAGAGAAGATAAGGCCATCGCGGAAAGATTAAATGATTTCTTTGCTTCGGTGTTTACTGAAGAGGATGTTGGGGAGGTACCCATACAGGAGAAGGTTTTCATGGGAAATGATTCAGATGGACTGAACCAAATCACAGTGAACCTAGAAGATGTGGTAGACCTGATTGACAAATTGAAGAGTTGTAAATCACCTGGACCGGATGGTATACACCCCAGAGTTCTGAAGGAACTAAAAAATGAAATTTCAGACCTATTAGTAAAAATTTGTAACATATCATTAAAATCATCCATTGAACATGAAGACTGGAGGATAGCTAATTAACCCCAATATTTAAAAAGGGCTCCAGGGGTGATCTGGGAAACTACAGACCAGTTAGCCTGACTTCAGTGCCAGGAAAAATAGTGGAAAGTGTTCTAAACATCAAAATCACAGAACATATAGAAAGACATGGTTTAATGGAGCAAAGTCAGAATGGCTTTACCCAAGGCAAGTCTTGCCTCACAAATGTGCTTCACTTTTTTGAAGGAGTTAATAAACATGTGGATAAAAGTGAACCGGTAGATGTAGTATACTTGGATTTTCAGAAGGCGTTTGACAAAGTTCCTGATGAGAGGCTTCTAGGAAAAGTAAAAAGTCATGGGATAGGTGGCGATGTCCTTTTGTGGATTGCAAACGGGCTAAAAGACAGGAAACAGAGTAGGATTAAATGGACAATTTTATCAGTGGAAGGGAGTGGGCAGTAGAGTGCCTCAGGGATCTGTATTGGGACCCTTACTTTTCAATATATTTATAAATGATCTGGAAAGAAATACGATGAGTGAGATAATCAAATTTGCAGATGATACAAAATTGTTCAGAGTAGTTAAATCACAAACAGATTGTGATAAATTGCAGGAAGACCTTGTGAGACTGGAAAATTGGGCATCAAAATGGCAGATGAGATGTAATGTGGATAAGTGCAAGGTGATGTACAATCCAAGAAAGAGATCTAGGCGTCATAGTGGGTAACACATTGAAATCATCAGTCCAGTGTGCTGCGGCAGTCAAAAAAGCAAACAGGATGTTGGGAATTATTAGAAAGGGAATGGTGAATAAAACAGAAAATGTCATAATGCCTCTGTATTGCTCCATGGTGAGACCGCACCTTGAATACTGTGTACAATTCTGGTTGCCGCATCTCAAAAAAGATATAATTGCGATGGAGAAGGTACAGAGAAGGGCTACCAAAATGATAAACGGAATGGAACAGCTCCCCTATGAGGAAAGACTAAAGAGGTTAGGACTTTTCAGCTTGGAGAAGAGATGGCTGAGGGGGGATATGATAGTGTTTAAAATCATGAGAGGTCTAGAATGGGTAGATGTGAATCGGTTATTTACTCTTTCGGATAATAGACTAGGGGGCACTCCATGAAGTTAGCATGTGGCACATTTAAAACTAATCTGAGAAAGTTCTTTTTTACTCAACGCACAATTAAACTCTGGAATTTGTTGCCAGAGGATGAGGTTAGTGCAGTTAGTATAGCTGTGTTTAAAAAAGGATTGGATAAGTTCTTGGAGGAGAAGTCCATTACTGCTATTAAGTTCACTTAGGGGTAGATTTTAAAAGAAGCGCGATCAGCCTACTTTTGCTTGCGCATCAGACTCAAGCAAAAGTACGCTGGATTTTAGTAGATACGCGCGGAGCCGCGCGTATCCACTAAAATCCTGGATCGGCGCGCGCAAGGCTATCGATTTTGTATAGCCTGCGCGCGCCGAGCCGCGCTGCCTCCCCCCGTTCCCTCCAAGGCCGCTCCGAAATCGGAGCGGCCTCGGAGGGAACTTTCCTTTGCCCTCCCCTCACCTTACCCTCCCTTCCCCTACCTAACCCACCCACCCGGCCCTGTCTACACCCCCCCCTTACCTTTGTCGGGGGATTTACGCCTCCCGGAGGGAGACGTAAATCCCCGCGCGCCAGCGGGCCTGCTGCGCGCCGGGCCGCGACCTGGGGGCGGGTACGGAGGGCGCGGCCACGCCCCCGGGCCGTAGCCACGCCCCGTACCCGCCCCCAAAACGCTGCCGACACGCCCCCGGAACGCCGCGACGACCGGGCCCGCCCCCCGACACGCCCCCGACACGCCCCCCTCCGAGAACCCCGGGACTTACGCGAGTCCCGGGGCTCTGCGCGCGCCGGGAGGCCTATGTAAAATAGGCTTCCTGGCGCGCAGGGCCCTGCTCGCCTAAATCCGCCCGGTTTTGGGCGGATTTAGGCGAGCAGGGCTCTGAAAATCTACCCCTTAGAGATAGCCACTGCCATTAGCAATGGTAACATGGAATAGACTTAGTTTTTGGGTACTTGCCAGGTTCTTATGGCCTGGATTGTCCACTGTTGGAAACAGGATGCTGGGCCCTTGGTCTGACCCAGTATGGCATGTTCTTATGTTTGAATGTGTCAGTATCATATCTGTTTTGGGGAAGAGCTGAGGAAATCCTTGCTCGCACAGTGGACCCCTTTTTTAATTATGTGGTGTTTTTATGTGAAAAAGCAGTTGTTGAGGTTCACATTTCGTATTGCAGTTTGTGTTTTTATACATATAGGGGCGGATTTTCAGAGCCCTGCTCGCGTAAATCCGCCCAAAACCGGGCGGATTTACGCGAGCAGGGCCCTGCGCGCCGGTGAGCCTATTTTACATAGGCTCACCGGCGCGCGCAGAATCCCGGGACTCGCGTAAGTCCCGGGGTTTTCGGAGTGGGCGTGTTGGGAGGCGTGTCGGGGGGCGGGGCCGGAGCGCGCGGCGTTGCGGGGGCGTGTCGGCAGCGTTTTGGGGGCGGGTACGGGGGCGTGGCTATGGCCCGGGGGCGTGGCCGCGCCCTCCGTACCCGCCCCCAGGTCACGGCCCGGCGCGCAGGAGGCCCGCTGGCGCGCGGGATTTACGCCTCCCTCTGGGAGGCGTAAATCCCCCGACAAAGGTAGGATGGGGGTTTAGACAGGGCCGGGCGGGTGGGTTAGGTAGGGGAAGGGAGGGGAAGGTGAGGGGAGGGCAAAGGAAAGTTCCCTTCTAGGCCGCTCCGATTTCGGAGCGGCCTAGGAGGGAACGGGGGTAGGCTGCGCGGCTCGGCGCGCGCAGGCTATACGAAATCGATAGCCTTGCGCGCGCCGATCCAGGATTTTAGCCGATACGCGCGACTACGCGCGTATCTACTAAAATCCAGCGTACTTTTGTTTGCGCCTGGAGCGCAAACAAAAGTAGGCTGTTCGCGCTCGTCTGAAAATCTACCCCAAAGAATTTAGTAGAGATGTGCATTCATTTGGAACTAAAGTGAAAAACAGGATGAATGAGCGCATCTGTCTTTCTTTTCTGGTTTGAAATAAAATGAAACTTTATTGTTGTTTACATGTGCAATTTCATAATAGTGCCAACAATTTTCTAATAATGTACACTATTTGTCAAAAACCAAAAATAACATTAAATTAAAAATCCAGAAAACAAGTGAAGTATAACTCAATATGAATTAACAAAATGAATATGAGAGATTTTCCTGTATATTCCTATCATCAATTACTTTTGTGTTCTTGGAGCAGTCAGGTTAATGTAGTGGTTAGAAACCAGTGTTGCCAGTCTTGAAAGCTTATCTCAATTCTCCTGTTCACTAGTCAGTATGAGATCTTGTGGCATATCTTCAACAGTGAATGTAAATGTTATTGATACCAATTTTGAAATCAGATTGATGTATAGACATAGAGCATGCACAATAATCTCACAAGAAAGGAACCAATGAGCAAACTTTGGGCTGGATTTATCAAAATGCACTATCAGCTGTGATAGACAAAGGGGTGTGTGTTATGGTAATAGGCACTTTATTGCAATTTGTACTAATACCTATGTGGAGAGCTAAGTTACTGCAAATTGCAATAACTTTTTTGCACTCAGATAAGTGCCAGAATGTGGTATTTCCTACATACAACCACTAGGGTTCTATGGAGAGAGAGAGAGACTAGCTGTAATGCTCTCATACTAGATAGGTATTTATATCCCTATGGGAGGCCCACCTAGTAACTCGAGGTGAGGTTTAGGTATTTGTGTTGGGGTTAGGGGCCACTTTGACATGCAAAGTGAGACGTACGAATATAACAGTGCTCTCTACTGAAGATTTGATGACCCTCGGAGTGAGGACACTCACCCAAAGATGAGATTTGTGCAATGTTCTCTCAACCTAGCTTGATGTGAGTCCATCATGTGTGAGGGCATTATGGCTAGTCTCTCTCTGTCTCTCCTTCAAGCAACAGATGATACAGCCATAACACAAGCTATCACATGGCTTAACACTACTGAAAACATTGTAGCTAAAATCAGCATTAAAGCCGTGCGATAGGGCTTCGCAAAATGGTAAGCCCGCTCCTCCTCTTTTTCGGATTTGCATCGCACCATACAATATGGTGCTATCGCATGCGTTAAAGCGTGCATTAAGGGCTTATCACATGCGAAAATGCCTTATAGCATTTTGATAAATGAGGGGGGATTTATTAGAGATCAAGTGGCCTAGTGGTTGAAGTAATGGCGTTATTATAGGAGAATCAAGGTTCAAATCTTCCATAGATGCTTGTGATTTTCAGCGTTACTCTATCTCCTGTTGCCTTAGCTACCCACTTAGATCACAAAATCTTTGAGAAAAGAACTCCTTGTAGTTCTGTGTAATTTGTTTAAGCAGACAAAAGGAAGCACACTGCCATCTTCGCAAAGCATAAAACCAAAGTATATAAAATTAAAGTAGATTATACCTCTGTAGGAAAACTGCATATGTAGATGCTGTTAAAAATAATTTCTTCTTATTTTTCAACTTTCCCTTGGAGGCAGACACGCTACCAAAACACAGTCCATGCTTGGACTTTGGAATTTTGTGATATTTTGTCATTATGAAGTTAGCATTCAATCTGGGTGCACTATTTGATGGTGATCTGGCTTTTATGCTGCATATACGATCTGTCTGTAAAATATGCTGTGTGTACCTTCATCTTCTTAAGAGGCTGTGTGGCCGTTTCTAGCAAGGGATGAACTATAAAAGGTTTTATATGCTTTTGTGACAAATCTCAACTTTTGCAATACTTTAATTGGCTTGTTTAAAATTTATATTGGATGTTTACAACTTGTTCAGAATGTAGTGGCTTTTATTATGCCTGGCTGTGGTTAGCATTAGCCTAGTGTTAGAAAGGTTGCATTGACTGCCAGTTGAGTTCCACCTGCAATTTAAGTTCTTATATCTGGTATTTAGATCTTTCTGTGATATTGTGCCTACATACTTAAAGGATCGGCTGACAGCCTGTAATCCAACTCAATCCATGTGCATATCGCAGATGATTTTATTAACTAAGCCTTCTCTAAAATATTCTCATTTGCTTATGAACCTTTAGCTGTGTAGCACCAAATTTGTGGAGCCAGTTACCATTGATGCTCTTGAATCTACTGATTATGCTTTCAAAAGGTTGCAAAGACATTTTTATTTGTTATAGGTTTATCCCTAATTTTCTACCTTTGTGCCCATCTTACTTTCAGTATTTTTTTTTCTGGCTGCTTTGCATGATTTTGGCTGTTTATCGATTTATATTTATTTTTTTGTTTTTAGTGTTGGCTTTTTATGTTGGATTTAATTTTCATGGTATCTAAATTTGTATGTTTTCCCTTATCCATGAGTACATTTTCAAAAGGATTACATGTGGAGAATTTGCGCATATGCAGGTAAATGCCTGTATTTGCATATATGCTATTTTATAAACATCAAAAGTACATGCGCATTTATGGATTTATGCTCACATTTGCCTGCAGAAAAAAAAGGGGTGTTCTGGAGTAAGGCCAAGAGGTGCACATGGGACTGTTTTTATAAGAGATTTATACAGATATATTGGGCAACTTATTCACACAGGGGTAGATTTTAAAAGGAGTGCACACGGTGTACATGTGCGCGCTATCCGGTGTGCGCACATGTCCACATGTATAACTTGTGCACGCACAGGGGTCGGCACGCACAAGGGGATGCACAATTGTGCGTCCTTGCACGTGCCGAGCTGCACTGCCTTCCCCCATTCCCTCCCCCCTAACCTGACCTTCCCACCCCTTCCCCTAACCTTTCCTCCCCTAACCCTACTCTAACCCCCCCAAAATTTTTTATTTTACCTTTTGCGTGCACTGGCAGCCTGCCAGCACGCGATCCTTCAAAACAACGGCAATGGCCGCTCTGTCAGAGACCTCTGGCCCCGCCCCAGGACTTACACACATCGCCAGGCCTTTTTAAAATAGGCCCGGCGCACGTAACCCTTTTAAAATCCGGCCCACAGTGTTACACCTGCTAATTAGGTAGCATAATTGATATCAGATTTATATATTTGATATTTTTGGGTGGGAGAGCTGGGTGAACTGAGGGTAGTTCAGGGTGAAGTACTAGGAGGGTCTCAGTGAACTGGAGATGGACTAGGTGAACTGGCAGAGCATATTTTAAAGTATACCTGCCTCCATGTATAAATTAGGCTTTCATGTGTACACGTTATATTTATTGTACATAAAATATACATGTGTATGTTTATAAAATAAGTAGAGAAAGTACACACTTTCAATGCATTGCAAATGTTCGTATATTCTGAAACATGCGGGCATGCTTTCAGAGCTGAACTGCATGATATTTTATAAAATGGGCAGCAGCTTGCTGCTCAGTTAATACATTTCTAGGGCAAATCTCTGTGCATCCACTTATATGCGTAAATCCAGTACCACAAATACATTTGGAATTTAGGATTTGAGTGTTCTGCCTCTGTAGTTTATGTATATATTTATTATGCTGCCTCTGTTATCTTACAATAATTAAACAGCTTAAATTCTCTTAATATTGCAGAGCTTTCCTGATTGGTTATTGTTTAAATATTGCTGAGCTTCTGATTGGATTGTTCCTATTGCTCCATCTATTTTCTCTTGTTTCTTCCTATTGGTCTTTGCTTCTTAGAATCCCTGGGAGATTTAACTTTCTGCTGAGAGATCAGTTTGGAATGGTATTTTGACAAGTTTGCTGCTCTACTGGATCTTGGAAACATCGCTCTATTCACTTTGCTTCTTTGTCGTCTTTCTCATCTATATCCCACCCACTGCTGGTTTCTGCTATTTAATGGTAGCTGAAGTTTCCTCTATGGCTATGATCATCTGCATTTGATTGAGCTCTCAATATTCTCATCACAACCATATCAGATCTACTATCTGTGCTCTGTCTTCAATACCATTATCATTTTGCAGCAAGTGTCAAACTGCTTATCATTCAATACACTTTTTGGTATTAAGATCTGAGTTCTCTCTGACTTTTGAAAGTTAAAGAGAAGAGGTTTAACTTTCCCTATAGGCTCCCAAGCTAAGACATCAGAAGCTGAGGATAGAACACAGTATCTTTGTATGTTAGTGAGCAAGAAATTTGAAAAAATAAAATTAGAAAAAAAATATCAACATTTGCTATTAATTATGTTGGTAATTTTTGAGCATTGAATAGGGTTTTTTTTTCACAAATCCAAATAAGGTATATGAAATTTGAGATTAGTGGTAGGGATCAATGCTTGGCTGTGTCATGTTTATGAAATTATATGATTACCCCATAATATGGGGATGCTTGAAATACCCTCCTGGAATAAGTGGTGGAGGCTAAAATGGTAATCAATTTCAAGATCACATGGGATAAGTACTGAGAATCCTTAGTTGCAAACAAAAACCCTGAAGAGATAGCGGAAGAATTAGCTAGCAGCTGGGTATCTGAAAAACTTCAAGTACATTAATGACTAAAGGTCTTAGCAGAAACACAAGCCCTCACATAGCTGGGTCTGTCTGGCAGTCTGTGATAGAATACATTAATATCTGGATCTGTTTGGCAGGCTGCTGGTACAATAATAGCTAGAAGTCTTAGCAGAAACACAGGAACTTTCATAGTTGGGTCAATGTAGCAGGCTGTGTTCCTCAAATTGACTGGATCAGTGCAGCAGGTTGGTAGTGGCTGGCAGCCGTCTAAAAAGGCAACAGTGACCTAAGAGCCCAGTCAGCTGTGCTGATGTTGGTGAAAGTTTGTGGGACTCTATGGTTAGAAACGAGAGAGTTGGATGTAAACAAACTTAGAAATATAGAAACAGAGAAACGTGACAGAAGAAAGGCCATGCATCCTACCTACTCTGCCCATCCACACTAACACCTCAAGGGAATGTTGCATACTTAGCTACTCAGGTGAATGGAATATAGTGAAGGTAGTTAACAAAAACTGGTCTTGCAAAAGGAGTGATATCCTACAGGAAGTCACACTTTATGGCTAACAGCTGGAATATATCCTCGACTGTAAGTTCATTTTCTGTCATTTCAAACAAATAGTAAACACACCAACTCAGAAATCCGGTCACACCCTTGACCTCATATTTATCAACAACTAAACAGCACGCACCAAAAACCCTCTCAAAGCGACCAACATCCCATGGTCCGACCACAAACTCATCCAAACCATACTACAACTCAAAATCAACCATACTGAAACCAACAACAACAAAAAATATATCACATTCCCCAAACCATGCCCCAGTGAAGTCATCACAGAAGCCCTCCCTGCCGCACTAAAAGATCTTAACCTCAGCACAGCAAACACAGCCACAAACTCATGGCTCAACATCAAACTTGAAATCGCCAAATCAAAATGTCCCATCACCAAAGAAATCAGAACTGAAAACACTCATAAAGCACCATGGTACAAACACGAACTGAAAAACACAAAACGACTACTCTGTCAAGCAGAAAAAATATGGAGAAAAGATACTACTACTCCCCACCAGGACAAATACAGAACAATACTCCACACCTACAAAACCGACATAGACAAAGCCAAACACGAATACTACGCAAGGAAAATCCATGAACACCAATACAACACAAGAGCCCTCTTCAACTTTGTCACCAAAATGACTCAACCTATCCAAACCCCACTTTCCAATGAGAACACAATAACATGTGACAAACTAGCACAGTTATTTCTGGACAAAATCATCAACCTAATAACTACCACCCCTCAAGCTACCAAGGAAACACTGACCTTCCCTCCCCAGCCCACCACTGTCCCCACTTGGACAACCTTTGAAACCACAGCCGCCTCCAAGATAAAAACCATCATACAAAAAATAAACCCAGCCACCCACCCCCTTGACCCCATGTCGATCAAAACCTTAAAACTAATCCCTGACGTCATAGCCAAACCTATAGCAGACATCAACGTATCACTAGAACATGGAAACTTCCCCGAAGCCCTTAAATGCGCCATCATCAAACCTATACTAAAAAAAACCCACACCTTGATGCCGCTGACCCAACCAACTTCAGACCCATATTAAACCTCTCATTTATCTCAAAAATCCTTGAAAAAACAGTAAACCATCAACTTTCCGAACACCTGGAAACCCAGAAAACACTATACCCATTCCACAACGGATTCAGAAAAGCACTCAGCATGGAAACACTCCTACTTACCCTTGCCGACTCAGCACTCAGAGGTCTAGACACCAGACAATCCTACCTTCTTATTCTATTGGACATATCCGCCGCATTCGACACCGTCAACCACAACACCCTCCTAACCAGACTAACTGAAATTGGTTCAGATCCTACCTATCGAACAGAACCTACAAAGTAACCTTCAACAACAAGGAATCAAAACAATTCCCTCTTTTGCATAGCATCCCTCAAGGTTCATCACTCTCCTCCACCCTTTTCAACATGCTCCCACTTTGCAAACTACTCACTGACTTGGGCCTCCAATACTTCGTATATGCTGACGTCCAGATCCTCATCCCCATGAAAGAAAACATACAGAACACCCTACTACAATGGAGCTCCATCCTAACCCAAATACAAAAACTCCTATCCCAAATAGCACTCACCATCAATCACATACAAACTGAAATCTTACACATCTCTAACAAACCAGCAGCATGGAATATTCAAGACTGCACATCCACGCAAAACACGAACCATCTCCTCACAACTGCAAGAAATTTAGGCATCACCTTAGACTCCAAACTCAACCTGAAAACCTACATCAACACTATAATAAAAGAAGGCTATTTCAAATTACAAATCCTTAAAAAAAATCAAACCCCTACTACTCAGTCAAGATTATTGATCTGTACTCCAAGCCCTCATTTTCTCCAAACTTGACTACTGTAACTCCATCCTCCCTGGACTCCCAACCGCCACCCTCAAGCCACTCCAGCTACTACAAAATGTGGCAGCCAGATCCCTCACAAACAGCAAGTGCTCCACATACATCACCCCCATACTAAAAGACCTCCACTGGCTCCCCATAACCCACGGAATTCAATACAAAGCCCTAACCCTAATGCACAAATCCTTTAACAAAAAAACAGACTGGCTAAAGGACACCCTTCATCCATACTCCCAAAGAAACCTACAATCCAACAACTCCAGATTACTTTCCATTCCCTCCAACAAACAGGCACAACGTACCTCAACACGTGAACGAGCAATTTCAATAGCAGGACCCACACTATGGAACAAACTAACAGCAAATCTCAGAATGGAACTCTCATCACAGATATTCAAGAAATCCCTAAAAACATGGCTATTCCAAAAAGCCTACCCAGCCAACAGTTAACTCCATGGCATCCCCAACAACCACTACCAAACAGATCTACAACCCCGCACATATCCTACAATGAGTACTCTTAATAGTCAAATCAAATGTTAAGCTATTATATTGTCATGAAAATAAGCCATTTTTATTACAATGTTATAATCCTATCCTTTACAAAACTAAACTTCACTGTATACTTTGCTGTAGTTTTACAATGCCTTAATATAAAGATAGAAACCTAATCTATGTTATCTCGGAATAAAAGTTGGACGCATGTGGAGGGATTATGTGCATAAGGGTGAGGTTGTAGTATGTAGGAGTTTGGTTGGGCAAGTTTATATACATAAGAACATAAGATATGCCATACTGGGTCAGACCAAGGGTCCATCAAGTCCAGTATCCTGTTTCCAAGTCGCAAGTTCCCAAACATTAGATAGATTACAAGTTACTATTGCTTATTAAATACCATCATAGCAGATTATGGATTTCTCCTCTAGGAACTTATCCAAACCTTTTTTAAACCCAGTTACACTAACTGCTGTAACCACATCCTCTGGCAATGCATTCCAGAGCTTAACTATGCGGTTACACTATCTCAGTAGATATTATGTAAACCAATGTGATACTCTCGGGTGAATATCGGTATATAAAAACAAATAATTAAATAAATCTGCTTTTTTACTATATTGATGGACAGCTATAGCGTATATTTTATTTGAGTATAATAATTTTATTCAACCACTTGTTGTGTTGTAAAACTCCCATTTAGGGCGATATATAAATGCAACATAACTGACTTACCTTTTGGATTTGAAACATTGCTACCAGTGTTGCGAGTACCGGCTGCAGCAGGCACACGGTCGGGCCCACTTACCCCCGTTTGCCTGTTCCAGTGCCTGGTTCCATCTCTCTTGCAGCTGTGGGTAGCCGCCTCCATGCTTTGGCTGCTCCCATTGCTCCCAGCTCCTCTGTGGATGTTTCGGCTCCGTGGTGGGCCTCCCTGCATGGTCTGCGGGGAGATGCCGCTGTCTCGTGCCACACCTCTCCCTAGGCATGCACACGCAACCAGGCTACCTTTTAAAGGGGCGGCATCGGGAAACCATCCCACGACCTTGGATGATGATGTCACTGGGTCCCGGTATATAAGGCCAGGCCCAGCCAGTGCTTCCCTGCCTTGGCAACAGGTCTCCAGGCTTGTCACCCCCACCCACCATGACAAACCTCCCCACACACACAAATCCATGTTGGAAAGAATTCCTAAATTCTTGTCTCTGTTTGCTTTCCCTATGTGTTAGACTAGTTTCCAACTAGCAAAAAATGCACAAAATATGGCTCAAACTGAAATCACACACACAAAAAAAAAGCCCGCACATATAACATTTTTAGCATACCATAATTCTTATGACAATTTGAGTAAATGGTGTCAGCAAGTCAAACACTTGAAACCTTACATGATCACCACTTGTATTCTCGATCATGCACCCCAAAATTATCTATTTTTTAAAATTGTTTATGCACATAAAAATCTAATGTTATTAAAATACTCAGTTATTTCCAGCTGAATTCTAGGCCTGCAAACCCAACATCAGCTGACATTTCATTAACACAACTGCTTCAGGGGTAAAAAGTAAAGAAGAATACTTAGCTTTGAAGGTGTTCTAACTCAGACGCTAGCATCTTACCCTGTTGTGAGATTCATTCCAGCATCTGAGTTAGACTAGTTTCCTATAGAGAAGCTTACACTGACCTGATGATTAAATAAGGTATCTGGAGTCTGTCTCTCTTTGTCCACTTCCACCCAATCTTTGGTGCACTGTTTGTCCAATTTCATTCATAATTGAGCACCCCCCATGATCTTTGGCTTACACTGTTCATATGATCTTGATGCCCCTGACACACGGAATCGCTGATTTTTTTTTTTTCCTATATGAAATCTCGGGGAAATAAGAGAACATTGTGATATGGAGTATTACAGAAACTGCCCTGCTATTGGTCGAGAATGAATATTTTGAAAGCTGCCTGCTATTGCATAGTAGTCATAACCATTTACAAAGTTCTGTACCAGGCATTTCCTGCTCTTATTTTCATTACTTTAGGGACTTGATAGACTTTTGGTTAATTGTCTAACTCATATTTATTATTATGCATGTTCTTTAACTAGAGTGCACATCACGTAAATGCATTGCATGACTGTTCCAGGTAGCTCAACTGTAAGTTGTTTTAGTGGATCAAGTGCAGGGGGTAATATGCTAACACTTACATAGCTGATATTATCAACATATTAAAGTAAAAAAAAAAGTGAAATCAAACTTCAGCTAACATTATTCAGATCATAAGTGAAAAGAAAAAAACAGCCTTTGAATAGGTGAGAGGAGGCATTCTTTTAGATTTGTTCAGCCATTATAAATATTCTGGTGATTTGTCAGTCAGAGCTGCTATCAAATGGATAAACAGTCTGATGCAGCTATTAGAGATGTACCAGTGCAATCTTCAAAGAAAAGTAAAATAATTTCACTAGATTAAATTGATAATGAACAGAAGGAACATTTGCTAAACAGGTTGGACTCTGTCTTGAAACAGGAGCAAACAAATGTTCAACTATTGATCAAGTTTTGCACTAATCTTTTTTTTGTATGTGTGTGTTTGATGCAGCAGTTTCCTCTTTCATTTGGACTTCTAGTTCAATCAGAACCAGGCCCGCTGCAAGGGGTACTGAGCCCTCTAAGCTGCCTTGCACGTGCCACTAGTTTTCAGGCCATAGTCCACCTCTCCTTCTCCAATATTTTAATAATTAAACTCAACAATCATGTTGAACCCAGCACTAACCTTCCCAGAATAATCTTGTAAAAACGTATAACTGGGTACAGGAAGAACGATTTCCAAAGTCATTTATGTGGTAAATTGTTTTGGAAAATTGCCCACCCTAAATGTGCTTAAAACTATGCATGGTTCAAAGGGGAATTTTGTTCGTACTTTCTTTTTGAGCAGTGGTCCCCAATCCTGTCCTGGGGGCCCACCAGCCAGTCGGATTTTCAGGATATCTACAATGAATAAGCATGAGATAAATTTGTATATGCTGAGTCTCCATGGTATGCAGATGTATCTCATGCTTATTCATGTGGATATCCTGAAAACCCGACTGGCAGGTGGGCCCTCAGGACAGGGTTGTGGACCACTGTCTTTGAGAACTGGAGCAAAAGTCAGGGCTTCCCAAACCTGTCCTGGGGACCCCACAGCCAGTCGGGTTTTCAGGATATCCACATGAATAAGCATGAGATACATCTGCATACCATGGAGACTCAGCATATACAAAATCTCATGCATATTCATTGTGGATATCCTGAAAACTTGGCCTGTTTGTGGCTCTGGAGGGCCAGAGTTGGCCACCCCTGCCTTAGAGCTTATCAAGGCACAGGATATGGGTAGGTCTGTTTAAATGGAAAGGAGAGTCTGGAATGAGGGGCTATGGGATGATTGAGGAGTAATATAAGGAAGTATTTCTATACTGAAAAGGTGGTGGATGCATGGAATAGCCTCCCAGTTGAGGCAGTGAAGACAAAGCTGTATGGTTTTGGGGGTTTTTTTCTGCATCATGTTTCTATGCTTCTTTGAATAGTGTTCCCCACCCTGTACTTCTTTTTAAAATATAAACTGTATCTACATTTCAGAAATCATGTTATGGTAACTGATAAATGTGTCATCTGTAATTCTGTGGGGCTAGAGTACAAAAAAACTAAAGAAATATATACTTCGTTGGCTGAATGATGTATTCTCTGAAATAAGTGGCTGGCTGATCTAACCTAGGTTTATATCCCGCTACTACTCACAGCCATAAAAAAAAAAGTCACCTCTGTAACAATAACACAAACTCCCTCCCAATGTGAAGTAAGACAAAACCATCCAAAAAAAAGACAATCAGAACATATGTAGCAAACCGGCATTCCAAAACTGCAACCTTATCTCTGAAAAAGCAGCACTGCAAATATTACAACTGGCCCTAAAACATTGTTTTTCTTCCCAGCAGGGAAAAGAAGTGGCCTAGTTTAGTTTATTAAATTTGATTATATTGCCTTTCATACAATGTTAGTTATTTACAATAAAAATATTGGTTAAAGCAAAGGATCGCGACATTGGGGAAACTACAGTTCAAATCTCGCTTCTCCCACTGATCCTCCTTGTGACCTTGGGCAAATTGCTTTTTCTCCTGGTGACTCAGGAGCTGGGACTTATTGTAACTGATTTCTAAAAATTCTGTAAGCTGCCTTTAGCATTACTTGAAAAGGCAGGCTAAAATTCCAGAGTTACTGTCAGCAATGCATTGTCTATTGGGAAAACCGAACAAGCTGGACTGCTCGAGACACTACACACAGAATACCTCACCTCGGTCACACACACACATAACACAGAAATAAGCAAACAAAAAGTGTCCTGGAAACCCCAAGAAGTCAGATCCTGTATGCAATGCAACCCTGCAGAAAAACAGAAATGCATTTCTCACTGTATTGTGCAAAATACAAATATTTCAGAGATGTATGTTTCCCAGTGCTGACTGAGAAAATCAGACATCCCACAAAATAATGAGCAGGAAAATCTCTGTATTATTCTGGAGAAAACAGGAGAAACAGCAGCTATAGCCACCAGAAATGTAATCTGACCCAGGGACAATACGGACCGACGACATAACCGGGCATTGTCCTCGTTGTTGTCCTCTCTGTACCCAGTAATCTTATTTTACTGTTACCAATATTTTCTAATATTTTTGCTTTTATTTTAACTACTTTATGGCTTAATTTGGTAACATGTAAATATTGTCATGCCAATAAAGTAATCTGAATCTGCTCTGCTGTGCCCGCTCTAGCCTTGGTCCCTCCCCTCATCTTCCTTGCATGGAGGGAAAGGGAAACAGGAGGGAATTGGGCAGTACACTTTCTCGTCCTTGTTTTGCTCTGCTCATTCTAGTCTCACACCCCCTCCATTCCTGTTTTCCTACAAACTTTGTGGGAAGTGAGCGGCTGGATCAGGAAGCAAATGGCTATTCTCTGCTGCCTGAGAATTTGGGGCACTGGCCAATTGAATTATTGGGGCAGAATCCTGTGCGCTCCTGCGTAGGAAGCCTCTGATAGCACCTCCAAAACTGCAGTGCTTTAAGTGATTGCCTAGCCTGCTAATGGAAGAGCTGATGCTGATTGGAACTGGCCTTCCTTGGGCTGCAGTGCCATGAGCCTTTGTTTGTGTGTCTACACAAGGACCTGTTCAATAGATCTTTGGAGATGGAAGTAAGATTGCAAGATTGGGGAAGGGTGGATGATGTTGTCCCTCTTAATAAAAGTGGTAAAGGGAAAATGTTGCAAATTGATTTTGACCAGGCCAGTTGATTTGACTTAGGTGGTGGAAAAATTAATTTAGTGAAGCGTCTTGAATCCAATGGGCTTTACTAGAGGGAGAGTGCATCAAACAAATGTGATCAGTTTCTTCAATTTGGTGACCAGAGAACGAGATTGGTGATGGGCGCTGATGCAATATACTTGGATTTCAGCAACCCTTTTAATATTGTCTTCTAGAAGAGTAACATAAATACATTGAGCAGTCTAGGTCTGGCACCTAAATTGGACTGCATTAGAAACCGGTTGAAGGAATAAACAGAGCACAGCTGCTAAGCTTTTTTTTCCCTGTTTTTTTTTTTTAGATTGTTTCTCATTCAGTCTACTCCCTCTATGTCCACTGTATTGCAGATTTTAGAGTAAAACACACAAGAGGTAATTTTCAAAAGAATTTACACATGTAAAAGTAGTATATATGATTGCAATTTTCAAAAGCTCACACATGCACAAAGTACATTTGTGCATGTAAATCCTTTTGTAAATCACCCCATAGTGTTACCAACTCTGTCCCGATTTGCTCTACAGGGTTGATTCAGTCCTGGAATTACACCAGTGCATGCAGGGACTTGTAATCTCCCTCTTCTTAGGGACTGTAATAGGGAAATCAAAATGGCAAGACCCTGCATGCAATAGGGGAAACCCAGGCCTGGATTAACCCTGTCAAATCAATCTGGAGCCCATTGACAATTCCAGAAATACAAAAAGAAAAACATTTCCTCCTAATCCCTTTGCAATATTGATCTCAAAGATATTAAATAGAACTAACCTGCTGGACCAGTTCCCGAGGTTCTTTCTTCAGCTTGAAATCCAGCCTCATGATATAATGCAAAGGAAGAAGACACCAAAAACTGTTAGATAAGGCATAGTATTTTTTAGTCATACTCTCTATGACTGACAATTAGAATATATATTTTGCAGTGTGCACAGGAATAACTACAAATTGAATGGGTCATTTGAGCTTTTTATGTCATCATCTGCTATATTACTTTTTTTACCTGTGAAATTTTTCTACTACTATCACTACTTATAATGTTTCCTCTTATTTTATATCCCCTTCCAATGTACTTAATTTAACCATCTCAATGACAATCCTTGGACAGAGGTTACAGATTGTAATTCTCTCTGGAATACAGTAACATGGACCTTGATTCAGGCCACTAGGTGTCACTGTAGAGTAATGTTTCAGGCTTCTTACCTTTGGGAGCTGTGACTATGGCCTTTGTATCATCTCCAGTCTCAACTGGGTCAGGAATAAAATCCATTTTCTTCAAACTGGATCTTGTGCACTTATCCTCTTAATAATACTCTTATTTTTGTTAAGAGTATGTTGTTGAATTTAGAAGCCTACATTTGTAAAAAAATAATTGTGCATATATATAGCTGTGATAAATGTACAGCTGAATCAGTGCTTTGGGAATTTCTATTGCTCCCTTTTGAAAAGACAGTACATACAAATTCTTAGGATTTCTTACTCTGACTTCCCATTAACATGCAAACAGCTTTTACACTACAGGAAATGTTGCCAATTGACTTCTGAATAGAGAAGGGATTATCTTTAAAGATAGTGCAAACTTTTAAACTATTGTGATGTGTATATTGAAACGTTGCCTAGAAGAATAGCCTGCCCTCACTAGGCAGAATGATTGCCTAGATGAAGCTTTTGCTACAATTACCAGCATTACTGGAATGTCTTTTACAGGTACGGTAAGAACCTATCTGAAGGAATTAGTTTCTGAGGAGTTTCCTCTACAACATTTGGAAGGTTTACATGTGTCCATTTCAGTCTCAGAAAGGAGGACAGGCAAGACAAAATGGACCTTGCAATCCTAGACAAAGTCTTTTGGAATATAGAAATCAATTTCAGGTAACCTAATACCTGACTATCTACATTTATCTGAGTGGTCCTGAAATATCCGGAATTAGTCTTTCACAGTAATGTTATGTCAGCATGTGACACATGATGATATACTGTAAATTGAGGGTTTCTGGGAATAAATTTGATAGTTAGTACATACACAATGGACACTGCATTTGTAAAATTTTTGGTGGTGCCCAACTTGTTCCTTTTTCACTGATTTGATCCCTGGACCCTTTGCCCTTCCCTCCCCAGCCCTAGTCCTAGTCTTCTCTCCCACAATCCTAATTCAACAGGCCCTGGCCCTGACCCTATCCCTTCTCTTCCCCACCAACTTAATCATCATTTCTCTTTCTTTCCCTCTCCTGAGCTCGGTCCCCAGACCAGTCCATGCTAATTGCCTAGAACCTGTCCCCTCAGTTTGAGTGCAACTCCCAGTGCTAAGATGACCACATTGACACATCCCTAGAATACAGGACATCTCGATGGTGAAAGTTATACCAGACATTACTATGTTTAAAAGGCCAGTTGTCCACATCTTCTCCTCCTCCTTGCAGTAGGATTATTATTGTTAGGATTTGTATAGTGCATACCAGATATATGCAGCACTTTACAGAGGAACATAATGGGAAATTCAGTGATTAAAAATGGCAGGTCAGCAGCATAGGAGCATAATAAGCACTCACCAGAATCAATGGGGCAGGGGACTGAATTTGTACAAGTCGGACATTCTATGCTCCCCCTCTTCCTGCAGGCTCATGGCTCAACCACTGGCTGACTGAGTCCCATGTTTCTAATTCTAAATACTGCTGGAGAACATGCACCATGGGACCATATAACTATATAACTCACTATGTATAGATGTGTATACAGTGGGTTTGTTTGAGTCTTATTTTACTGTTTCGCTGTGGTGGACAACGCAAGTGTGGCCTGCACATAGCAGTATACAGTGCTATGTGCAGAACATCAATGAAGAAACCGTCAGCACAGGGGACTTGAGGTCCAGCCTGCCCACCAGCTCCTCTACTCATCAGTGGAAGAAGATGCTTCACAAAAGTAGCTTTCACCAACTTTCACTATTTTCTATGTGGTGCTGCCTCTGGGATATCAGTTTCCTGGTGTCACTTTCCATGAGTAAGCTGCCCTGGTGAAGCATTATCTTCCACTGACTAGGTCCAGTCTGCCCACCAGCCACTCTGCTCAATCCCCTGTGCTGCTGCTTCCTTCATTGATGGTCTGCACGTACAAAAGTCAGCCTGTCATTGGTGACAGGCCTTTTCAGGCAGTGTAATCATGGAATTCACTACACTGTAACTCTCAGGAAGGTCCTCCCATGGAACACAATGTAAGCTAAGGTATATAAACTTGTTTTGTTTCTAATTTTAATAGTGTGCTTATTTTCTCTAATTTCTGCTGTATTGACCTAGTCAAAGATTGTTTCCATAGGTACACAATGGAAAATAATTCCTTTTTGAATAATTCCCTTAATTTCTGCTTGGATTGTAAGCACATTGCATCATGCACATACACATTTCTCATTGCATTTTTTTTTTTTTTTTGTTAAATGTTATATTTCCTGATTGAATAGTCCATGGCTCCCTTTCAACTATACTTAAAGATTATATTAACTTAAACCTGAAAATAATGAAGGCATCTGCATTCCCAGATGGCAGACAAAAATTAAAATAAACCAGAATTCATGGTTTGCAAATCTAAATTATTTCAGTATTACCAGACATTTATGATACATCTTGCTTTATTCATATGTATTGTTTCCTAATTTGAAGATCCAGATATTTTCAATGAACATGTTTGAAAATATTTTAAATTTCATTTTTAATAAAGAGCACTAGATGATAACTACAATAGTCAATCATCAGAGAGGAGATAATGAAACTGAGTACTGACAAATTATGGGCCTCATTTTCCAAGCACTTTACCGCGTGCGATAAATTCGCAAATCGCGTTAACAGCTGTTAATGCGATTTGCGAATGCAAATTAGTCATTTGGTATTCAGGGGCGGAGTATATGTAAAGCGGGAACCTGTGTATCATGTGCGGCGAAACAGCCGCAGTGTTAGCGCGGCTGCTATCGCGGCTAATAACTACAACTCCAACCTCGCGTTATGGACTGCGTTACGGGCCTGAAAAGGATTACCGCCATCCACGATAGTCCCAGACAGGCTGAGAGAGAGAGAGAGAGAGAGAGAGAGAGAGAGAGAGAGAGAGAGAGAGAGAGAGAGAGAGAGAGAGAGAGAGAGAGAGAGAGAGAGAGAGAGAGAGAGAGAGACTTACTATAGTGCCTATGCCCTACATAGGTATTTTAACCCCTATGGGAGGGCCACCTACTAACTCGGGGTGGGGATTAGGTATGAGCGTCAGGGGTTGGGGGCCACTTTCACATTCCATATGAGACCTACGGACAGAACAGTGGTCTCTAGTGCAGATTTGCTGGCCGTCGGAGTGAGGACGCTCACTCCAAGCGGAGATTTGGCCAACATTCTCTCCACCTAGCATGTTGTTGCCCAGGTAGAGTGTCCATCAAGCTAGGTAGAGAGAACGTTGCCCAAACCACTTCTTGGAGTGAGCGTCCTCACTCCAACAGCCAGCAAATCTGCACTAGAGACCACTGTTCTGTCCGTAGGTCTCATGTGGAATGCGAAAGTGGCCCCCAACCCCCGATGCTCATACCTAATCCCCACCCCGAGTTAGTAGGTGGCCCTCCCATAGGGGTTAAAATACCTATGTAGGGCATAGGCACTATAGTAAGGCTCTCTCTCTCGCTCTCTCTCTCTCTCTCTCGCTCTCTCTCTCTCTCTGGAGCCTGGGACTATCGTGCACCGTGATACAAGAAACCGGCAAATATCGTGCACCGCGATAACAGACTGAAAGAATCATCGTGCACTGGGAAAACATCGCGTGCGGCGCTAATGTTTTCGTGAATGGCGAAAACATTGCCGCACGCGATTTTTCCCCACTGCACGAAAGAAGCCTCATTTGCATTGGTAACGCCCCCTAATGCGTTACCAATGCGATATTGGAAAATAAGGCCCTATGATTGTAACCCCCCTTTTTTTTTTTTGGAGGATTGAAGATCCTAAGGGCACAAAACTTCTCTTCTGGGGCTGCTCTGTCTAGCATGTTACATCCCATGCTGACTCTCAATCCCTGGGAGGGGATTCATTTTATGGGAGGGAAGCTCTTTTTTATGGCCCAGACAATGAAAAGAGGTTGCCAGTGTGTGTGTGTGTGTGTGTGTGTGTGTGTGTGTGTGTACGTACACTATAGTGGTGCTTCCCATGAGTTGAGAAGCTGTAATAAGTATAATTTATATCTTTATTAAATTTCAATCATCAATACATGATTGCAATTTCTACAATAAATCAAGTAAATAAATATTGCAGACCATAGAAATACAAAGGAAATGCGTTTGCAAAAAGAAAAGAAATTTCTTAGTGTGCTCTATTTAACCTATAAGGGGAGCCGCTATACAATAATCTCTCAAAACATACAATTATACAGGATAGGAGAACCCTTTAATTTATTGATCCACATTTGTTACTGAAACTTGATTCAATTTATCCAATTCCTTATCATTTAAAAATTTTTCCATATGTTCAGGCAGAGAAAAAATAAACTTATTCCCTTGGTAATTCACAAAACATCGGCAGGGGAACTTTAAATAAAAGGTTGCCCCTAACTCCAATGTTTTTGCTTTTAACAAAAGAAACTGTTTTCTACGACCTTGAGTGGTCCTAGAAACATCAGGGAAAGTGTAAACTTTTTGTCCGCAAAATAATATTTCCCTATAATAAGTAGACAGGACCAAGTCTGGGTGTTAAATAAGTTTACTTATAAGAACATTAAGAAATTGTCATGCTGGGTCAGACCAAGGGTCCATCAAGCCCAGCATCCTGTTTCCAACAGAGGCCAAACCAGGCCACAAGAACCTGGCAATTACCCAAACACTAAGAAGATCCCATGCTACTGATGCAATTAATAGCAGTGGCTATTCCCTAAGTAAACTTGATTAATAGCCATTAATGGACTTCTCCTCCAAGAACTTATCCAAACCTTTTTTGAACCCAGCTACACTAACTGCACTAACCACATCCTCTGGCAACAAATTCCAGAGCTTTGAATGTTGAGTGAAAAATAATTTTCTCCAATTAGTCTTAAATGTGCTACTCGCTAACTTCATGAAATGCCCCCTAGTCCTATTATTGGAAAGTGTAAATAACCAATTCATATCTACTCATTCAAGACCTCTCATGATCTTAAAGACCTCTATCATATCCCCCCTTAGCCATCTCTTCTCCAAGCTGAACAGCCCTAACCTCTTCAGCCTTTCCTCATAGGGGAGCTGTTCCATCCCCTTTATCATTTTGGTAGCCCTTCTCTGTACCTTCTCCATCACAACTATATATATTTTGAGATGTGGCGACCAGAATTGTACACAGTATTCCAGGTGCGTTCTCACTATGGAGCGATAGAGGCATTATGACATTTTCCATTGTATTAACTATGCCCTTCCTAATAATTCCTAACATTCTGTTTGCTTTTTTGACTGCTGCAGCACACTGAGCCAACGATTTTAAAGTATTATCCACTATGATGCCTAGATCTTTTTCCTGGGTGGTAGCTCCTAATATGGAACCTAACATCATGTAACTACAGCAAGGGTTATTTTTCCTTATATGCAACACCTTGCACTTGTCCATATTAAATTTCATCTGCCATTTGGATGCCCAATCTTCCAGTCTTGCAAGGTCATCCTATAATGTATCACAGTCCACTTGTGATTTAACTACTCTGAATAATTTTGTATCATCCGCAAATTTGATAACCTCACTCGTCTTATTCCATTCCAGATTTGGTGGTAATAAATTAAAGTCCATTATCCAGATGTGTGAGTTTACATGTGATTGATGGTACATTGGACATATTTTTGTATGTAGATAAGAATCCTTAATACAGACATCTGGGTAGAGCCCATGGTGATTTTAATTGTGCAAACTCTCCCAGCAGCTATATGGGAATCCTGTTGAAGGTGTCCCTAGATTTACTGCAAAAATCCTGCCTTTAGAGATCTGCTTCTCCTTGGACACCCAGCCTGTCTTGGTCCCTTGGGAGGAAATCTGGATGGCATCTTCTGATTCTTGTTCTTCCTTCCTTTAGTTAGTTGTTCTTTAGCTCTTTAATTTGATGTTTCTGGGGAATTTCTCTTAAAGAAAAGTCACTGGGATCAGGTTATTACTCCTGCGCTGAAATCCAAAAATATACTTCAGATCTTAAACCGGATATCTCTTCTGCCTTCACTAACTCTCGCAGCAGGATCCATCACTGGTGCGTGCCTACCTAGGGTTTAGAGGAGGCTCACAAGTCTTTGGTCCCCTGGTGAGAGCCCTTTTGCCCCTAAAGGGAATCGGGCTTACCAGTCTCTCTCTCCTTACATTATAAGAAGGACCCTCACGCAGAGAGTGTACTGGGAATTATGACTTCTAAAATAAACTCCTTTGGTTAAAGCTGGGAGGCAACATCAGAGTGCTGAAAAAATACATCTTTACTCCTTGACTGCTCTCTCAAACTGAACCTCACAAACATTAGCATGGTTAGCACTAGAGATGTGAATCGTGTGATCGATCGTCTTAACAATCGATTTCGGCTGGGGGGGGGGGGGAGGGAATCGGATCGTTGCGGTTTTGTTTTTGTAAATATCGTGTAAATCGTAAATCGGGGGAGGGCGGGAAAACTGGCACACTAAAACATCCCTAAAACCCACCCCGACCCTTTAAAATAAATCCCCCACCCTCCCGAACCCCCCCAAAACCCCCCCAAAATGCCTTAAATTACCTGGGGTCCAGAGCGAGGGTCCCGGTGTGATCTTTTACTCTCGGACCTCGGCCTGCGGTGCATTGTAGAAATGGCGCCGGCGCTACCTTTGCCCTGACAGGTCAAAGGTAGCGCCGGCGCCATTTTGTTTTTTGTCCCCCGACGTCAGGAGCGTAGGAGATCGCTCCCGGACCCCCAGGGACTTTTGGCCAGCTTGAGGGGGCCTCCTGACCCCCACAAGACTTGCCAAAAGTCCAGCAGGGGTCCGGGAGCGACCTCCTGCACTCGAATCGTTTTGCCGTACGGCCGGCGCCATTTTGCGCAAAATGGCGCCGGCCATATGGCAACATGATTCGACTGCAGGAGGTCGTTCCCGGACCCCCGCTGGAACCCCAGGGACTTTTGGCCAGCTTGGGAGGGCCTCCTGACCCCCACAAGACTTGCCAAATGTCCAGCGGGTGTCCGGAATGACCTCCTGCAGTCGAATCGTGTTGCCGTACGGCCGGCGCCATTTTGCACAAAATGGCGCCGGCCGTACAGCAAAACGATTCGACTGCAGGAGGTCGTTCCCGGACCCCCGCTGGACCCGGTGCTACCTTTGACCTGTCATATGACAGGGCAAAGGTAGCGCCGGCGCCATTTCTACAACGCACCGCAGGCCCGAGAGTAAAAGATCACACCGGGACCCCCGCTCTGGACCCCAGGTAATTTAAGGCATTTTGGGAGGGTTCGGGAGGGTGGGGGATTTATTTTAAAGGGTCGGGGTGGGTTTTAGGGTTGTTTTAGTGTGCCGGTTTTTCCGCCCTCCCCCTTCCCCCGATTTACGATTTTTGACGATAAATCGGGGGAATTCCTATTGTATCGCGCTTCTAACGATTTTTGACGATTTAAAATATATCGGATGATATTTTAAATTGTCAGAAAACGATTCACATCCCTAGTTAGAACTGAAGCATCCAACCCAGAACCTTCAGGTGGGAGGGACTTGAAGGATGTATGGCTTCTTACTGTGTTCTAAGGACAGGGGCAATGACATCTAATGGTCGGACTGGGATCTGGAAGATATTTTAACATTAAGACTAGACACATATTGCAGGTGCAGATATTTGGTCCCCAATTTACATACAGTAATACATGTTAATTGGTGATAGATAATGTTAGAAGAAGGTTTAACTTTTTGGGTGATGCACTGTTTTTATTTTAGCTTCTTGATCAATTCCATAGACTAGCAATCTGATATTGTGTGATTATAGAGATAATGGCACATTGAAAATCAGGTTGTTGAACCAAGATGTTGAACTTTTATGCTCCATTTTTTCAGTTCTCAAACATAATGTTGATTCTTCTTGTAATAGCATCATTTCATTATAATAGCAATTATTATTGTAATACCATCATTTCAGATTTGCAAATATTTTCTTTCAGTTCCATAAAGGCACAACATGAAACTGCAAAAACTGGATGTGTCATACAAATATAGGATAAGAAACATCCCAATAACATAAACAGACTGAAAAAGAAAAATCTGTAATTTCAAAAGAATAGCATTGCATATAATCTTGAATGCTTGGACCTTTATATGACATTTATGAGCAGAAAACATTCAATCTATACAATATTGTATAGTTAAAATGAAATTGTTCAGTGTGAATCCTGCACTATAAATATACAGTGTACAAAACAGTTTTCTGTTGTCAGAAAATCAATGACCTGTCTCTGTAGTGTGCCAATAGAAACTGCCTATTCTCTGCTTGAGTTTTGTGATATTGAGAAAGATTAACAGAACATTTCTCACATGCCCGTCCTCAAATCTCATATCCATACATAGAAACATAGAAACATAGAAATGACGGCAGAAGAAGACCAAATGGCCCATCTAGTCTGCCCAGCAAGCTTCACACATATTTTCTCTCATACTTATCTGTTTCTCTTAGCTCTTGGTTCTATTTCCCTTCCACCCCCACCTTTAATGTAGAGAGCAGTGATGGAGCTGCATCCAAGTGAAATATCTAGCTTGATTCGTTAGGGGTAGTAGCCGCCGCAATAAGCAAGCTGCACCCATGCTTATTTGTTTTACCCAGACTATGTTATTAGCCCTTATTGGTTGTTTTTCTTCTCCCCTGCCGTTGAAGCAGGGAGCTATGCTGGATAAGCGTGACGTATAAGTCTTCTCCCATGCTGTTGAAGCAGAGAGCCATGCTGGATGTGCATCGAAAGTGAAGTATCAGGCACATTTGGTTTGGGGTAGTAACCGCCGTAACAAGCCAGCTACTCCCCGCTTTGTGAGTGCGAACCCTCTTTTCTTCTCCCCTGCCGTTGAAGCAGAGAGCTCTGCTGGATGTGTGAAGTATCAGTTTTTCTTCTCCCCTGCCGTTGAATCAGAGAACTTTGCTGTATATGCATTGAAAGTGAAGTATCAGGCTTATTTGATTTGGGGTAGTAACCGCCGTAACAAGCCAGCTACTCCCCTCTTTGTGAGTGTGAATCCTTTTTTCCACATTTCCTCTTGCTGTTGAAGCTTAGAGCGATGTTGGAGTCACCGTAAGCCTGTGTATGTTTATTTAATAAGGGTATTGACTCCAGGCAGTAGCCATCATTCTGGCGAGTCACCCACTCTTCATTGGCAGCCTCTTGACTTTATGGATCCACAGTGTTTATCCCACGCCCCTTTGAAGTCCTTCACAGTTCTGGTCTTCACCACATCCTCCGGAAGGGCATTCCAGGCATCCACCACCCTCTCCGTGAAGAAATACTTCCTGACATTGGTTCTGAATCTTCCTCCCTGGAGCTTCAAATCGTGACCCCTGGTTCTGCTGATTTTTTTCCTTCGGAAAAGGTTTGTCGTTGTCTTTTGATCATTAACACCTTTCAAGTATCTGAAAGTCTGTATCATATCACCTCTGCTCCTCCTTTCCTCCAGGGTGTACATATTTAGATTCTTCAATCTCTCCTCGTACGTCATCCGATGAAGATCCTCCACCTTCCTGGTCGCCCTTCTCTGTACCGCCTCCATCTTGTCTTTGTCTTTTTGAAGGTACGGTCTCCAGAACTGAACACAGTACTCCAGGTGAGGCCTCACCAAGGACCTGTACAAGGGAATAATCACTTCCCTTTTCTTACTCGATATTCCTCTCTCTATGCAGCCCAGCATTCTTCTGGCTTTAGCTATCGCCTTGTCACATTGTTTCGCCGACTTCAGATCATTAGACACCATCACCCCAAGGTCCCTCTCCTGCTCCGTGCACATCAGCCTTTCCCCCCCCATCGAATACAGTTCATTCGGATTTCCACTCCCCATATGCATGACTTTGCACTTCTTGGCATTGAATCTCAGCTGCCATATCTTCGACCACTCTTCCAGTTTCCTTTGATCCCGTCTCATTCTCTCCACTCCTTCCGGCGTGTCCACTCTGTTGCAGATCTTAGTGTCATCCGCAAAAAGACAAACCTTACCTTCTATCCCGTCCGCAATGTCGCTCACAAAGATATTGAACAGGACCGGTCCCAACACCGATCCTTGCGGTACACCACTTAAAACCGCTCTCTCTTCAGAGAAGGTTCCATTTACCATCACACGTTGTCTTCTGTCCGTCAACCAATTTGCAATCCAGGTCACCACCTCGGCACTCACTCCCAAGCTTCTCGTTTTATTCACCAGTCTCCTGTGCGGAACCGTATCAAAAGCTTTGCTGAAATCCAAGTATATGATATCGAGTGCTCTTCCTCTATCCAATTCCTTGGTTACCCAGTCAAAAAAGTCAATCAGATTTGTCTGACAGGATCTTCCTCTGGTGAATCCATGCTGCCTCTGGTCCATCAATTCTCCGGACTGTAGAAGATGTTAATGAGTCTTGAATTTACAAAGGCTTGGTTGCATTCTGGTGCTATTGTTAGTATGTTCACCAGGCATGTGCAATAATTCACAGTATCAACTAGGGATGTGAATCGTTTTAGGACGATTAAAATTATCGTCCGATAATTTTAATATCGTCTTAAACCGTTATGGAACACAATACAATACAGATTCTAACGATTTATCGTTATAAATCGTTAGAATCGTGAGCCGGCACACTAAAACCCCCTAAAACCCACCCCCGACCCTTTAAATTAAATCCCCCACCCTCCCGAACCCCCCCCCCAATAACTTAAATAACCTGCGGGTCCAGCGGCGGTCCGGAACGGCAGCGGTCCGGAACGGGCTCCTGCTCCTGAATCTTGTCGTCTTCAGCCGGCGCCATTTTCCAAAATGGCGCCGAAAAATGGAGGCGGCCATAGACGAAAAAGATTGGACGGCAGGAGGTCCTTCCGGACCCCTGCTGGACTTTTGGCAAGTCTCGTGGGGGTCAGGAGGCCCCCCACAAGCTGGCCAAAAGTTCCTGGAGGTCCAGCGGGGGTCAGGGAGCGATTTCCCGCCGCGAATCGTTTTCATACGGAAAATGGCGCCGGCCATACGCGTATGGCCGGCGCCATTTTCCGTATGGAAAATGGCGCCGGCAGGAGATCGACTGCAGGAGGTCGTTCAGCGAGGCGCCAGAACCCTCGCTGAACGACCTCCTGCAGTCGATCTCCTGCCGGCGCCATTTTCCGTACGAAAACGATTTGCGGCGGGAAATCGCTCCCTGACCCCCGCTGGACCTCCAGGAACTTTTGGCCAGGTTGTGGGGGGCCTCCTGACCCCCACGAGACTTGCCAAAAGTCCAGCGGGGGTCCGGAAGGACCTCCTGCCGTCCAATCTTTTTCGTCTATGGCCGCCGCCATTTTTCGGCGCCATTTTGGAAAATGGCGCCGGCTGAAGACGACAAGATTCAGGAGCAGGAGCCCGTTCCGGACCGCTGCCGTTCCGGACCGCCGCTGGACCCGCAGGTTATTTAAGTTATTTGGGGGTGGGGGATTTAATTTAAAGGGTCGGGGGTGGGTTTTAGGGGGTTTTAATGTGCCGGTTTTTCGATTTTTTCGATTTTTAACGATTTTTAACGATATTTTACCCCCCCAAACGGCAACAATACGATTCCCTCCCCCTCCCAGCCGAAATCGATCGTTAAGACGATCGAGGACACGATTCACATCCCTAGTATCAACCTGTATTCTACTACGATGGACTATTAAATAGAAAGACATTAGTCTATCATCTTTCTGCACAAAAAGCTTATTCTGCTCTGAGGCATATTCTTATGGATGAAATATACTCATGTTATGCTATTATTTGTTCAAGATAGAATAAACATTGTCCAGCCCATTTTTGGATTTGCTAAGGCGCTCTTATTACTGATTTGAATATTTTAGACATTCTTTCCAGTTTATATACTGTTTAACGCTTTATGTGCTTGTCCATGTCATATGTCTTTGCATATGTGCAGAAACCAACACGTGTAACAGAAGTACTGTTGTGAACCTGCCCGCGACGAGCGTGGGCAGGCCCCCTACCTTTCGCAGCCAGTCAGGCCGCTGACGCTGTCCCTGTGCGGCGGTCTGCCGCCATCCTCCGCAGCACGGAAGCTGCATTCTTCTTCTGTCCTGCGTGGCAGGGCTGTACCCTGCCGGGAGCCTTCCCTCGCAGCAGGGATCGCCGCTGCTGCTCCCGGGGTCCCCGGATACAAGGAAGCCATCCTTGCTGCTGCTGGGGTCCTTACCCAGCAGGGAAGCATCCCTCTGGTACCTGCAGCCTGCCTGTGTCCCTTCTTCCTGTCTTTGCAGTATGGAGCCGCTTCTGCAGTCAGCCTTGCTTCTCTCACGTGGCTGGTGACGCCACCAACAACTCTGCCTCTTCTCCTGCTTCTACCTAGGCACAGGCACGTGCCTCTCCTCATCTTTAAAGGGCCAGTGGCAGGAAAAGGTCCTATGGCAATCCACCTTATTTGCTTCAGCCCTTTAAAAGGAGCCCTGTGTCAGTCTAGCTTTGCCTTCACAAGGAGTTAGATGCTCCTGGATGATCCTGTCCTTCGCTCCAGGAGTCCTCGCTGTTCCATTGCTCCTTCAAGGACCTGTGACCTTCGTTGGAGCTCCTTGTCTAGTGTCCATGTTCCAGTCCAGTTGTCCGCCTTCTGTTCCTGATGTCCACGGTCAGTCTTGTTGTCTGTCTTCCAGTTCCTGATGTCTATGATCCAGTCAGGATGTCCGTCCTCCGTTCCTGATATCCTGAACACTAGGTTCCTTGTCGCCACCTTTCCTGGCGTGACATGTCATGATCTGCGACCAACCCCATGGGCGGGCTGAGTAGGGCGCCTCGACGGTAGCCCCTGTGATATAGTAAGGGCAAAGGGCCGTCAGTGCCATTTTGATTACTGGCAGCCGACGGCCCAAGTGCAAAAGATCGCTCCCAGACCCCCACTGGACCACCAGGGACTTTTGGCAGGTCTTGGGGGGGTCAGGAGGGTGGGGGGTGGGGGTTGTAGTTAACTAAATTTAAAGGGTTGGGATGGGGGTTATTTTGGGGGTGGGGGTTCCCACCGAAAGAGAATACGTTTTCTGATCTGGGGAATGGACCGAAATGGCCCTCCCCAGACCTGAAAATGAAATGTGGACAAAAATTGTATGCACTCCCCTAATTTTCTCCATAAGACGCACAGACGCCCGGGAACAGAGCCGGTTTAGCACACCTTTTTTTTTTTTTTTTAATTTTCCCCCTCTGAATCCTAGCTGCGTCTTATGGAGCGAAAAATATGGGACATATGAAAGTTCAAAGTTACACAAGTAGGAGACAATAACTGGATATTTTTATGTGGGTTAACCTGTATTTACCTGCTTAAAAATGTGGTCTGATTATTACCCCATCTCCTGCCTTGTGCTGATAAATGGACTGGCACATTCACAGTACCCATACTTTCACCTGCTGAGAAAAAGGAACAGAGTTAGGTTAGGGGAGGGAAACTACATAATCAAATCTGTGCATGTAACTTCCAGCACATACTTTACACCTGCTCTGTACCGATGTCCTGCTCACCAGTGGGATTTTTAATGAGAAACTCCGTGAGAAGTTTCCTTTTGAAAATGGCCTTCTGTCCTGTGGGTATATTGTATCCATGGGACTGCAAGCTTCATGGGGAAGCTCATTATTACCCTGGTTTACTTGGAAATTAGGATCATAATTTTGCTTTACCTGTGAAAGTTGAAAGTTAGGCTTCTAAGCTACCCTCCCTCACTAATTAATTTTATCATAGAACTTATGTCATTGAAAGACTCTGCATCAGACAGCAGCAAAAAATAGCAAGTGAATGCTCTTTTAGATAACATTCATCATTTTTATTCAAGAGGACATTTCTAAGCTCTCTAAAGTCCCTCTGCCTTCATTCTTTGTGTCCCACAATCTATGCAATATTTAGTAGTCCTGTCTTATCACTATGGTGTTTGTTATTTTATATAAGGTCATTGGAACTGTTTTAAAAGGACATGTATCAGGAGACATTACCATGCATGCAATGAGTTTAGAATAGACCACAGATCATCTGAAAATGTTACTGAGAGTAAATACATATTAAAGAAGGGGACAGGTGCAAATGAGAAATTTTATTTTTCCATGTTGTATATTTTTTTGAATTACAGTGAATTAGCTGCATTTTAGTTTTGTATTTGTGTAGAAACAAAGCTGAGCAAACAAGTTGCAAGGGATTATCCTTTTTATTCAAGTAACTTGCAACATTTCTGTTCAGCTTTTTAGAATTATAGTCGGTATAAGGCCCAAATGAAGGGACTGTAGCTCTGAAAAACAAATACATTAAGACAGTACCTTTCAAACAGGTACGTGGGTGCATATATATACTCACATACATTGGTATGTGCTCAGAGATGCAGCAATTTTATAACATGCGTGCACATAAGTATACATGTTATAAAAAAAAAAAAAGCCTAGGCGCATGTATATGTGAGCCTAATTTTAAGTTTGTGTGCATACAGCAACATAAATTCGGTTTGAGCTGCATAAGTGAGGGAATTTTAGGTCATGTGTCTACCCCATGACAGGTTTCACCGGTTTCACCACCAGTTCTCCCATGCTAGAGAGAGGTCCTCCAACCACTTCCCCCAGACCCTTCAAACCCCTCACAGATGCCTAGAAGTAAGACTTACACCTCCTCCATAGCAGAAGTAAAGCTGCACAGTATTGGACCTGGGTGTGCGCCCAGGAGCATAGGTACAGGTGCACACGTCTCTTGGCCTCACCACAGAACACACATGCCCTGCCCATACCTTGCCCAAATTCTGCCCCTTTTTTTTTATCCGATGTGAGATATTCATGCATCGGGACTTGTGTGCACATGTAGGTGGCATTTAAAATTGGGCGGACTGTTACAAGTCCTAGATGCGTGCACATCTCCAGAATTTTGTTGTGCACCCGACTTTTAAAATTCACCTTTAAGATAGTCCTAGACTTTTTTTTTTTGTTTTGTTTTTGTTTTACAGGTTGTGACAGGTTTTACTGGACCTATATAAGAATTATCAAAACCATGACATCTTTATTTCAGATATATCCATTAGTCGAGTAAACAGGATATAGCCTGTACCTTCTTTTCTGATCTCTATTTCTATTCCACGATTCCTCAACTACCTCAATGCGGATTATAAAAATACATACACAATAATAAAACAAACATACATAATAAAACAAGTAATTTTTATAGGCTCTTTGAAACAGTAGTGTTGCAATTACATTTGTTCATGGATAGGGTGGTGAATGCCTGGCATGTCCTTCCAGAAGAGGTGGTAAAGATGAAAACAGTGAAGGAATTCAAAGGGGCATGGGATAAAGACCGTGGATCCCTAAAGGACAGAGGATGGAAATAAAGAAAAGAGTGCAAGGGGATAACAGGGGTAACTTGTGGTGTGGCATTTGCTACTCTTGATACTATTAATGCAACTCCATCATTGCTCTCTGCTTCAACAGCAGAGGGAAAAGGGGAATTGGATTCAGAGAGCAACCAACGAGGACCCCAACCTTTACAGTTTGAAGAACAAATAAACATGGGGATATCTTGCTGATGCTGCTTTTACTACCCTTAATCACTAAGCCTGATACTTTTGATGCAGCTCCATCACTGCTCTCTGCTTCCACAGCAAGGCGTAATGGGGAATTGGATTCAAACAGCAACCAATAAGGGCCCTGACTTTTACAGTCTGTGAAACTAAGTATGAGGGTAACCTTCACAGTGCAGCAGATACTGGCATAAGCTTGCTGGGCAGACTGGGTGGATCATTTGGTTCTTTTCTGCCATCATTTCTATGTTGTTCTGTGGTATACAATGATAGAACTATGAAAATATTAATATTAAATGGGCCATTAAATGTTCATGTCAATTTTTGGAATAACTGCTTACATGCCATCAACCTTCTTCTCTCGAGTCTCAACCTGGTCCTCAATACGTCCAAAACAGAACTCCTGGTGATCTCCCCTTGCAATAACAACCCCTTAGCCAACAACACAATTATACCACTAGCAAGCCAGGTTAGAGACCTTGGGGCCACCCTTGACTCCAAGATGAATTTCAAAAAGTTCATCAAAGCTACAACCAAAGAATGCTTCTTTAAGCTACAGGTCCTGAAGCAGCTAAGACCGCCCTTACACTTCCAGGATTTCCGTTCAGTGCTTCAGGCCATACTGTTTTCAAAGATCGACTATTGTAACGCTCTACTTCTCGGTCTCCCCGCCTCTTCTACTAAACCTCTACAGATGCTGCAAAATGCAGTGGCCAGGATCCTTACAAACACACGTCGTAAGGACCACATCACACCAATCCTAAAAATCCTACACTGGCTACCCATCCAATACAGAATACTCTTCAAGGCCCTCACCATCATCCACAAATCCATCTATCAGCAATCCACACTCCAACTCGCCATCCCTCTCGAACTACACACTTCAACAAGGCCGATTAGAAACGCCTACAAAGGTTCGCTCAAGGCCCCCCCTAACAAATCCTTGGTCCACAACTCTATTCACAAGCGAGCACTTTCGACAGCAGGTCCGCACCATTGGAATTCGCTTCCCCCTGATATACGCCAGGAGCAATGCCATCTCTCCTTCAGAAAAAAACTGAAAATCTGGCTGTTCACACAAGCTTACCGTTGAAGGAATCTCCATTCAATCCAACATTGACTCTCTCCTCTTCCCCTATCCCTCCCCCCCTCCCCGTTTCAGTCCCTCCCCGTCTCCAGCCCCTGCCCTGACACCCCCCCCTGTTCACCTTCCCTGTTCTCCTCCTCCCAGATATATTATGTTAATAATAGCCTAAGATAAATATCTGTTTATGTCTTGCTACTATATTGTTTTTTGTTAATTGTTAATTTTTATCATTCTTCAGTTGTTATCGTTTTAAAATCTCTCCTGTTTTTCCATCTCCCATGTTCTCGCTCCCTGTTTAATGTAACTTTACCTTTCCACTTAGTTGTTAAATTGGTTTCCCCTGTTATATTGTAAACCGGTACGATAAGACCTCGTCTTGAGTATCGGTATAGTAAAAGAAGTTAAATAATAATAATAATAATGTCCAGAATTCTAACTCTATTTTAATTTTGTAGTTCCACATAAAGGCAGCTGCATTAACAGTAGAATAGCCATTGAATAACATTCCCAGCAAAATGAACTTAATTCCTGTTAAACTCCAAATGACAGGATTTGGAAGTTAGAGTGAGGAAAGATCCTATAGGGGTGATTTTATAGAAACATAGAAATGACGGCAGAAGAAGACCAAACGGCCCATCCAGTCTGCCCAGCAAGCTTCACACACTTTTTTCTTTCATACTTATCTGTTTCTCTTAGCTCTTGGTTCTATTTCCCTTCCACCCCCACCATTAATGTAGAAAGCAGTGATGGAGCTGCATCCAAGTGAAATATCTAGCTTGATTAGTTAGGGGTAGTAGGGGTAGTAACCGCCGCAATAAGCAAGCTACACCCATGCTTATTTGTTTTACTCAGACTATGTTATACAGCCCTTATTGGTTGTTTTTCTTCTCCCCTGCCGTTGAAGCAGGGAGCTATGCTGGATATGCTTGAAGTATCAGTTTATTCTTCTCCCATGCTGTTGAAGCAGAGAGCCATGCTGGATATGCATCGAAAGTGAATTATCAAGCACATTTGGTTTGGGGTAGTAACCGCCGTAACAAGCCAGCTACTCCCCGCTTTGTGAGTGTGAACCCTTTTTTCTTCTCCCCTGCCGTTGAAGCAGAGAGCTCTGCTGTATATGCATAGAAATTGAAGTAACAGGCTTATTTGGTTTGCGGTAGTAACCGCCGTAACAAGCCAGCTACTCCCCCCTTTGTGAGTGCAGATCCTTTATTCCACATTTCCTCTTGCTGTTGAAGCTAGAATGATGTTGGAGTCACAGTAAGCATGTGTACGTTTATTGAATAAGGGTATTGTCTCCAGGCAGTAGCCATCATTCTGGCGAGTCACCCACTCTTCATTGGCGGCCTCTTGACTTTATGGATCCACAGTATTTATCCCACGCCCCTTTGAAGTCCTTCACAGTTCTGGTCTTCACCACATCCTCCGGAAGGGCATTCCAGGCATCCACCACCCTCTCCGTGAAGAAATACTTCCTAACATTGGTTCTGAATCTTCCTCCCTGGAGCTTCAAATCGTGACCCCTGGTTCTGCTGATTTTTTTCCTACGGAAAAGGTTTGTCGTTGTCTTTGGATCATTAAAACCTTTCAAGTATCTGAAAGTCTGTATCATATCGCCTCTGCTCCTCCTTTCCTCCAGGGTGTACATATTTAGATTCTCCAATCTCTCCTCGTACGTCATCCGATGAAGATCCTCCACCTTCCTGGTCGCCTTTCTCTGTACCGTTTCCATCTTGTCTTTGTCTTTTTGTAGATACGGTCTCCAGAACTGAACACAGTACTCCAGGTGAGGCCTCACCAAGGACCTGTACAAGGGAATAATCACTTCCCTTTTCTTACTCGATATTCCTCTCTTTATGCAGCCCAGCATTCTTCTGGCTTTTGCTATAGCCTTGTCGCATTGTTTCGCAGACTTCATATCATTAGACACTATCACCCCAAGGTCCCTCTCCTGCTCCGTACACATCAGCCTTTCCCCCCCCCCCCATCGAATACAGTTCATTCGGGTTTCCACTCCCCATATGCATGACTTTGCACTTCTTGGCATTGAATCTCAGCTGCCATATCTTCGACCACTCTTCCAGTTTCCTTAGATCCCGTCTCATTCTCTCCACTCCTTCCGGCGTGTCCACTCTGTTGCAGATCTTAGTGTCATCCGCGAAAAGACAAACCTTGCCTTCTATCCCGTCCGCAATGTCGCTCACAAAGATATTGAACAGGACCGGTCCCAACACCGATCCTTGTGGTACACCACTTAAAACCGCTCTCTCTTCAGAGAAGGTTCCATTTACCATCACACATTGTCTTCTGTCCGTCAACCAATTTGCAATCCAGGTCACCACCTCGGCACTCACTCCCAAGCTTCTCGTTTTATTCACCAGTCTCCTGTGCGGAACCGTGTCAAAAGCTTTGCTGAAATCCAAGTATATGATATCGAGCGCTCTTCCTCGATCCAATTCCTTGGTTACCCAGTCAAAAAAGTCAATCAGATTTGTCTGACAGGATCTTCCCCTGGTGAATCCATGTTGCCTCTGGTCCATGAATTCTCCGGACTGTAGATAGTTCACTATTCTCTCTTTCAGCAGTGACTCCATTACTTTTCCCACCACCGAAGTGAGGCTGACCGGTCTGTAGTTGCCAGCCTCCTCCCTGTTCCCACTCTTGTGAAGCGGGACCACCACCGCTCTTCTCCAATCACTCGGCACCACTCCTGTTTCTAGGGATCTATTGAACAGGTCACACAGCGGAGCTGCCAGAACATCTCTGAGCTCTCTCAATATCCTTGGATGAATCCCATCAGGCCCCATGGCTTTGTCCACTTTCAGGTTCTTTAGCTCTTCCCACACATTTTCTACTGTAAAAGGATTTTCATCTATTCCACTTCCCACCAGTTTTTTGTTGTGTAGAGATGGTCCTTCTCCAGGGTCTTCTTTAGTGAACACAGAGCTGAAGTATTCGTTTAATATTTCTGCCATTTCTTCATCTCCCTCCACACATTGATCATTACCACCTTTCAATTTCACTATACCACTTTGGATCTTTCTCTTTTCGCTGATGTATCTGAAAAATGTTTTGTCACCATTTTTTATCTCCTTGGCAATCCTCTCTTCCGCTTGACTTTTTGCCAACTTGATTAATTTCTTTGTCTCCCTCAGTTGATACAAATATTCTTCTTTGTGTTCCTCCCTTTGGGATCTTTTATATGTCTTGAATGCTGTTCTTTTAGCTTTAATTTTGTCAGCCACCTCCTTGTTAAATGATACTGTGGATTCTAATTATAGATACGACCTGCTTCAAATATTTTGGAAGAAATATTTTTATTTGTACCTTGATGTTCAGGTTTCCTCAAGTATTTTTACTTGGCCTTGCTCTACTTCATTTGAATTGGAATAATGCGCTCATATCTATCCAAACTATTTCATTTACATGGAAATAAACTTCCAGCTCACAATTAATGGACTCTCCTTTTCCCTTTAAATAAACTGTATGGGGTACATTTTAAAAAACAGCGCGCACGCGTACTTTTGTTTGCTCACCAGGCGCAAACAAAAGTAAGCTGGATTTTATAAGATACCCGCATAGCTGCGCGTATCTTATAAAATCCGGGGTCGGCGCGCGCAAGGGAGTGAACATTTGTGCACCTTGCGCGTGCCGAGCCCTGCGCGCGCTGCCTGTTCCCTCCGGGGCGGCTCTGAAATCGGAGCGGCCTCAGAGGGAACTTTCCTTCCACCCCCCCCCCCGGCCCTATCTAAACCCCCCTACCTTTATTTGAAAAGTTATGCCTGCCTCTGGCAGGCGTAACTCGCACGCGCCAGCGGGCTGCTGGCGCGCCATCACCCAACCCAGGGGCTGTTCTGGAGGCCTCGGCCACGCCCCCGGAATGCCCCCAGGCCGGCACCATGCCCCTGACATGCCCCCCCTAGCGAAGCCCCGGGACTTACGCACGTCTCGGCCTTGCACGCGCCGCTGAGCCTATGCAAAATAGGCTCGGCGTGCGCAGGGGCGTTTTAAAAGGGTTACGCGCATACCTTATGCACGTAACCCTTTTAAAATCCGGTCCTATGTGTGGTGGGGGTGGGGAGGGGGTGCATAGCAAGGGATCATGATGTGCTGTTAGTGATATCTCATAGTGTTAGGAAGCAAATTCCTGAGATATCCCCTTAAGGCCTTTTCCTTTGTTGCATCTCTTCTACTTCCCTCTGGTCTACCCTTCCCATTACTGTAAATAGAAGGAAGGTTTAAGAGTCTCACTTATCAAAGGTTTTGCTTACTAGTTGGATTGCCATCAGCCCAAAGAATAAGCATGCTGAGATGTCTACATTCAGCCCATGATTGTTTATACAGATGCTAACGTACAGTTTGATTGTTCTTAAAATGCATTCTGACAGCTAATATCCAAGCAATACTTGTTTTATATGAACATTTTTTTTTAAAACTTTAAAATGATTATGTTTTCAATTCTGAGAACACAATTTAACAGAACAGTGAATACATATTGATGGCAAAATCCAATAGAGTTCCACGAACTGGAGGAGACGAGGTAGAGATGAAAGGCAAAGAAAAAAAAAATGTACATTACCAAAGCCATCCTCTAAGCCAACTTTTCAAAAGAGGGGTCCCATAGCACATTTCAAATCACCAAGAAGTACAGGAGAGGTGGGGTCGTCTCATAGCTTGAGAACCAACAAATCACAAAAATCCTAGTTTAGCAGAATTTTCTCCTTTTTATTACTTTTTATAAAAATTGTTTTACCGACGGGAGACCATTAGTATTGGTGGTTAATCTTTCAAAATAATATGGCATGTAACATTGAAGGTCAGTGAGCATTATGTCTCAAATTACAGACCTGACGCAAACTCATATTCAGCTTTTAGTGTGCGGCTTCTTTCCTGAAGCACTGTTTCAGTCTAGTACTAGAGTTCAGTTGTCCTGCACAGGCCATGAAGGACATGCAAGCAATCTTCCCATGCAGTACTCAAATACAAACCAACCCCCCAAGGCTCCCCAGGACAGGTTTGAGAAGCTCTGCCCTGGCTTGTGTTTTTGATTTTTTATTTTTAAATCCCCATGAGCTGCATGAGGAGACTTGTCCTCTGGTTACACTTCATGAATTCAATCAAGGGTCAATTATTAAGTATGCATTCTACAAATATCTCTGGGGCTCCTGTCCCATTGAGACAACTGAATGTTACTTGACAAATTTGTCAATTATTAATGATTTGGGGATAAACTGCCGCTGGTTTGGAGACATTTTCAGGATTGTTGCTACTTCTCATCCATGTGTACAATGTGAATACTTAGTTGAAATCTATCATTGGAATGTAATCCCTATTGGACATTGGACATTGAATAGTGAATATTGAAAATCGAACACTAATTTCAGAATATACATCAAAAACTAATGTTAATGTCCACAGAAATCCTGTTAAGTGATTTGCTCGAAGCTGTTCTTTTCTCGGTAGTTGATTATGATATGGGGGCGTATATTTTCTGAAAATTCTGGGTTTTTTTGTGTTTTTATAGTGAGTGGTTATGGGGGTTTGTTATGGATGAATGGTATGAGTGAGTGCGGATATGAGCGTATTACAATCAATACCTACAATTTATATGTACATATTATGGGGTAGATTTAAAAAAAATATATGCATGCGTGTCCATGTGCGCATGCTACCTGGCACGCACACATGGATGCATGATTTTAGAACATGCGTACGCTGATGCATGCATGTTATAAAATCGTGGGCACTGCACGCAACGATGGGGTACATTTTTGCGACTTTTGCATGGCAACGCATCGCTGCTTTCCCCAGTTCCCTCCCAGTCCAATTAAGGAGCGGACTGGAAGGGAACTTTCCTACCCTCCCTTCCCTCTCTTCCCCAACCTCTAAATTTAAAAAAAAAAAATTTACCTTTGTGGCCCAACTTACTTCAGCTCCCGAGCTGAAGTAAGTTGAGCGCGTTGGCAGCCGGCCGGCGCACAAGGCTCTGGGACAGCAAACAATGGCGCTTTCCTGTCCTGGCCTGCCCTGCCACACCCAAAACACGCCCTCCAGCCCGCCCCAACGTGAGCATGTACCAGCCTTTACGTGCTTGGCTAGGCCTCTTGGAAGATTCGCCCAGGAATTTACACTCGCCGGGCTTTTAAAATCTGCCCTTAAATAAGTAACTTTTGATAAATAAAATCTTTTCTCAAAGAATTAAAAAAAAATTGTACTTTAACAATTTAAATTTTATGGGTGTTTATACTATATTGTCCTGTATTTGTTGATTCATTTTGCTTGAAAGAGGACAGCGGGGGTGGTCTGGGAATTTTTTCAAACAATAAAATTCAACAAGATTGATAGGCAGCAAATGATGTAAGTATAAAGAAGGCAATCAACTCTAATTGAAACTGTTGATCACAGTCTTCTATATTACTTACAAAAGGATTTTGAAATAACTGTAATTGTGGTACATTGTTGTAAAAATCACAAAATCTGTTTTGAAATTCATTTTGTAACAATTCAATGGCATCAACAAAGTGCTTTGAAAGAAAATTATATTTAACTGTCACATCCTTCAAAAGGATTCTACAACAGTGGAAATGAGAGATCGTTTTCACTTAAATGCTTTCTAAAAAGTTGTAATTATGTCTCAAAAGATCTTATATTAAAAAACAGCACATATACTAGTTTCCCTTTTCCTTGAAGCTTACAGTTAAGCTAATTCAAATACTCTGCTATATCAGAGAATTTTTGCACTGACTCTGACTTTTCTTCCAAAAATGTCTTAATTTCTTGAAGTTCAAAAAAATCATTTTAGGACTTTTCTTTTTTATGGCGATACAACCCATCACCATATTCTGCTTCCATCACTGCAAGGTAATTTTGAAATTGGTGACAATTAAACCCGAATCTTCAAATGTAATTCACAGTAGAAATGACAATTTTCATGATGGAGTCAAGGGTTATTTTCCCATACAATCCCTTTGGATAATGTAGTGTAGCTGTAGCTGTTTTCTTAAGCTTAGATTTTTTATTTCTTTGTTAATATGCCTGATAAGCCCAGTCTTTAAGAACATAAAAAAACTAAGGGGCGGATTTTAAGAGCCCTGCTCGCCTAAATCCGCCCAAATCCGGGCGGATTTAGGCGAGCAGGGCCCTGCGCGCCGGTGAGCCTATTTTACATAGGCCTACCGGCGCACACAGAGCCCCGGGACTCGCGTAAGTCCCGGGGTTTTCTGAGGGGGGCGTGTCGGGGGCGGGCCCGAACCACGCAGCATTTTCGGGGCATGTCGGGACCGTTCCGGGGGCGGGCCCGGGGGTGTGGCTACGGCCCGGGGCAGTCCGGGGGCGTGGCCGTGCCCTCCGGACCCGCCCCAGGTCGCGTCCCGGCGCGCGGGGATTTACACCTCCCTCCAGGAGGCGTAAATCCCCCGACAAAGGTAAGGGGGGGGTTTAGACAGGGCCGGGTGGGTGGGTTAGGTAGGGGAAGGGAGGGGAAGGTGAGGGGAGGGCAAAAGAAAGTTCCCTCCGAGGCCGCTCCGATTTCGGAACGGCCTCGGAGGGAACGGGGGTAGGCTGCGCGGCTCGGCGCGCGCCGGCTATATGGAATTGATAGCCTTGCACGCGCTGATCCAGGATTTTAGCGGATATGCGCGGCTACGCGCGTATCTACTAAAATCCCGCGTACTTTTGCTTGCGCCTGATGCGCCAGCAAAAGTACGCCAAATCGCGCGGTTTGAAAATCTACCCCAAAGTCTATTCCATGCTACCATTGCTGTAATAGCAGTGGCTATTTTCTAAGTCAACTCAATTAATAGCAGGTAAAGGACTTCTCCTCCAAGAACTTATCCAATCCTTTTTTAAACACAGCTATACTAACCACATCCTATGGCAACAAATTTGAGTTTAATTGTGTGTTGAGTGAAAAAGAACTTTCTCCGATTTGGTTTTAAATGTGCCAACATGCTAACTTCATGGAGTGCCCCCTAGACTTTCTATTATCTGAAAGAGTAAATAATGGATTCACATCTACCCGTTCTAGACCTCTCATGATTTTAAACACCTCTATCATATCCCCCCTCAGCCATCTCGTCTCCAAGCTGAAAAGTCCTAACATCTTTAGCCTTTCCTCATAGGGGAGCTGTTCCATTCCCCTTATCATTTTGGTCGCCTTTCGCTGTACCTTCTCCATCACAATTATATCTTTTTTGAGATGCAGTGACCAGAATTGTACCCAGTATTCAAGGTGCGGTCTCACCATGGAGCGATACAGAGGCATTATTACATTTTCCATTTTATTCATCATTCCCTTTCTAATAATTCCCAACATTGTTTGCTTTTTTGACTTCTGCAGCACACTGAACCAACAATTTCAATGTGTTATCCACTATGACGCCTAGATCTCTTTCTTGGGTTGTAGCACCTAATATGGAATCTAACATTGTGTAACTATAGCATGGGTTATTTTTCCCTAGATGCAATGCATCACCTTGCACGTATCCACATTTATCCACCTGTCATTCTTTATACCATCTGTAGTTGCATTTCACAGCTGTTTCTAATTCATACTTAGCTCTTGAATCATTTCAGACACCACCTTTGGAAAAATGTCTTCCCCATAGTCTGTTCTAAGCTCCCATGTGCTGTTGCTTATACTTCAGTTATCTAAAACCGTTCACTCATACTGCAAACAAAAATAAGCAACTTTGCTGTATCAGTCCCATCCAGTGCTTTGAAAAAGTAATAAAATGGTGTACTTTATTTATTCAGTTTTATATACCGATGTACAGTTTTTCAACCTTCAAAACGGTTTACATTGGTACAAAATCTAGAAAACAGACATATTACAAAATCAAATTATACAATTTAAATACAATTTAGTCATAAAATAAAACTGTAATAAAGAATCTAATTAGTTCATAAGGTAAAAATCACTTAAAATAAATAAAAATAAAGAATAAAAATCAAAATAACTTTCTCAATTCTGTATCAAAAGCTTGATTAAAAAGCCACATTTTTAGCGCTTTTTGAAACCTCAATTTGGGCGGCATAGAATTCCATAAATTTTGGACCCACCAATGAGACAGCTCTTTTTCTGACAGTTATTAATTTGGCACTTGCCACAGAGGGAACAACAAGTAGTCCTTTATTAGCGGAACGTAAATTACGTTGAGGGGTATGTATATGTAACATTGCATTCAGCCAGTCAATCTGTTCGGCATAAATGAATCAGTGTTTTATATTTGACTCCTGCATCTATCGGCAGTCAATGAAGTGCTGCAAGCATAGGAGTAATATGTTCTCTTTTATTTATTCCTGTTAAAACTGTAGCCACTGAATTCTGTAAAATTTGAAGTGGTCTTAATGTTGAGGGAGACCTAAATGTAAAGAGTTACAGTAATGTATAATTGTAAACACTAAAGCTTGGAGCACTGTTCGATATTTTGTTTGGTTAAGAAGTGGTTTTAACTGTCTGAGTACCAATAATTTATAATATCTTTCCTGCATTTTTTGTGAAATATGTTGGATACTAAGTTCAGGGTCAAGGTAAAAGCCTAGGTCGCGTACTTTGGTTCCTAATACTATTGTAGATTTTTCTAAGCTCATACTTTTTGCTTGGTCAGTGGGTAATTGTTTCCTTTCCAATAACATTATTTCTCTTTTTGAAACATTCAAACAAAGCTTCATTTGGTTTAACACTTGTTTTATGATGTTTAAATACATAGTGGTCATTTTAAAAGTTTTTTTCTACTGTATCTGATATTGGAATACTTAGCTGAATATCATCGGCGAAGACATAGTAATTAAGTTGTAAACTGGATAACACTTGAAAGATTGTTTAATATTTATTTATTACCTATGTAAACGAAAGATGATCCCTGAGGAACTCCTGTTTCTAATGGAAAAATTTCAGAATGTATTATTGATAGAAACTTGGTAGGTACGATTTTTGAGATAGGCAAACCATGCCAAAGTTTTATCGTGGAGGCCTATCTCAGAAAGCCTATTTAAGAGTATACTGTGGTTCACGGTGTCAAATGCTGCTGTCAAATCAAGAAGAACTAAAAAATAGCACTGGCCATTATCAAACCCTTTTAGCACTCAGATTAGGCAATTTCGCTGAAATTGCCTAATTCGTGATAAACGAACCACATCTCTACTGATAGGGTCATTTATCAAAATGCTATAAGGTGTTTTCACATGCATTAAGGGCTCATACATGTGAAAATGTCTTTAACGCATGCGATAGCACCATAACGTATGGTGCGATGCAAATCAGAAAAAAAGGCAGTGTTAAGGGCGGGTTCACCATTTTTCGAAGCCCTATTGCATGGCTTTAACGCCAAGTTTAGCTACACCTTTTTCAGTAGTGTTAAGCTGTGTAATAGCTTGTGTTAAGGCTTTATTGCATGTTGCTGCCCATGCTGGTTTTAGTTGTTTTGAAGCTCCCAGAGAGCCAGTCTAGGAGAGACTGAGAGACTAGCCATAATGCCCTCACTTTGAATGTCAAAGTGGCCCCTAACCCCCTACATTGATACCTAAACCTCACCTCCAGTTACTAGGTGGGCCTCCCATGGAGATATAAAATCTAGGGTGAAGGCATTATGGCTAGTCTGTCTCTCTCTCTTCTGGCTCTCTCTCTTGTCTGTATCTCTTGTCTGTCTCTCTGTCTCTCTGTCTCTCTCTCTCTCTCTCCCCTCTTCTGAACTTACATCTATAAAAACCTGTAGGTAACATTTTAGGTCCTATGTACTAAAGGTCTTCTTTCCCTTTTGAGTCTATGGGGAACATGCTTAGTATATAAGACACACTCTCTCTCTGTTATTACTTGGATCAATTATTTTATCCCAGAAATTCAGATATGAAATAAGCTGTGAAAATGCTATTCCAATTTTTCACCTGAAATATTTGTGCTTTATTAAGTGTTTCAAATATAATATGTATGACGTAATGGTAAGCCATATTTGGTAGTTAAGTTTAATAATAGAAAAGTAAAATTTAAAAACCCCTGTGTCTGAGAGCCCATTTTCTGGTGAACATCCTTGCTTTTATTTCTGCTAGCTGGGTGAACTGTCAATCATATTGAAATCAAGCAAATTTCAGCCGCCTTTCATCTGAAGTATATTTCCAATTTTCTCAGATGTGGTAGGGAAATATGTCAGGTGTTTACCTGTGGATTTGGAGAAAATTTCAAATAAAATTCAAAGGGGACTCAAAAAATGTGTTGGATACCCCAAAACACATCAGATCCTTTTCAGTCAGCTCCATAAATTAATTTAATGAACCCTCAACATTTATTTTAGGTTTGTCTAATTGTTTGTCAAATCTATTGTGAAGAAGTTTGCACATCTTTAGTAAAAATAAAGAAATGTTTGCTAACTGCCTATCTCTCTCCTCATCTCCCTATGCCTTTTGCTTCTATAAGACCTTACTTTCCCCAAAACATTTCCTGAAACCTCACATTTGATTTTGTCTTGTTTTGAATCTTGATCAGATTGCATATCTTATGTATATCTATACAGCACTGTAAATGTCTAATGCTATAGAAAAGTTTAGCCTCTGTAGGAAAGTTTTTAAACATTGATGCCAGTCTGATACCATATCATTCTACCTTGCTTATTCTTGTACAAAGAAAACATCTTCCTCATCTACTACATCTAATTTCAGTGACATGAAAATCGGGTCTAAGCAGCATTTTGCACATGCAGGGAAAATGATACAGCATTCCATTATTCATCCATGTACAACAGACAAGGAGGGGAGTAAGGTCAACTGTTCTTTACTCTAACCCTTCAACTTAAAGAATTCAAATTAATATGTACAATAAAAGGAAATGTAACTGTCCATAAATCTGTGGGCTTTTTTTGTTACAGGGCCTTAAGAGCAGAAGTTAAGATTATTGCCTTTCACAAAGCTGTCAAATATTAAAAAAAAAAACACTATTAAAATCATTTGTTTCCATAGCTACAGTCCTTGATTACTAAAGTATACCTATTACAGCTTCACTGTGCCTTTAGATAGTCAATGGCATTTATTTTTTAGCTATCTTCAATGAAATGCTTATTTTGGACTCAACATATAATGCCATTTTCCATCCTATATAAATATTTTATATCAAAAAGACTTATCTGGCCGGAGCCTGCGGTACTATGTCTAAACATATTACAAACATTATTACCTCTTATTTTCTGGATGAAAGATATGTGTTGAGAGAAGTATTTTTCCTTACTTTTACTGCCTACTATATACCATCTCAAATTCAGCATGAAATCGCTACAGATAATTCATACCATTCCTCAATATCCTACATTACACCAGAAGCACCTCAGAGACTATAATATTATCTCTGGGAATAGAAACTTTAGAAATACAAGCTAGCAACAGTGTACTATGTAATATTTTATACTTTATCATTTTGTTAACGACACAAGAAAAATCTAGGAAGGAATGAGGCATTTTTTTAAAATTCAATTGAAATATGTGCAGATTTTTTTTTTCTGTTCATGGAACAAAATTATAAGTTGAAATTAGTTTCTGTGCAGGCACTGGACAAATATTATAGATATCCCATAAAGAAATGATAATATACATCTGGAATACTGTTGGCAAGTCATGTGGGTTTCTAATTCACTCTGAATTTAATAAACATTCAGCAAAATTAGCCTCATGAAATGTCAGAGGGCAAAAATATATAATTTTGTGTCTTTATTGTCATTGTAGATTGTGTCTAGACGCAGGTACAAAGTTGGATTTATTCATTCATATGCCAAAACCGATCCAGCTGACTTAGTATTAGGCTTGGCTGGCTCTGGAGCAAGAAGTACAAGAATACACAGTCCCAAGAGTAGTTAAACAAGCCAGGGTCTGTACCTGGAAAAGCAGTCCTACAAGTCCAGATATGAGGCTAGGTCAAGGTCAAATCAGGAAAAAGTTAAAAGCAGGTAGAAACGAAATAGGAATGGACATGAAATAAGAGCAAGTGGGAAGCCAAGCCAAGCAGGAAGAAAGACTGGCTTGGAGCTATACGCAAACAAAAATCTGGTCTAGGAGGAAGTGATGTCACCTGTCTAAGATGGGCATTTGAGCCCAAAGCTCTCTAACTCACCTGCCGTAATTGAGATTTTATACACCAAAAGTACAATCATGGGCCATTATTATAGTGACTTGGAGAGGTGTTTCAATAAGGATTATGTTGAGCCAGAAAAAATCCCTCAGTCTCAAGCACTTTTCTTACGATGCGGGGGAATCCAGATTCAATGCCCTGAGCAGCTAGGCCAAGATCATGGAGGAAGAAGGGAATGTTAAAGGCATCAGAGAGGTGGGAGATCTTGCAGGAGCTGATATGGCTGAAATATTGACAAAAAAAATTTCTAGAACTGGTTTAAGGATATTCAGGCTGACATATGATTGTTGAATGAAGAATTCTGAGATACTGACAGAACTACAATCAGATTTTCTAGACTTTGGAAAGAGAATTGAGGATACAGAGATACAAATGGAAGAACAGGCCTCTTGAATAATGCAGGTGAAATTGGAGGTGAAGGGTAATTTTTACCTGGGAAGGTCATGTGATCTCTATAATCTATCACCAGCCACATTGAATTGCAGAAAAGAGCTACATGCGGTGATGGAAGTATTGAGGAGGAAGAACACTCGCTACCACTGGATCTATCAGAGTGGCATGGTTCACAATTTGTGGAATCACTGCCAAAATGAAAACGGATCATGAAGCAATAGCAATGCTGAGTACAGTGGGCATTTCCTTACCTGCTGCAGAGAAACAGCAGCCCCATTAACAGTAGAACCACAGAAATGATAATGGATTGGCAAGGGTGGTCAAAGACTAAGAAGAGACTCGGGAGATGCATCATCTCAGCATTCTGGATCATCTTTGCAAAAAGAGCAGAGACTCCTTTCCACTTGATCTGGGCAAGAGATTGGAGGATGGGGAAAGTTTCTGAGATCAGTGACAAGTAAAGAGTCCGGTCGAGGATCAAGTTATATGGTGCAGAAGATCATCCAAAAAAAGGAGATTTTTAGCGGGGCTGTAAATATGAATATCAGAGGTGTGGATAGGATGGGGTTTGCATATTTTGGTGGGCCTCCTGTTTGAATGATTATTTAAAGTAATCAGGTGGATATTACATATACTATGTTTTCCTGTTCTACTAGGAGGGTGGGGTAAGCGGCTGGGTAATCCATTGGTTAACATGTTCTATCATATTGGAGGAGGGGGGAGATTGCTACCTTCAGTGAATGTAGCTGGGATAACTATTCTTCTGAAGCCGGGTAAAGAGAGTCTACAGCCTTCCCTTCGTAACTTCAAAAAAGGAATCAAAACATGGCTTTTCAAACAGGCCTACCTCGATTCAAACCAAACCAAACCTAGCCCAACTCCCACCTTCCACTCCCTCAGTCTGCCATTAACTCCCCACCATATCCTGTTATCCCTCCTCAGCCCCCATGCCCCCTTTCCCGCCAGTATTCCAACACTGTGACCTCATAAGATAGTATATAGTGTAAGATTGCATTTACTTATCCATCTTATTTTGTAATCATAAGATTGTATCTAATGTAAGTTTTGCTTTTACTAATTCGGGTTTTTTGTAATCACTTATAGAAGCTATGTTCTCCACTTCTTATCATATAATTGTTCCTCTAAATTTCCATCGCTAGCTCTCTTTTCCCTCTTTTCCCTCTGTTACTCTCCCTCTCTTTCTAGCCTTCTCCCCTTCCTCGCTCCATGTTCATTGTAATTTCTCCAACATTAATTGTTAATTGTAAACCGGCATGATGTTCCACATGAATGTCAGTGTATAAAACCTTATAAATAAATAAATAAAATGTGGCCAATTTAGCTGAAAATATTGATCTTAAATTATTGGCCAAAATTTTGGATCAAAGGTGGTCAGTGATCTCTGAGATTGTACATGCAGATAAGGCCAGTTTCATGCCTGGGCAGACTATAGCAGATAGTGTGCAGACGATTGTTAATCTACTATATGAAGCTAAGGAGAAGAGCTTTCCATCTATTTTGTTTGTGATTGATGCTGAGAAAACTTGTGATCGGGTGCATTGGCCCTTTTTATTTTTTGTTATATAAAGATGGGGACTGGGGGGAACTTTTTGGGGTGGGTAAAGGAGTCACATAGAAACCCGGGTAAATTTTTAAAAATAATTGGGGGTATACAGAAAATTTGAGGATACAGAGGTACCAAGCAGGGTTGCCCTCTTTCTCCTCTGCCTTTCGTCATTAATGTTAAATCATTGGCAGAGATTGTGTGTGGGCTAACATATATTTCTGGGGTTATAGTGGGGAATGGTCACTACAAGATATCATTATACGCCGATGTTACCATGTTTACATTGATAGACCCGAACAGATCACTTTCAGTTGTGGAAAGGGAGTTACAGGAATTTGCGAAGTGGTCTGGTTTACCAATTACAAAACCAGGTGAGCAAGTACAAGCCTTGAAAGAACATTACCCATTTAAATGGAGTAACGGCTATTTGCGATATCTGGGAGTGAATTAGAGCCGAATATAAAGATTTATTTAAGACCAATGATATGCCTTTATGTCAGTCATTATCTCAAGATCTGGTTAAGTGGGATAGTATAAATCTATCATGGTTAGGGAGAGTGGCTGCAGTTAAAATGAACTTTCTGCCTACTATTTATCCTTTTCAGACAGTGCTGTGTCTTGTTCCTGATACACATCTTATGAAACTTCAGGAAAGGGTATTCACCTTTATATGGAAAAGGAGGCCTCTAGGATGGCAAGGAGCATATTTATAAATAGCTGAAAGTCAGAAGTGGATCTGGGAATACCTAACTTGACTAACTATTAAGTAGCTGCACAGTTGAAAGCTATTGTAGATAGTCACTTCTATGGAAATAGGAAGCAATGGGTAGATATTGAACAGGTATTGTTGGGGATTATACCTATTCGGTACATATTTTGGTTGTAAAGATTTGGTGCAGGGGATCATCGACCATTATCACCCTGTCTGTAAAGTATTCTCATAACTTGGAATAGGTGGAGGAAATCAATTGTGGGAGTTAATGTTATTAAATGTCACCTATTAGATACCTTAAAGAGTTTAGGGTAAGAAAATGCTTCATAAGAAATTGCCATGCTGGGTCAGATCAAGGGTCCATCAAGCCCAGCATCCTTTTTCCAACAGAGGCAAAACCAGACCAGAAGAACCTGGCAAATACCCAAACACCAAGAAGATCCCATGCTAATGATGCCAGTAATAGCAGTGGCTATTCCCTAAGTCAACTTGATCAATAGCAGTTAATGGACTTCTCCTCCAAGAACTTATCCAAACCTTTTTTGAACCCAGCTACACTAACTGCACTAACCACATTTTCTGGCAACAAATTCCAGAGCTGTGCATTAAGTAAAAAATAATTTTCTCCGACTAGTCTTAAATGTGCTACTTACTAACTTCATGGAGTGCCCCTAGTCCTCCTATTATCCAAAATTGTAAATAACAGATTCACATTTACTCATTCAAGACCTCTAATGATTTTAAATACCTCTATCATATCCCCCCTCAGCCATCTCTTCTCCAAGCTGAACAGCCCTAACCTCTTCAGCCTTTCCTCATAGGGGAGCTGTTCCATCCCCTTTATCATTTTGGTTGCCCTTCTCTGTACCTTCTCTATCGCAACTATATCTTTTTTGAGATGTGATGACCAGAATTGTACACAGTATTCAAGGTGCAGTCTCACCATGGAGCAATACAGAGGCATTATGACATTTTCCATTTTATTTACCATTTCCTTCCTAATAAATCCTAACATTCTGTTTGCTTTTTTGACTGCTGCAACACACTGAGCTGACAATTTCAAAGTATTATCCACTATGATGCCTAGATATTTTTCCTGGGTGGTAGCTCCTAATATGGAACCTAACATTTAAAGCTTGGGGACTATCCCAATTGGGGAAGGAATTATTGAAGATCAGGGAAATAAGTGAGACCTTTGGGGTTGATTAACTAGATTTTTTTTAGCATATGTCAACTTCACCACTTTATTAATACGCCAACTATAAAAGGTATTTTGTTAAAGGTTATTGTGCTAAATTCTGCTAATGCTAATAAAATAACAGGTATAATTTCTAAAATATATGCTATTTTGATAAAGGACAAACCCATATAATTCTAAGCTTTGTTTTCTTTCTGTGGGTAAGAATTTGATATCCTCAGTTTTAATAAAAAATAATCATAAGATATTGTACTGATGGTAATTATAATCCTCTAGACTCCAGAAGTTATATGCTCAGTGTAGTTGACTTTGCTGAAGAAGATGTAACAAAGAAGGCTCCTTCTTCCATATGTGGTGAACCTGTCCTAAAGTGATTCTATTTTGGGAAAGTGTGAGAAAATGTACTGAAGGAGTGTTGAGTATTGTTATTCCCAAAGATCTGGTTAGTGAATATTCCTGATGCTAATCTTACTGTATATCAACAAAAATGTGTGACTTTCATGGTAATAGCAGCAAGATGCTTGCTGGCGGCATGGTGGAAAAAAGGAGACATTTCACCTCTGAGTATGTTCTTGCTAAATTATAGACCTTTCAGTACATGGAAAAGCTAATTGTGTTGGGTACAGATAAAATGAAAAATATACAGAAACATGGGATGCTTTTATCCAGCGGTCTAGTAGTCATTGACTGCTTTATTATGATATGATATATTTTGAGAGAGATACCATTTGGTGGCATATGGGTCTTGTTTGGGCTAGAAAGGGGGGTTGAAGGGTAGAATGAAATCTGAGCTTAAGAATTCCCAATTGCTAGGCCTGTTTGTGCCAATATGGTTTTGTTTTCTATCTGGATTTGTAGTACTTATTCTTGCTCTATGGTGGAAGTGTTTGTGTATTGTTTCTTTTTATATAATCTCAATAAAATATTATTTACAAAAAAAGAATCTGGTTTAAATTGAGCTGTTGCATCTGTAAGAACACAAAATGTTAAGTATGAGCTAGGAAGTAAATAGTAATTTACGCCGATCTGAAGCAAGTGGGCCCAGTTCCAAAGGTACTCTGGTTAAGGATAGCTAACCGAACAGAGCTCTAGACCCTGGTTCAAGCCTGTGTGACCTTGATAACCAAAAGAGAAATCTGATTCTGCTGGAAGAGATCATCTGAGGAATAATAGAAGAGACTCTTTACAATGAACTTGATAATATTTTTAGTGTGATTTTTAGACCTGTTCATGAAACACGATGAATCTGAGAAACTGAATGTCAAGTAAATTGCAAATTTTGATTGGGAATAAAATTCAATTGGTTCAATAAAGCATGTTTTACTTCAAGTTTACATTTTTATCAATTATTAATTCCCCTAATTTCATGAAGGGAGAGTGTATAATAGAAAATGTCAGGACTCCACAGAAATTCCCTTTGAAAATGAGCTTGAAGGTCCATGGACAGTTAAGTGATTTCTCCCATTATATATTTGAAATATCCACCATATTGAAGATCTTCTTTTAGTAAAATCTTCCATGCTCCATTCTTTCTACATGCTGCTTCCTTCATTCTTTATTATAATTGAATTGGAATTAGCACCTTGGAATTGGTGAGGAGTCTTGTGTGTTTTTAATGATATTGAAAGAGCTGTGTAGGCAGAGCATAGGCTCCTGGTAGGGATGCCTTTGCTGAACAGGTCTGATAAGAAGATAAATTGGAACACAGATACAAATATAATGTACAGCATATGTTTTAAGTTTATTAGCAATCTGATTTTTATAAGAACATAAGAACATGCCATACTGGGTCAGACCAAGGGTCCATCAAGCCCAGCATCCTGTTTCCAACAGTGGCCAATCCAGGCCATAAGAACCTGGTAAGTACCCAAAAACTAAGTCTATTCCATGTTACCATTGCTAGTAATAGCAGTGGCTTCTCTAAGTGAACTCAATTAATAGCAGGTAATGGACTTCTCCTCCAAGAACTTATCCAATCCTTTTTTAAACACAGCTATACTAACTGCACTAACCACATCCTCTGGCAACAAATTCCAGAGCTTAATTGTGCGTTGAGTGAAAAAGAACTTTCTCCGATTTGTTTTAAATGTGCAGGTTACAAACACATGAGCAGGTTAAATGTGCAGGTTACAAACACATGAGCAGGTTAAATGTGCAGGTTACAAGCTTGTATCACAACCCCTGACATGGAGGACCTCTGGTTCATTCTTTACAGGTCTCAAAAGAGGATTCAAATAAAGTAAGGCTGTCTCCACCAGGAGCCTATGCTTCACCAATTCTCTCACAATCATTAGAGCATAGAAACCTCCTCCTCAATGCCAAGGTGGTGGTCCCAATACAAATATTACAAAGAACAATGGAAATAACATGTAGAATGGAACTTGGAAGAATCCTGAAAGAGACTCTTTAATATTGACATACAGAAAAAAAAGAGGTCTAGACTGACTTATGAAAAAATGGACCAACAATGACCTTTAATGAAGCCAGAATGTGCACCATTATCTAAAACAAGTTGTGGGTACATTGAACTTCATAGTAATTGCTTACACCATATTGCTAGATGATAGGTGTGCGTCTGTGATATATTTATATAGCAGTATGTACACATATATGTGCAAAATAATACACAGGGATGGTAATTATTAAACTGGCACCCGGGCACATGTGTGTGTGTTCGTCAGCCTGCACCCAGGGATAAGGTCATTTTATGACATACGCGCGTATATCTATATGTTTATAAAATATAAATTGCTTGATAGCCATATATTCCAGGAAATGCTTAACTGCCATTTACAAGACCTCAAAGTTTTGGGTAATAGAAATCACTTATTTGTGAATTTTTTAAGCAAAATATCATTGCAAGTGGATCATATACCCACGATGCTTTCTAATCATCAATGTTTTAACAATCTTTTTTTCTTTTTCCTGTTATGTTTTCTTTTTCTTTTATAAATCTATTTCCTTTAAAGATCTATTTTTTTTAGAGGATTTTCTCATAGTAATAGTTCCAAGAAAATAGCCTGACCGCGCACACATGTGCGCTCAATTTTAAGTGGATGCGTGCCTGTGCACACAAATGCTATTGTCAGTTTTCCCAGTTTGTTCCCAGTTCATCCAGTTAAGGGATAGGACTTCCAAACACTTTAGTTTAATAGCCTCCCTTCCTCCTTGTTAGCCCCTACCTTTAAAAATCTACTGATCTGCCTAGATTTTTTTTTTATTCATTTTTATTGAGTGAATTGCAAAAGAACAATAAACAGCAACTGTAGGGTACAACCACAGCATGCTTATTGGTATAGATGAAAGCAAAATGACCCAGCTTTCTAACCTTGAAAACTCTAACAGACTGACATCCATGCACACCCACAGACAAACACTCTCTCATAACCCACACAACCACCATTCCCACACCAAGAGCAACCCATGAGCTGTAAGAAAAAAAAAAAAGGAAAAGACGAAGAGATTGATGAGGTCATCCAGCATAGCCCTAGCAAAGGAGACGCTTTAGGAGGCAGAAAGCAACTTGTCCCATAAAACAAAATAATCTTGAAGGTTGATAGGAAATCTGTGAGCCATCAAGTTCCGCTTCCGGATTAATTCCAGCTGTGCCGTCTGTCTCATCAAGATTTCCTCTAGATGAAGGAGGGAACAACCTCAGATTTCCAGCTCAGCAAAATAACTTTCTTTGCGAGGATAAGAGCCCCAGCCAAAAAAGTCTGCCCCTCCCCCCCCCCCCCCCCCCCCCCCCCCGAGGTAACAAACAGTATCCCAGAAGCAGAAATACACAGAAATCCCCGACTAGGAAAGATCACAGCCCAAAAGTTTATCCAAGTAAGTTTTGATGCAATTCCAGAAAGGTTATAATTGGGGGCACCCAGTGAACATATGACACAGAGTACCAAACAAACATCTGAGTCCCACAGTTTCATCAAAACATCCCGAGCCCTAGAGATATATGTTCTATACAATAGCTTAAACTGAATTTCTTTGCGAGGATACAGTAACATTCATTTGAAGATTTCTCGTCTGTAACGAGCTCGCTGCGCACAATTCAGACGCGTAAGGCAAACCAGCGATACAGTCTCCAGTTTCGCGCGTCCGTACCGCTTCTTAAAACAGACGCGTAACCCTTCCCCACCCGGCATGTAAATGAACGAATTAGCTGTATAATGAAGGAATTAGCTATTCCCCTCCGATACCGTAACGCGCGCTCAGGTTATCTCATTAGTAACGCACTGTTTTGCCGCGGCCGTAACGTGTTAGTTTACCGCCTCCCCCTAGTAGGAGTTAGGACTGTGAGTCTAGTAACAAATCCATCGACACCGCTTAAGACACTCAAAAACAATAAAACACAATAAAAAAAAAGCGATACAGAGATGATCAAGAAAATGTAATGATGTGGGACACATAAAACCTGTCAGAAAAAAAAATAAAAATTTTTAAATACCTGTTGGAGGGCCGCGTGGGTACAGGCGGCGGCGGCGGGAGCCGGGTGGTCGCGTGTTAAATCTAGGCCGCGGGCGGGTGGGCGCCTGTTCCAGGCGGCAGCGGCAGCTGCTGCGGGGGGACACGCGTTAGTTCGAGACGGTCGGTGGGCGGCGGGTGGTCGCGTGTTAAATCTAGGCCGGGTCGCACAGGCGCACATTCATTCATCCAGGCGGAGGAGCCGGCGGTGAAAGCAGCCGGCTCCGCCTGAATGAATGCGCGCCTGTGCGACCCCTGCGATTCGGCGCTCAAGGCAGTCACAGCATTCATTCACTGCCGGTGGGGGCTGCCGGGGCAGCCCCCACCGGCAGTGAATGAATGCGACCCCTGCGATTCGGCGCTCAAGGCAGTCACATGCCGTGACGTCACGGCATGTGACTGCCTTGAGCGCCGAATCGCAGGGGTCGCACAGGCGCGCATTCATTCACTGCCGGTGGGGGCTGCGAGGCAGCCCCCACCGGCAGTGAATGAATGCTGTGACTGCCTTGAGCGCCGAATCGCAGGGGTCGCACAGGCGCGCATTCATTCAGGCGGAGCCGGCTGCTTTCACCGCCGGCTCCTCCGCCTGGATGAATGAATGCGCGCCTGTGCGACCCGGCCTAGATTTAACACGCGACCACCCGCCGCCCACCGACCGTCTCGAACTAACGCGTGTCCCCCCGCCGCCGCTGCTGCTGCCGCCTGGAACAGGCGCCCACCCGCCCGCGGCCTAGATTTAACACGCGACCACCCGGCTCCCGCCGCCGCCGCCTGGACCCACGCGGCCCTCCGACAGGTATTTAAAAAATTTTTTTTTTTTGAACACTCAGGTTTTTACATATTTTGTATTTTTTTTTTTTCACTTCATGGTGCCTGTCATTTCAAATGTCATTTGAAATGACATTTGAAATGACAGGTACCAGCGCACCCTGGTTACTGTATAGGCGCTGTATTAAGGGCCTATACAGTAAAATGGGTTACGCGGGCATAACCCTTCCCTACCGCTTTAAAGCCGCGGCATGCATTTGCATGCAATTAGAGGAGAGTATCGGGGAGTTAGTGAAGAGAACTGTGCGTGCGGGGAGGAAGGGTGCGCCTGACACTGCCGCACTGTTATTACCGCGGCCTTACAGGATCGACCTGATAGGCAGCTAAATAATATCTGTAGATCATCAGAAAGGCTCGAGCAACTCCACTTCCCTGTCACGCAAGTCAGGTGGGGAGTGAGAAAAGCAGAAAGGAGATGTCAGGCCCATATAGCAATTTTGTTAAACTTGGGCGTGGTCTCAAGAGACATTTCCCTTAGTCAAACAATAACAGTAATGGTGAGCCTAAAGGAATGCAAAAAATTGATGTCTTGGTATGTCCTACTCCTCCCAAAGTTGCTGGAGGGAATAGAGTGACACATCAGGTCAGTGTCCACAAGCTGGGCCACACAGCGAAGTCCCATAGCAGACCATCATTGAAAAATAGGATTACCCAATCCAGGGTCAAAGTTCGGATTTCCAGTCAAGAAAAGGGGAAATTAATGCATTATGAGCCCCAAACCCCTGCCACCAAATCCAAACCTTCCTAAGAGCCTTAAGCCAAAATACAGAGTTTCATAGAGGACAGTTTGCTTGTGGGGAGATGTACTAAGTTAATTGGGGTATAAGGAGCCAGCCAATCCGACATCAAGCACTCTACTTCAAACTTAGGATGACCAGACACCCACTCCTAAGGTGACAAAGAAGGCAGGCTGCATGCGTAAGTCCGGCAAAGAGACAATGCCATGTCTGCAATCGAGCCTCAACACATCCAACCCAACCCTTGCCCGTCTATTACGCCAGATAAGTGCCACCAAAGATCGATATGTCCTAAGTGTCGAGACAGAAGGTCTCAGTGGAAGCATTTGTAAAGGGAAGAGAAACTTAGGGAGGACCAACATTTTAACCAAAGCACATCTACCAAGCACTGAAAGGGGGAGGGCTTTCTATCTCAGCAATAAGACCTTGACATGATTCATGACAGCATCAATATTGAGGGCATAGATTTCCTCAACAGAATGTGCCACCAGTATACCCAGGAACTTAAAAAGAGAACCAGCCCAAGTGAATGGAAAAGGCCCATCCCAGGTAGTCTGCAGAGTGGGAGAGCGAGGAAAAGCCACCAATTTCCCATAGTTGATTTGAAGCCCCAAACATGTACCGAACTAATTAAAACCTGCAAGAATGTCCCCTAAGCAGTCAATGGAATTGCCTATACAGAGCAACATAGCATCAGCAAAAAGGTTTAATTTGATGGATTTTTTTCTGAATCTGGATGCCCTGAAACAAGCAAAGAGCTCACAACTTAATCGCTAAAGGTTCCAGAGGAAGGACAAATAACTAGGGAGAAAGGGGCCAGCCCTGCCTAGTGCCCCTGCCTAAAAGAAAAACCTGTTCACCAATAACTGCGCCTGGGGTAAGTGATATAATAATTTAACCCAAGCCAGTATTGAGTCCCTAAAATTATAGTGCTCCAAGACTTGAAGCAAATAGGACAACTCCACATGATCAAATTTGTATTATAACTTACATGTCATCCATAGCAGAAGTAAAGTAATGCAGCAGGGGACCCCAGTGCACACCAGTGCGCATAAGCATTTATGCACAAATTTCAGGTAAAAATTCTGGAATGCCCACTCCCCACCCCTTTTTAGAAACTCTTTATTTGTGCATGCAATGGCATGTACGTGTGTATACAGGCGGCTTTTAAAATCCACTCGGCACACGTTGGCACAATATATTTGCTTAACCCCTAACTTTGGTGCGTGGTGCACTTTTAAAATTCACCTTAGAGAGCAACCATTCAAAATGATTTTGACAGCACCACCACTGATCTGATTATTAGTTAATGGGTGTCAGCAAGCCAAACATGTGAGACTTTAAGAGTTCCCACTGGTCTTCCCTATCGATTACCCACTAACATTTTTTTAAACATTTTCATATTGCAGGTAAAAAAACCCCGTCTTTTCATTATTTCCTACTTCAACTAAGTATGTTCGAAAATAGTCCCACAAGACACTGTAAACAAAACCAGCCAAGAGTAACAGTTAAGTATGAGAAAAAAAAGTGCGAAACTTGCTGGGCAGACTGGATGGGCCATTTGGTCGTCTTCTGCTGTCATTTCTATGTTTCTATGTTTCAGACATCAGCTGATTTTTGTAAGCCAATTCTGTTGCACTGGAGGTGGACCCTGGCCTGGTGCAGGATTGGTATGGACCTCTGGTCGGACCCAGAGAGCGCCTGCCACCAGGAGGTGGAGCACACAAGGAGACAGAGGCTAGCTGGAGCTTCTCCAATAGTAATCCAGGGTTTCCGCAGGTTGAGCCCTTGGGTACCCGGACTGCCTGGACTTAGGTGGGCCTCCGAGGGTCTCCCAGAGAGATAGCGGAGAAGTGTGCCTACCATGAGCAAAGGAGAGCGGTTGGTGAAGATAGGATGGGCTAGATCAAGATCACCGGAGACCTGGAAGGAGACAGGAAGTGAAGGTCCTCCAGGCAAAATAGGCAGTGCCTACTGGTCTAGTCAGATGTAGGCCATGGACAGTGTCCAAGCAGGCTGGTCTGGTGGTCACAGGAGCGAACAGGGTATCTGAATGTTGCGCAAGGGTCAAAGCCAGGGTATCCATCCAAGGGTGTTCAGCCAAAGCAAGGGTCAGTTCCAAGATCAGTCCGTACATAGTCAAGATGAGCAAAGGTCAGTTCCAGGCAGTGGTCAAGCATGGTCAGAAGGCAGGCAGTGGTCGGTTCCAGGCAGCGGTCAATCGTAGTCAGGCAAGCAAAGGTCTGTACCGTGAATCAGTCTGAGGAGGTACGACAAGAGCAGGAATCAGGAGAGATGCTGGAACACAGAGAGGAACACAGGCTTGCAGGAACACTGGAACAAGAATGGATCAAGGAGGCTGGAGAACACAGGAACGAGGAACAGCAAACTAGCTACACTGAAGTGTCGACCCGATTGCCAAGGCGAGGTTCTGGGGACAGAGCCTCGCCTTAAGTAGGAGCATTAAGTGACATCATCGGGCAGCATCCGAGATGCGCTTCCCGCCCTTGGCCCTTTAAATGTTCTAGCATCGGCCGCGCATGCGCCTAGGGGCAGGGCTGAGGAGGTCGAAGACACAGAGCTCTGTTGAGAGGCCTGCAGTGTGGAGGAAGCCAGAGAGGGCCGCGGTGAGCATCGGGGACGTCAGGAGCTGGCAGCAGCGGCAAGGGAGTAGGAACCGGAGCTGGTGGAGGGAAGCACGGGGTGAGCAGGCCTGGTTGCGGCACCAACATGGCCGGGACACGCAACAAATTCTGCTTCAAGGGTAGCAAGTGAAAATACTTAGCTTCAATAGGTGGTCATCTCAACTTGCTGCAGCTGTTTAAAAAAAATTGTAGTGGTTGAATGATCAAGGTGATCAGAGGGGACCCTTAAGGTCTCACATGTTTGGCCTGCAGACACCCATTAACTAAGAATCAGATCAGTGATGGTATTGTAATAATCATTTTGTATGGTTGCTCTTTGTGAAATTATTTAGTAGTAATATTGAGCCTCCACGATTTCACTTTGTACATTGCTTGAATTCATATATATGTGCATACAATACAACTTGTAGTGTTATTTCACCTTTCAGTCACTGGTTTAGAATACAGTTTCTGGATTAGGTTGCTAGTCACACATTTAATTATCTACACCTACTCTGTCAATTGGCATGATGCAAGAGCAGTGACTGAATCATGACTTTGTCTCCCACATGCATAAATAATGTGAACAAATGTAACATAAAGATTATAAGAAATTGTCAACCTCAATTCCAAAGAATTTAGTTCATTATAATCCTTCTGGACCTAAAACAATATTCTAGCACTATACTATATGTAGCTATACTGTACCAGTTTAAGGATTATGAGATGCATGATTCTGCATTCATCTATATACCGTAATAGGCTTTTGTAGTTCAGATGATGCATTATTGGCCATGATAACATAATGAGATGGGCAATAAGGTTTGTCTTAATTACATATAGTTTCTTAAAATAAATACAGGTTGTAATTATAATCTCAAAGTTTAGCCACTGTTTTAGAATGCCAAAAATCTACTTTATGGTTGTATCAACCTGGCTCTTTGCCCTCTTGCTCTTGTAGTTTGGTTCTGAGCTCTTGCTACCTGTACAATAAATGCAAGTATACATAAGAACATAAGAAAATGCCATACTGGGTCAGACCAAGGGTCCATCAAGCCCAGCATCCTGTTTCCAACAGTGGCCAATCCAGGCCATAAGAACCTGGCAAGTACCCAAAAACTAAGTCTATTCCATGTTACCATTGCTAATGGCAGTGGCTATTCTCTAAGTGAACTTAATAGCAGGTAATGGACTTCTCCTCCAAGAACTTATCCAATCCTTTTTTAAACACAGCTATACTAACTGCACTAACCACATCCTCTGGCAACAAATTCCAGAGTTTAATTGTGCGTTGAGTAAAACATAACTTTCTCCTATTAGTTTTAAATGTGCCCCATGCTAACTTCATGGAGTGCTCCCTAGTCTTTCTACTATCCGAAAGAGTAAATAACCTATTCACATCTACCCGTTCTAGACCTCTCATGATTTTAAACATCTCTATCCTAACCCCCTCAGTCGTCTCTTCTCCAAGCTGAAAAGTCCTAACTCTTTCCTCATAGGGGAGTTGTTACATTCCTCTTATCATTTTGGTAGCCCTTCTCTGTACCTTCTCCATCGCAATTACATCTTTTTTGAGATGCGGTGACCAGAATTGTACACAGTATTCAAGGTGCGGTCTCACCATGGAGCGATGCAGAGGCATTATGACATTTTCCGTTTTATTCACCATTCCCTTTCTAATAATTCCCAACATTCTGTTTGCTTTTTTGACTGCCGCAGCACACTGTACCGACGATTTCAATGTGTTATCCACTATGACACCTAGATCTCTTTCTTGGGTTGTAGCACCTAATATGGAACCCAACATTGTGTAATTATAGCATGGGTTATTTTTCACTATATGCATCACCTTGCACTTATCCACATTAAATTTCATCTGCCATTTGGATGCCCAATTTTCCATTCTCACAAGGTCTTCCTGCAATTTATCACAATCTCCTTGTGATTTAACTACTCTGAACAATTTTGTGTCTAATGCATTATTCTGGCTGACTGTTTTGGAAAGTCCTGTGCTACTGACACCAGCAATTCATAGATTATGTTAATGTTGTTTAAAAAGAGTTTCACAAATTCATGTAAACCTGCTTACTGTGTGTGTGTGTGTGTATGAATCGTACATTAAAAGGTGAATTTTCCAAAGTTGCACATGTAAAATAGCATGCGACCGCAAATATCCTATTTTATAAACCCAAACATACTGGTGTAAGTATGCATGCACAAAACTGCACATTAAAAAGGGGTGGTCTAGGGGTGTTCCTGGGCAGGGCCAACATTTATGTGTATAATAGGGGTGTGCATTCATTCCCTACGAATTGGTAATCCGCAACGTATAGGGCCATATTCGTTGTTTTCGTGGGGAAGCGAAAAGTATCGCGATTCCCCACGAATACAACGAATCTTCGCCGAATTATTCGGCCATCTAAAGGAGCCAATTTAAACAAACCCCCCACCCTCCTGACCCCCCCCCCCAACACTTACCAAAACTCCCTGGTGGTCCAGCGGGGAGTCTGGGAGCCATCTCCTGCACTCACACCCTTGGCTGCCGGTATACAAAATGGCTCCGATAGCCTTTGACCTACTATGTCACAGGGGCTACCAGTGCCATTGGTCAGCCCCTGTCACATGGTAGGAGCAATGGATGGTCGGCCCCTCTGACATAGTGAGGGCAAAGCTATCTGCGCCATTTTGAATACTGGCAGCCGACGGTCCGAGTGCAGGAGGTCGCTCCTAGATCCCCGCTGGATGTTTGGCAAGTCTTGTGGGGGTCAGGAGGGTCCCCCAAGACTTGCCAAAAGTCCCTGGTGGTCCAGGGGGGGGTCCGGGAGCAAACTCCTGCACTCGGACCGTCGGCTGCCAGTAATCAAAATGGCGCAGATAGCTTTTACCCTCACTATGTCACAGGGGCTACCGGTGCCATTGGTCAAACCCTGTCACATGGTAGGAGCAATGGATGGCCGGCACCATCTTGTGCTCCTACCATGTGACAGGGACTGACCAATGGCACCGGTAGCCCCTGTGACATAGTAGGTCAAAGGCTATTGGCGCCATTTTGAATACCGGCAACCGAGGGTATGAGTGCAGGAGATGGCTCCCGGACTCCCCACTGGCCCACCAGGGAGTTTTGGTAAGTCTTGGGGGGGGGGGGGTCAGGAGGGTGGGGGGTTGTAGTTAGTTTAATTTTAGCCGGGAAACGAATAAGAATTAACATATAAATGTATCGGGGGCCTCCCGAAGAATACGAATCCCGAATGCAACGTATGGCATCCCTCTGCACATCCCTGGTATATAAGTTGCTATTTTAGAACCTGCCAAAGTGATGTGCGTAAATCTGTTACCTGTTTATATTTACACCTGCTAATTAACTGGGAAAACTGAAGGGAGTCCAGGAATGAAGAACCAGGAAGGTCTTGATTTACCTAGAGATGGACTGGGCAAACTGGTGGCTTCATTCACATGCATCTTTTTAAATTCACGGACTTATAGTATGTGTGTAAAAGCTGACAGGTGCTAAGAAAAATATGCGTGCTAATGTTTTAAAGTTATCCTCCCTATGTACATGTTAAATGTTCATGCCCACTTTGTGATAGTCAGTCTAATTTGTTATATTCTACACCTAATGCTTAAAACAAGGCTTTCACGCATTGAAATTGGCTGCAGACACTCATGTACAACAAAAGAGTGGCCAAAAAATAACAAAACGTATCGTCCGATATAAGTCCAAAAAATGCTCTTCACCAACTTAAGTATATTACAGTATAGAAAAGACCGGACGGCTTAGTTTCACTAAGCATGTCATCAGGCTTGCTGATGCGGTTTCGATATATACAGTAATATACTTAAGTTGGTGAAGAGCATTTTTTGGACTTATATCGGACGATACCGTTTGTTATTTTTTGGCTTTATCAAATATAGGATCACAGTGTGGCTCTTTGTTTGTTTCAACATAAGAATGGAACATCATTTCCAACAAGGCCATGTGGAAAAGTTTCAGAAAAGAAGCCCAGTATATGATCCCCCTCCCCACCCCTTTATGTCACCTCTAACTGGTGATACATTTCAGAAAAGTATAACATATACTCATTTATATGTCACATGTGACTGACAGGAATATGAACTACAGATGACATAATAATGACCTCAGAACAAGAGACTTCAGGAAAGAGAACAATTGGAAAGAATTTTGTGCATAAGTCTGGACTAGACTCTTGCCATCATTATCTTCAGAACTCTGTGTGGTCTACCAGAGAACTGATGTAAAATCGAAGTATTTGTAGGAATAATCTGCAAATCTGTCTTTCTGCTTTCATGTAACCTTTGGGGATCCTTGCAAATACACTTAATTAAGGGGCCAATACAGTAAAAGTTGCAGGACAGCCGGCGAGCACCCACTCTCCTGACCTGGGCACGCGATTCAGTATCGGCCCGTATGCAAATTAGGGCCCACGGTAAAAGGAGGAGTTAGGGACACTAGCGCCTCCTTTTTGATAGAAGCGGTGGCTGTCAGCTGGTTTGGTGGCTGTCAGCTGGTTTGACAGCTGACGCTCAATTTTACCGGTGTCGGTTCTCGAACCCGCTGACAGCCACGGGTTCAGAAAACAGATTTTCTGAATCCGTTTTCTGAATCCAAGAATTTAAAAAGGTCCATCTTCCAACCAGCAGGCTGCAGGCAGATTTTAATTTATTTTTTTTTACATTTTTAATTTGTATTTATTTTTGGGGCCTCCAACATAATATCATTGCACATCTTACTTTTTGTATCGCGCGGGAATGAATAATAGGCCCATCAACATGCGGGCGCTATTAGTTCTGGGGTGGGGGGGGGGGGTGGCTGCGCGTTTTCCTTTTGCTATTACCCCTGCATCGGCCCGTAAATTGCTATAAAAATACATTAAAATCTATTAATAACCTTCTTGGTACATCAGTTTTATTTTCTCCAGGATATGTCATCTCAGGCACTTTCTTCAGCACTTCAAAGTGGATTATATTCAGGTACTGTAGGCATTTTCCAATCCCCAGAGGGCTTATAATCTAAATTTGTACCTGAGGCAATGGAGAGTAAAGCTACTCACCCAAGGTCACAAGGAGGGACAGTGGGATTCAAATGCTGGTCTCCTGGGTCATAGTACATTGCTCTAACCACTAGGCTACAGCTAGTCTTTTAGGGCCTCATTTTCTAAAGTATCGCAGGCCTGCGATACTTTAGAAGATGAGGGGCGGGGGGCCGAATCGGGGGGAGGGCCTGCGCTAGCCGGAAGCGATCGCACTGTCGCGGTGCGATCGCTGCCGGTTTCGCACCCAATAGCGCCACCATAGAAGGAGTAGCTATTGGGAGCGAAAACTGACGCAAAAAGGGCCTTACCTTTTCGCTGTCCGCGGCGTCGGCGGTGACGCCCCGACTCCTCCTCTTCCGGGGCCGACTCCGCCCCCATCCTGGTATCGCACGCGATAAGGGACTTTTCGCGTGCGAAAGGTCCCTTATTGCCTGCGAGCGGCTTGGAAAATGAGGCCCTTAGAGACTGAAAGGGATCTATCATGTGTTAGTAAAAGAACTGTACTATTAAAAGGAAGTCATTGTATGAAACATTTTATTGCAAGAACTCCAACAATTTTGGCCTTTTAAAATGAGAGCCAGCATTATACCAACACTGGAATTTACACCATAGCAATAGCTGCAAAACTATCACTTCCACCTTTCCCCTTTCTCCTTTAAGAAGCAGGAATAACACACAAACTAGCAAGTTAAAGTATGAATATGTTCCTATTCGGTCTAGCAGAAACAAAAGTAGGGCTTAGACTGCACATTTGTTTCTGCTGAAGTGAAAACTGTCACATATCTCGCCTGGAAGTCCTGCGAGAGTGAACATGATCCTTCCTGGTTTTCCTCTCTCTCTGTCCCTTTGGGTATTTTTAGAAAGCACAACACGGTCTTTAAAAAAAAAAAAAATCATTTTCTTGTCATCAAATAACCTAAAATACGTATGCAGTGGAAACATTTTAATCAAGAAAAGTGTGAATGTCTACTGTGAACAATTAGTCTGCGTTCAGCCTGCACGGCAGAATAAACGATGCAATTAGTGTTGGCATACAGCAGATCGAAGTATAGAGTTTTCATAAATCTGTTACTATGTTTTTAACAACTGTCCCACTAATTTAATCACCAGGATGTATTTGCCATTTGAATAAGATGTCAGCAAACTAAAACAATGCATCTGAAATCAACCCAGCATTTTTGATGCTGCAAAATAATTAAAAGGTGCAACAATAGTTTTATTTTAGAAATGTGGTTTGAACTCCATTGCACTCTTCCATATTGTTCCCTTAAATTGCTGTACTATGACTTTGAAAAGAAAATTTATGTGGTTTTTAAGTTTTCCATGGTCAGATAGGCTCTCAGCTATCTAATCCTCCACAGACTGTAGAATGTATTTTTTACTATCCCAATAAACTATCAAACAATGTTGTATCTAACCAACAAATGCAGAGAGATCTGATCTCTATTAATCTTAATTTTAAAGTCTAGGACAGGTTACTTTTTCTCCAACCACAAAGTTTCTGATTTAAGAATATTCATGTTCAGCTTCATATTTGGCCACTGCTCTTAACCCAGAGTTAAGTTTCTTTAATTTTTTTCTGCTCTTTTTTTTGCTTACAGATAGAAGGTGTGTAAACTTTTTCTGGGAGGCTCCCAGAAACTCCAGTTTCTCCAACTTTCTAAAACACAGAATGTTATTTCCCATACATTGTTTAAATGAACTGCCCTCTAATATCTTTCATTTCCCTATGAAGAGAACCTGCTGCTTGTTTTGAGCATCCTCTCATTTAAGCCATCATTTTTAAAAGACCTGCTAAAACTGAGTATATGTAGCATCACATCAATGCTAGTAATTATGTCAGTACGCATATGGATGAATAGAATTTCATAACATTTAACTATTATTAATTAGAAGGAATGTTAAAATATGTTGCACTTAGTTTCAGATTTTAACTCACTGGGATGTGTTGAATGCATACAATAAATCCATTCTTGTTCCCTTTGACCCAGCACTTTCTGTCCCCTCCTCGCCAGTCTATACACATGTGGTCCAATGTGTTCCATCTTATATCCTCAGATGTATGTCCCAATTGTGTGAAATGTGTCTAGAAATATTTAATCAACTTTTGTGCTCTATTCGTCTGGTATGTACTCTGCGTTTCATTTTGCCCATATGATATAAATTGCATAGGCATATAATCAAATAAGCCACGAACATAGCTCTGCAGTTCTAGTCATATCAAATGGTAATCAACTGCCCCAAAGAAGATGTAATTTCTCCATCTCTCAGCTTTAATGAGCATATGGTACAATCAGTGCAACTTGATGCATAATTCTCATCTTCCAGCATCAAATCTTGTTCAAATGTAGACAGAATGATGATCCTGCCTCTTCAAAAAAAGCAAACATAGGTGCACTGCTTAAATTTGGATGACCACTTAAAATGGATCAGTGTTTCTTGATACTGGTACAAATTTGAGAAAATAAGGTAGAATATTTCAAGACACAAGCCTGCCTGTCTGATTGTTCCCTATGGGCTTGTGTCATCAACAGATCCAGATTTGCATTTAAAGCTCAGTGAAATACGTTTTACACAGGTGAAAGGATACCCCCTTTCCAAGAACCAATGTGCCATACATTTTTTTCTGATTTTTAAGATCTTCAGTATTTGAGCAGAGCCTTCTTAATCTTAGAAATTGCTCCACTGTCAAAAAATGAGTTAATTTCTGGATGTAGCTAGCAAGGCAAAAGAAATCCCTAGAACTTAAATTTGTGGTACTCCAATTAGCTGAATTATTCTTTAGACACCCATGCAAATGCAAAATTATTTTTCAAAATTCTTTTGCGGGTTTTTTTCCTGCCCAATTAGAGGACATCTCGAATAATAAGAGTAAAAAATTGGAAACTATTTCTTCAGCATCTCTGAATTTCTCTAATTCCTCTTATTCTTAAAATAATTATTTTTGACTAGTTGTACCTAGCTTTAACCCCTGTTTTACAGTTGTCTTTTTCTGTATTCATGCATTTATTGTATACTTTTAAACATTTTTCTATTGAACTCTCCCCTTTTTAATCAGTGGACATATTTTGACATGTGGAGTATACCAATATTTTATTTTTGCATATGTGCTGTTTCTCAAATGCCTTTCATATCAAGATTTGAAAAAAAAAAATTATACAGCTAACCATCTATTAACCCACTATTTCATCATGCAATCTTCCCTTAATTATAAATATCACCACATTACCTTGACTGTAAATACAGTGTCTCTTTGTATGACTATTTATGCCATTGATATCTGTTACAAATTGTCACCCCTATGTTTCCAAACTGCTAGTTTTGTAAACTGTTAATTTTAGCCCTCATTTTCTAGCCAAGGCCTAGATTTATCAAAATGTGGTAAGTATTGCAAAAGGGGTGTGGTTTATGCAAATATTCAGTTTATTGCACTAATTACTTTTATGAAGAGCTAAGTTAGTGCAAGTTGTGATAGCAGTATCAGACTTTGTGATAGGTGCCAGGCCTGTTGTATTTCCTGCAGGCAACCACTGGGGGATATGAGAGTGAGAGAGAGAGAGAGAGAGAGAGAGAGAGAGAATACCTGGCCATAATGTTATCTCCCTAGATAGGTATTTGTATCCCTATGGTAGGCCCACCTAGTAACTCAAGGTGAGGTTTAGGTATTAGTGTAGGGGGTTAGGGGCCACTTTGACATTCAATGTTAGATGTATGAACAGAACAGTGGTCTCTTGTGAAGATATGATGACCTTCGGAGTGAGAAAACTCACTCAAAGATGAAAGTTTGGCAATGTTCTCTCCACCTAGCTTGATGGACTCTCTATCTGGATAACATCAAGCTAGGTGGAGAGAACATTGTACAAATCTCATCTTTGAGTGTGTTTCCTCACTCCGAAGGTCATCAAATCTTCACAAGAAACCACTGTTCTGTTCGTACGTCTAACATTGAATGTCAAAGTGGCCCCTAACCCCCTACACTAATACCTAAACCTCACCTCGAGTTACTAGGTGGGCCTACCATAGGGATACAAATACCTATCTAGGGAGATTACATTATGGACAGGTGCACTCTTGCTCTCTCTCTCTCTCTCTCTCTCTCTCCCCCTCTCAAGCTTCAATTCACCTAAAATAGGCTTTGCAGGAGACATCACACAAGGCAATAAAACCTTACCTCACACCTGCTAATGCAATTCAAAAAGGTGTAGTTAAAATCAGCATTAAATCTGTGCAATAGCTCTTCACAGACAGGCAAACCCTGCCCCTAACTCCTCCTATTCTCCAAATTTGCATCACACCATACGATATGGTGCTATTGCATGCATTAACAGGGCTTTTCACATGCGATAAGCCCTTAGCACATTTTGATAAATGACCCTACAAGTTACTACCCTTCCTGTTCCAAATTGCTAGTGTTATTTATAATGGGGATGTGCAGGCAAAAGGTTTTCATTGCATACACGATCCGTATTCGTGGGGGGTCAATTCCATTTCATGCGGAAGTATGGAGAATTCAATAAGTTGTCGATCTATAAATACGTTACTACTAAATTAACTACAACCCCCCACCCTCCTGACCCCCCCCCCCCAAGACTTACCAAAACTCCCTGGTGGTCCAGCGGTGGGGTCCGGGAACTCACTCAGACCCTCGGTGCTAGTTTCATAATGGCGCCGATAACCTTTGTCACAGGGGCTACGGTGCCTTTGGTCAGCCCCTGTCACATGGCCATCGGTGCCATCTTGTGCTCCTACCATGTGACAGGGGCTGACCAATGGCACCGGTAGCCCCTGTGACATAGTATGGGCAAAGGCTATTGGCGCCATTTTGAGTCCTGGTGTCGGACGGCAGGTCACTCCGAGACCCCCGTTGGACCCACAGGGACTTTTGGCCAGCTTGGGGGGGCCTCCTGACCCCCACAAGACTTGCTAAAAGTCCAGCGGGGGTCCGGGACCGACCTCCTTTCACGCCGTCTGTCCGATCCCAATACTCAAAATGGCGCCGATCGCCACCATTTTGAGACTCAAAATCGCTATCCCACCAATACTCAAAATGGCGCCGATCGCCATTTTGAGGCTCAAAATCGCCGTCCCGCCAATACTCAAAATGGCGCCGATCGCCTTTGCCCTCACTATGACGGCGATCGGCGCCATTTTGAGTATTGGCGGGACGGCGATTTTGAGTCTCAAAATGGCGGCGATCGGCGCCATTTTGAGTATTGGGATCAGACGGACGGTGTGAAAGGAGGTCGCTCCCGGACCCCTGCTGGACTTTTGGCAAGTCTTGTGGGTGTCAGGAGGCCCCCCCAAGCTGGCCAAAAGTCCCTGTGGGTCCAACGGGGGTCCCGGAGCGACCTGCCGTCTGACGCCAGGACTCAAAATGGCACCAATAGCCTTTGCCCATGCTATGTCACAGGGGCTACCGGTGCCATTGGTCAGCCCCTGTCACATGGTAGGAGCACAAGATGGCGCCGATGGCCATGTGACAGGGGCTGACCAATGGCACCGTAGCCCCTGTGACAAAGGCTATCGGCGCCATTATGAAACTAGCACCCAGGGTCTGAGTGAGTTCCCAGACCCCAACGCTGGACCACCAGGGAGTTTTGGTAAGTCTTGGGGGGGTCAGGAGGGTGGGGGGGGTTAAATGTTTATTTCGGCTGAATAAAACAGAAATCTGTTTAATACGTGGGGAGTCGCGATGTGTTTCGCCTCCCCATGTATTTTACAGATAGCAAAATATAAGTTGCGGATTACAAATACGTGGAAAACGGATGCACACCTCTAATTTATAATACTGTTCACCGTTCCCTGTAAAACATATTTACTGCTTATTGTTTTGTTACCTGAAAACCGATGTGATGTTTCTAACGAATGTCGGTATATATGAATGTTCAAATAAATAAGATTTGTATCTTGAAGGATATGTATAGATGCTTATAAATATTTTTTTAAACAGCTGACAAATATATGGTTTCATTAGAACATGTAGTTTAATTTATCTAGGTTAGAAATGTGCATAAATCTGATACAGGATTATTCAGGGGGGTCTAGAAAATATAAAACTTCACATTAATAAGTCCAGAAGGAGGCTGCATAAACCAACAGTCTCCTATAACTAGGATTTAGCATAAAATTATCTGGTTCATTTCAGTTTCTCCTCTCCTCATTGTCTCTCTTTAGCCTTTACATCATGCACATCTTGAATAGAGCTGGAGAGAACCCACTGAGCATGTGCCAATGTGCTGTGGAAGAAGGTGATGAAGCCAGAAGTGGTTGCGGATACTTAAAAGAAAATTAGGGTACTTATTTTACATTTTTGCCTGCAGCTCAGGCATGTAAGAAACAGCAAAAGGCCTGATTGTGCTGCCTCTGTAACTGGATTTTCTTTTTTCCTGCCTGTAGGGCACAAACAGGTTGGTTTTCAGAATAATCAAAACATGTAAAGTAACCTAGATCATGAATTAAGCGCGCTGTGGATAATAAAGCAGTATCAGATTTTCCCTGAAGTTGTACAAGAGAGCAAAATCTCATTCCTGCTGAGCCAGAAAATGGACTGAGAGCTCCTGTTAAAGAGAGAGCATGAAGTCTTCCCTTATTTGAAGTGGAATAGATTGTGTTAGAAATATTTGTGCAGGTTTGGATGAAAAACTCATTGTTGACTTCTTAAGAGAGTCTATTGAGAAATCTTGATGAGAGCTATGTGAAGAGAAGAGTGAAGGAACAACATTTGTCTTAATGAATGCCTACTGCTCACCCATGAGTGTGTGTCAGAGTGAACAATCTACCTCCTAAACCAGAGCAGTGGGATAAAAGGGTGTAAAATCCATTGCTAAATATTGTTGTGCTTAACATTTGAGGTATTGGAGTTGGGCTCAGTACCTCAGAAAAGTCTTATGGAGAAAGCTTTTTGTAATTACTGATTGCTATTCAGCATAGCTAGAGTGACCATGTGAATAGTAGGGATGTACATTCGGGAGAAACAAAATAGGAAATAAGTACAACATTTCCTATTTCATTACGAGTCATTTTCAAAATGAAAAGTTTTAAATTTCAATGAAATTTCATCTTAATATTGTTTTTGAAAATTAAAAAAAAAAGTCATCGTGCACAGGCCTAGGACCAAGGCTGAGCCTCATCTATGGAATAGGCTGAGATCCAAAGCAGGGGCTGCGGCCTACTCCTGAGCAAAACACTGGTGCCACAGTCTAGGCCTAGGCCTGATGCAGGAATCACAGCCTATGCCAGAGCATGATGTTGGGGTCTCTGCCTAGGCCAGGTTTGAGGCCAGGACCTTTGCCGAGACCTGAGCAAAGTTCCAGGCCCGAAAGATTTTGCTGGGGTTGTGAGATTTCCAGACCTCCATTTACCTTCTCCCTCTGGGATCTGACACTGCAACCAGACCAAAGCCCGATGCTGGGGATTCAGTTTAGGCCAAGGCCTGAGCCCAGATCCAACAATGATGCCCATCTGAAGACCGGGTCCCTATGCCTAGACCTCGCATAAGCCAGAGCATAGGTCAGGTGCTGGGGCCCAGTCTAAAGGCCAGGACCTGACACCTAAGCCTCAGTCTAGGCCAGGGCCCAGGCCCAGGCCTGAGACCAGATCCCAGCCCACAAGCCTGATGCCAGGGCTCGGTCCGTATGTCAGGGCCTCGACCATGGGTCAGGTGCAGGGCTCAGAAGTCCTCTTCTGACATCCTTTTTTTTTTTTCTTCTTTCTTGGCTTTTCAAATGATTGTGTCTTCTCAGCATGTGCCAGACTAAATTAACTTTGGTGTATCCTCCCCAGCGGAGGGCATCATTGTGATATATGGCAGTCAATGGCACCATCATTTGAAGAGGGAAGAAGACATTGGAAGAGGACTTCTGAGGCTTGGGCTCCAGGACTGAGTCTGACCCAAGGCTGAGGCTCTGACATCGAGCCTGGGCTGAGGCCCAGGCATCAGAATCTTGGTTCAGGGCCTGAGAGGCCAAGGCTTGGGCATAGGGACTGGGTCTGGGTTTGGATCAAGGCTTGGGCATCAGGACCGGGCCTCCGGGCCAAGCATCAGGTCTTGGCTTGGGTCTCGGCCCAGGCATCAAGACCAAGCCTCAGAGCCTTGGGCCTTGCATAGGGCCTAGGCCGAGGTCGCAGCGAACCTCTGCATTCTAGGCCTATGCAAGGCTGAGTGTTTGGCCTTGGCCTAGGCCTTATCTGTGCATCCCCCTGGACTGGGCAAGTGGAGGCCAGGGAAGATCCTGGCCCTGGCATTTTTTTTGGTGGGAGGGATGGATGATGGGCATGGGAGGCCTTGGGATGCCCTGTACCTTTTTTTTTTTTTTTCTGATTTTGGGTTGTATTTTTTAAATTTATTTTTTTTTTAAAACTAAAGAAATAAAATAAACATTAAACTAAACTAAATTTGTAGGGAACCCCCCAAAAAATGTAACAAAAATAAAATGTAATTGTTATACCTGAACACCCCTAGACTGAAGAGTAGTGTTATTTCAGTATAGATTTTGTCCTCAGAAGGAGCCAAGCAGCAGAAGATAGTATCAGTTGACTTTGTTGCATTACTGTGGATCATACCATTTATAATCAAAGCTTCCTGTTTCCTGTAGCAGACATTTCAAGATTCTGCTGCAAGTTAGTAAATGTCTGTGGCAGATTTTTCAAAATTTTGCTGCAATTATGTGGGGAATTTGCATTATTTTATATAGTTTCACACCTCTAACTATGTAGAATAGTCAATACTTTAAACTGAAAACCATTCATATTTGATTTTAAACAATATTTACACTATATAAAAACTGTACTAAGTACAAACATCCACAATTTATCAAGTTGACACATTAGTTGCAAACTTGTAACTGTGAAATATCACTTGTTTTGAATTGAAAGAGTGCAACCTTTCTCTATATATTTTCTTGAGAAAATCCTTGTTATCTTTCTGAGTATATGAGCTTATGTTGCTGAAAATGGCCTCAACATCAGCAGTTTATGTGTAATTAATAACATGACAAAGATATGTGCACATATATTGGACACATGGTAACAGATACAAAAAGGGATTGACTTATAGGGATGTGCAGAGGGACGCCATATGTTGCATTCGCGATTCGGATTCATCGGGGGGGGGGGGGGGGGTGGATACGTTGCATTCAGCCGTATGGTGCCCCGATTCGTTAATACGTCCATTTTGATTCGTTCCCCCACTAAAATTAAATTAACTACAACCCCCCACCCTCCTGACCCACCCAAGATTTACCAAAGCTCCCTGGTGGTCCAGCAGGGGTTCGGGAGTCATTCCCTGCACTCACACCATCGGTGCTGGTTTCAAAATGGCACTGATAGCCTTTGACCTACTATGTCACAGGGGCTACCGGTGCCATTGGTCAGCCCCTGTCACATAGCCATCGGTGCCATCTTGTGCTCCTACCATGTGACAGGGGCTGACCAATGGCACCGGTAGCCCCTGTGACATAGTATGGGCAAAGGCTATCTGCACCATTTTGTTTACTGGCAGCCGACGGTCCAAGTGCAGGAGGTTGCTCCCGGACCCCTGCTGGACCACCAGGGACTTTTGGCAAGTCTTGGGGGGACCCTCCTGACCCCCACAAGACTAGCCAAAAGTCCAGCGGGGGTCCAGGAGCGACCTCCTGCACTCCGGCCGTCAGATGCCAGTACTCAAAATGGCGCTGATCACCTTTGCCCTCACTATGTCACAGGGGCTGATGGTCGGCCCCTGTGAGATAGTAAGGGCAGAGGCGATCGCTTGCCAGTATTCAAAATGGCAGGTGAGAGAGAAAAACTGGTGTGAGGGGGAGTGACTGGTGAGGGAGAAAGGCATTTTGGGGGTGATTGGAGTGGTGAGTAACTGAGGGGAGGGACTGGTATGGGGGAGACTGGTGTGAGGGGTGCTTGGTGAGAGAGGGAGACTGGTTAGAGGGGAGACTGGGGTGTGGTGTTTCTGGTGAAAGATGTGTGAAGGGGGATTGGTGAGAAAGTCTGGAGATGGGGGTTACTGGTGAGAGAGACTAGTTTGGGGAGTGACTAAAACAAGTTACTCAATTTAAAAAAGCCTGAAGGGAGTCAGGTAGTACTTTACTGCTTATTACAAAGAAGACCCTTAAGGGATGCCTACAAGGGATCCTTACATGTTCCTCCAATCAAAATTGTACACCACTCAAATATCAGAGACAGGACATTCTCTATCACAGGTCCCTCCATCTGGAACGCCATGCCTCCGGACCTCAGGCAGGAAACTTGTCTACTAACTTTCAAAAAGAAACTAAAGAAATGGCTGTTCTGCCGAGCCTTCCCCGTCACTAGCCCAACAGCCTGACTTAGAACTGTTCCATTACTTATGTAAATAAACAATCGCTAAATTACGCTCACAAGTTATCATGAGGTCGGCTCCTTGCCTCCCTCCCATACTCTATTGTATATAGTACTTTATCTTCATCCTCCCTCTCTTTTTTTCTACTCCCAGTTAAGGCATCCTTGTTATAATGTAACTTTATGCTCCTTTTAAATTGTCTCTTGTTGATTGGTTGGTTATAGTTACTGCTTAGTTCGATGTAAACCGAGTTGATTTGATTTGTATCAAGAAAGTCGGTATATAAAAGCCTTTAATAAATAAATAAATACTAATGAACAAAATCATAATTAGTGCACACTAACAGAATTTAGTGTGTACCAAGTTCTGTTAGTGAATTTTAGGGGAAAAAAACCTCAATGAACCATTTAAAAAATGAAATTGAGCAAAAAACACACACACACACACACACACACACACACACGAAAAGAAAGCTACCTACCCCCATTGAACTGACTTCCCGTTTGTTCAATGTATCCTCATTCATTGATCCTCATCCCGTTTGTCTCTTATGAGTATGTATCCTCATTCATGACTCTATCTCCAGATATATTACCACTCATGCAACCAATGAATTTGCAGAATCAAGCTCAGATGATTATTAAAAGAGGACATTAAATATTCTACTCGGGCACTTCCCTGTAAATTGTATGCAAGTTAAATTCTAAAGAAATGGTCTCTATGCAACATCTTTCTGACTTAAATCGCATGTAAGATCTGAACTGTGAGCTAAGAACAGGTATTTGAATGAGATTGAGAATTTTATAATATGGAGGGTTAACCTCCACTTTTCAGGGGACTGCATGGTGCTATCACAGTATTAAACTGTGCCATAAGCCATATCTGGAAAAAAAAAATGAAGGTGTACAATTTTAGGAAATCAAGAAAATTGCTAATTGGCTAATTATTACTTTGTCATAGTTATGAAGGTCTCAAGAAATGCCCTTCTTGGATGTAGAATTCAGGAAGATTAATGTTATAACAATCAGTAATATAATAGAAGAAATATCTTGATTTAGACATCTTCTTGTAAACTCAGTTGCAAAATGGAATTTTAAATCACTGGGCTTTAGTTCGCAGTATCTTACAGAATATGGGAATTACAAAAAATAAATTTGAATTTCAGACAAATGGATTCATGATGTAGTTTGACCACTGTAGATTTATTCTGCTACATTTCTGGCAGAGATTAGAAAAGTCTATGACATTATTGCATAATACCAAGGAGACCAATATTTAGATGCATTTAGCCAGATAATTCACAGGTTATCCAGCTAAATAGCAATTTTTTGAATATTGAATCACTTAGGGCCTCATTTTCCAATATCGCATTGGTAACGCATTAGGGGGCGTTACCAATGCAAATGAGGCTTCTTTCGTGCAGTGGGGAAACATCGCGTGCGGCGATGTTTTTGCCATTCGAGAAAACATTAGCACCGCACGCAATGTTTTCCCAGTGTGCGATGATTCTTTCAGTGTTTCATCGCAGTGCACGATATTTGCAGAGAGAGAGAGAGAGAGAGAGAGAGAGAGAGAGAGAGAGAGAGAGAACACCTTACTATAGTGCCTATGCCCTAGACAGGTATTTCAATCCCTATGGGAGGGCCACCTACTAACTCGGGGTGGGGATTAGGTATGAGCGTCGGGGGTTGGGGGCCACTTTCGCATTCCACATGAGACGTACGGACAGAACAGTGGTCTCTAGTGCAGATTTGCTGGCCGTCGGAGTGAGGACGCTCACTCCAAGAAGTGGTTTGGGCAACGTTCTCTCCACCTAGCTTGATGGACACTCTACCTGGGCAACAACAAGCTAGGTGGAGAGAATGTTGCCCAAATCTCTTCTTGGAGTGAGCGTCCTCACTCCGACGGCCAGCAAATCTGCACTAGAGACCACTGTTCTGTCCGTACGTCTCATGTGGAATGCGAAAGTGGCCCCCAACCCCTGACGCTCATGCCTAATCCCCACCCCGAGTTAGTAGGTGGCCCTCCCATAGGGATTGAAATACCTGTCTAGGGCATAGGCACTATAGTAAGGCGTTCTCTCTCTCTCTCTCTCTCTCTCTCTCTCTCTCTCTCTCTCTCTCTCTCTCTCTCTCTCTCTCAGGCTGTCTGGGACTATCATGGACCACGATAACCCTTTAGTGGCCCCGTAACGCAAATTTCAGGGTTGTAGCTATTATCCGCGCTAACACTGCGGCTGTTTCGCCGCACACGATAGTTTTGTATATGCTCCGCCCCAACTCCACCCCCTGACAAATTTGCATTCGCAAATCGCGATAACAGCCGTTATCGCGATTTGCGAATTTATCGCGCGCGGTAAACTCCGTTGAAAATGAGGCCCTTAGTCCAAATTGTAGACCAGCGATTCTCAACCACGTGTGTCACGTGCTATCGGTCTCCCATTGCTCTTCCCTCCTCTTCCTCCACCGAGAGAGGCAGATGATCTTCCACTTTTGGTATTGCCACCCAGGCTGGATGGGAATGGCAGCGGTGTTAACAGAGGTTGGCAACTGCGTCTAGCCTTGTGGAGATCTATAGCTGCTTGGCTAGTTCTGTTTTCCTAATAGGAGGTGTATTGGTGCTCAGGGCCTGATTTAATATTTGTAGTGTTGCCTTTTCATAGATAGGGTTGTTACAGATCGAGTGTATTCCATAATACAGGTGTAACTGTGTGCGGATTAGTTTATGTGCATTACTGCATATCCTGGGAGATTGATTGTTAGGTTGGTTCTGTGTGTGTGACCAAGGTGAGGTATTGTACTAGCATGCAAGTGTTTGTATCGGTCTTATTTGTTGTGTTTTCTCAAGAGGGCATGCATTGGTGGTAAACTGCTGTCTTTTCATAAGTAGGGCTATTGAGCCTGGAAGTAGAATGAGTTTGTATTGCTGTTACTGAGATGACACTAGAACCAGAATATCTTGTTTGTAGGGTGAGTTGTATGGGGAATGTCGTAATTCTGCTTTACATCCTTTATTGTGGGTCAGAGAGCTCCTGTGGATGCAAACTGTACTTTTACATTTAGCCCTATGATGGTCATGTGTTCAGTGTGTCATGCATGTGAGAACCATCTGTCAGGTGTGTCCTGACAGAAAAAAGGTTGAGGACCACTGTTATAGATGGATAAGTCATTATCCAGCCAAAATTTAGCCAGATGAAAAGGAGGCGTTTGGGGGGACATTCCAAGGTGGTGTAAAGTAATCTGACTAATTTAGCAAATTTTAACTTTAACCAGCTAGATTAGCTTGGATAACTTGAGACCTGCCTCAAGTTATCTGGCCATATGTGACCAGCTAACCTGCTATTTAACTAGATATATTTTGAAGATATTCAGTTAAGTGGCACTCATATGGGTTTGTTTTTTTTGTTTGACTGTGGACTTCCTACCTGATTCCCAACCCCCATAATAAACTTTAAATACACCTACTGGCCAAATCCTTCTCCTCCACAAACACCTCTGTTGAAAACTGTAAAAAGTAGAGAGAAAGTCAACAGTGACCCTTTCCCCAACTCCTCCCTCCCCCAATAAATATAATAAAAATTATGGCTTCCCTTTCCCCCAACTCTAATGCTCCTACCCACCCAATATCTGACTGAACACTGGGGTTCCCTTTTTGCAGCACAAGGATAACAGGATACTGTGATCCAGGGCACTTCCAATGTTGCTATGGCAACAATGCTGAAAGTGTAAGCTATCAACATTATCTTCCAGCCCAGCCTCTTAGCCACATTAGAGTTTCGTGGTTGGAAATTTGGGAACAGCAGAAACCACAGGAACAGAAGTATGTGCAGTAAAGCTGGGGCAGAATTAGGGTGCCAGCTTGCCTTCCCCCATCCTAATCTGCCCTGACTTTTAAGACTGTTCTCTCTCTAAGAGGGTAATTTTCTAAAGCCATTTATCTGGTAAACAGGCTGGCTGGAAATTGTCCACCCTTTCCCTGGATAAAAGTATGTGCAGGGATTGACAAAATGTGTACTTTAACCCGTGTGACAAGTAAGCGGAGTCATGGTTAAGTCAGGGGGAGGCAGCAATTTACCTAGTTTTGCATTTTCAAATCCCATGAGTTTTTTTGTTTAGGGGAAAAGTAGCCACAGTAAAAGCAGAGGCAAATCTCTGAGAGTGCTTCTTCCCTGGTCTGTTTTCAAAGGGTAACAATGCGCGCATGCTCCCTTTTGAGAACTGGTGCAGAAGTATCTGTTATAGTTTGTAAGATTTTGGGTGGACTCTTGGACACTGGCTGCTGACCACACCCACAGGGGGAAGTTCCATGAGGGCCACAGGTCAGGCTCAGCTTAGGACACACAACACAGATAGATCTTTTATTAACAGTATTGAGGAGCCACCAGAGGTGGCAGTAGTGAGCAGAGATGAAGCCTGGCTGGTCTTGTAGTCCCTCAGGGCTCTGGAACAGCGATCCCACAATGGCTGTGCTGTAGTGAAGAGAAACTGAGATAGTGAGTACAATTAAGTATATGCAGGGTTCAGGAATAGAGCCTTGTTGGTTGAGTACTCACACAGCGGTTTCTCTCTGTAGGAAACACAGGAGCTGGAATAGAGGCAGACCCTCGAGGAGCGAGTACCTGGTTCCAGGGAACAGCTCTGAGAGAAGTAGATAGTAACTCACTGATGGTGTAGGCAGCGGTATCTTCCAGGCAGAAGTGAAGTCCAGGCAGGAGTCAGGGAACATGGGCCCTCTAGGAGCGAGTACCAGTTCCAGACAGCGACCTGAAAGAGAAGATAGAGGCCCCCGAGGAGCAGGTACCCCAAATAGAAAAAGTCCAATAATGAAGAGGCAGAGAATCTAGGTACGGAGAGCGAATCACATCCGAAAGGAGTTCCTGTACGAATACCTGTCGCTAACTCAATTAGCTAGCAGTAGTGTAGGCTTTTTGTATCAGGATGCGTGATGTCATCACAGGGGGACGCCCCTGATGTTCACGCCAAAGAAAATATTTGAAGCAGGGCCGCGCGGTGCGCTCGCCCTAAGGCAACTGGACAGCATGGCGGGAGGCAGCGCCCAAGTTGGACCGGGGATGCCGGAGAGGACGGCAGGCAGATGCCGCGGCAGCCAAACGTCAGTCAACTGCGGGAGGAGTCGCCAGAGAGGTAAGGTGAGCGGAGTGGAGACGTCAGGCAGCGACAGTCATAACAGAATCAGGAAGATCTCAAGAACTTGGAGAAGGACTTGGTGAATTGGTGGACAAATTGGTCAATGTATGTGCATGAATCGGGCCTTATGTAAGTCCGACTTTACTTTCATGATTATAATATACACGCGTTTATTTTTAAAATAGGTAGGAAAAGGCCACAGGTAAAAAGTACCCATGGACTCTGTATCAACTGCGTAGTTTGGAAAATACCCCCCCCCCCCCCTATGTTTAATTCATAAAATAATAAGAACTTAAGAAATTGCCATGCTGGGTCAGACCAAGGGTCCATCAAACCCAGCATCCTGTTATACAAAAAAAGAACTGAAGCAAATGCTGTAGTTTATCAGTGTCATATACAGTCTTAATCGGCTGTGATTTGAAGGAGTAGAAGATAGAATAAGGAGTGCAATGTAAACTGCCATGGGCTAGATGTAATACAAAATATTGGTTTGCATATTTCTACAAGAGCCATTCCTTTTGTTCAAATATGCTGTAATCAGGAATTGAGCTGTTTAAACATTGGAAGGATAACTTTCAAACAACTAACCTTTCAATCTGAAAATCCCTGACATTTTAAACATTTTTATCTAGTTAGGGATGAGCAGTTTGGCAATGGTGCAAACTCTATGTAAAATCATAACAAATTAACTAGATATGAGGGTCATGTTAAAGGGGCAACTATCAGACACCTGCATTGGTGCAAACTCCATGACCATTTTGACCAAGGGGTTTGTACCAATAATCAAAGCAAAGCCACCTGGAGAGAGTACCTGCTCTCTCTGAGGGTGTGTTTATAGCCAAAACAATGTGCATTTCCTTCCCCAACCTAATCATTCCTGTGGGAATGATTAGGTTGGGGGATAAAATGTGGATACAATATGCGTTTTCTTGAACAAGGCACATAATTTTATCAGCATGATGGGTAGGAAATTTTCAAAAAGCTCATTTCTGCAAGTAAAATGCTTTTTCACTTGTGGAAATGGCTTTGAATATTGCCCTCACCAGGAGGCAAAGAAATTTGAGGAGCTCCAACAAATGTTCTCTCCCCTTCTCTACCTTTCTTTTCTTCTCACCCTTTCCAGACCATCTACTCCCTACCTCTACCTCTATCTCTCACCCCACTCATCATCTTCTCTTGCCTGCTTTCCAGGCTATTCACTATTCATTCCTTCTCTTACCCTACTTATCTCCTAGCCAAAGTTTCCTCTTTCTCCCCATTTCTGGTCATCTTCCAGCTTCTTTTATTTCCCATCCTCAAGGTGTCTGAGCTCCTAGGGATCCTCGGTACAACAAGGAGCTGCTCTTCGCTTGAGGTCAGCCTCTGGTTGTTCTTTCTTCTTCAGTCACTGGCAGAGCCCCAGAGCTCTCACTGGTTCTCTTTGTTTTTCTCCTGCCAGGATTTGGCTATTAGAGGCTGAGTCATGAATGGGGTGACACAGGCAAAGGTCCCAAGAAGGGAAAGATGAATGGTATGGGCTTAAACCCAATTCTCTGAGATCCTGCAGAGGCAGGAGAAATAATCTTCTCAACTGGAGAAAACTGGCAGCATGGGAACTCAACAATAGTGTACAATCCTGGTCATTGTGCTGCACTCCTGACCACTACTGCCTCCATTCCCAGCATATTTTCATTCTTAACAGGAGGTACTATGGTGCTTAATGATTAGTTCACTCTTTCACAAAAGTTGGAGAAAAAGATGATGTGGTAACCAGATGGGTCCCACCATGGCTCCAGGGGTGTGTGCAAAACCAAACTTATGTCTCCATCCCACAATAACCTTCACCACTGCCCTCTTCTTCAATATATTTTTGTAGAGTTGCCACCTGACTCCATGTCATCAACAGGCTAATCCAGTATCGAGTATTTTCCCTTAAGGTATGCAGAGGCTTGTATTTCTGTTTGTCCCATTGATTTACCTATAAAAATCAGAACAACAAGTCCCTGCCTGCAACAGGGTATGTGCTCAAAATGGCATTACACACACAGTAAATGTGCAGTCAGTGCTTTCATATAAAGGTCACTGTGATTATTTGGATATTTTTGTCAGTATACTGTATATGTACATGGGATCTATTTGATTCTATTATGCAATGGGGTAAAACCAGGACTGGCTTAGCCTGTTCCTTATGAAATGAAGCTAGGTGGAAACTTTCTCGTTGTCCCCTTCTCTCCACTGGTTTAGCAACTCTCTTTTTAGCAGTATCACAGCAGTGGGTCTGCCTAAGCCTGCCTATTAGCTTTATGAGCAGTATTCAGTCTCCAAGTGAAAGGTCTGAGAGCTGGTATATATTCCAGTCCTTGTGATAGCCCTTCCCCCTTCTTCTGGCACAGATGTTCTGCCCAAATAGGAAGCCTGCAGGAGGAAGATACATGATCACTCTGAGGACACGGAGCATGCCACCAGTTCAGAGTTTTTGCATTTGGGGACTGAATACTGCTGTCCACAGCAAACAGGCTCAGAAAGCCCAATGCAAGAGAGATTTTCTGTGCAGTTGGAAGAAGGAAGGATCAATGGAGCTCAGTTGGAGATGAAGCATGTGGAGAAGAGAGGTGGAGGGGAAGGAATGGGGATGGTCAGATTGTGGTGACCCAAACGATATACTACATGGTAGCAGCATCTCTTGGTATTTGTAACAAGGGATAACCAAGAACAGTCTCCTGTAGCCCATAGGTTGAACATGTATGAAACGGATTATGAAGAAAGTGTGTCTTGAAATGGACAATAGCCTGTCAAGTAGGGATGTGCATCCGTTTTCCACGTATTTGAAATCCGCAACTTATTTTTTGCTATCTGTTAAATACGTGGGGAGGCGAAACGCATCGCGACTCCCCACGTATTAAACAGATTTCTGTTTAATTCGGCCTAAATAAAAATTTAACCCCCCCCCCACCCTCCTGACCCCCGCAAGACTCACCAAAACTCCCTGGTGGTACAGCGGTGGGGTCCGGGAACTCACTCAGACCCTCGGTGCTAGTTTCATCATGGCGCCGATAGCCTTTGTCACAGGGTCTACGGTGCCATTGGTCAGCCCCTGTCACATGGCCATCGGATCCATCTTGTGCTCCTACCATGTGACAGGGGCTGACCAATGGCACCGGTAGCCCCTGTGACATAGTATGGGCAAAGGCTATCGGCACCATTTTGAGTCCTGGCCTGGCGTTGGACGGCAGGTCGCTCCGGGACCCCCGTTGGACCCACAGGGACTTTTGGCCAGTTTGGGGGGGCCTCCTGACCCCCACAAGACTTGCCAAAAGTCCAGCGGGGGTCTGGGAGCGACCTCCTTTCACGCCGGCCACCCGATCCCAATACTCAAGGGCAAAGGCGATCGCCGCCATTTTGAGTATTGGGATCGGGCGGCCGGCGTGAAAGGAGGTCGCTCCCGGACCCCCGCTGGACTTTTGGCAAGTCTTGTGGGGGTCAGGAGGCCCCCCCAAGCTGGCCAAAAGTCCCTGTGGGTCCAACGGACCCACAGGGACTTTTGGCCACAGGCCACAGGCCAGGCCTGCCGTCCGACGCCAGGCCAGGACTCAAAATGGTGCTGATAGCCTTTGCCCATACTATGTCACAGGGGCTACCGGTGCCATTGGTCAGCCCCTGTCACATGGTAGGAGCACAAGATGGATCCGATGGCCATGTGACAGGGGCTGACCAATGGCACCGTAGCCCCTGTGACAAAGGCTATCGGCGCCATGATGAAACTAGCACCGAGGGTCTGAGTGAGTTCCCGGACCCCACCGCTGGACCACCAGGGAGTTTTGGTGAGTCTTGGGGGGGTCAGGAGGGTGGGGGGTTGTAGTTAATTTAGTAGTAACGTATTTACAGATCGACAACTTATTGAATTCTCCATACTTCCGCATGAAACGGAATTGACCCCCCACGAATACGGATCGTGTACACAACGAAAACTTTTTGCCTGCACACCTCTACTGTCAAGAAGCCACTGGGCATCACTGGAATCCACTGGATAGCCATGCTGTCAAACAATTGTTGTATCCCATAAACTCACAGTTGCTAATTAATTAAATGGTTTGGTTTTCTTCTGTTTGGAGCATTTCTCATTGCTTAGAACCTGGGTACAAAAGACTTTAGGTGATTTGTTACTTGCCTCTAAAAAAAAAAAAAAAAAAGACTGAGCTGAGGCCCACTGAAAGCATTCATAAAAAAAACAGTTACAAATGATCCATAAAAACAAAAACAAGAAAACAGCTGAGCATCTTAATGTTAAACCTATTACAGAGGACTGATGACAGCATATTGAACATGAAGATAAGAATGATGAAAATGATGGTTCACACACCTCTTTGTCTTTCCTGCAGCTTATTGAATATAACAGCATAGAATAAAGCCTTTATAAAGAGTAGTGTCAAAACAATATTGCGTAGCATGTATAATCTGCACAAATAATGAAATTATCATAATGAAGTGGCCAGAATGACTACAATGAAGAAACATGTTGGGTACACAGCTCAAAAATACCTAAATTCTATTACTAAAATGTCAGTGAATAAACACAAAAATATTTTTATTTAGTTTATATGAAAATGATTATGCACAATAGAAATAGTCTTAAAAAAATGCAATCCATTTGTCCATTATCTAGAGATTTTTTCTATAGGTAATGTGTATTGGATCTCAGACACAGATGATGATAACTTAAACCCTGGAGAAAATGGCAAATGTATATATTTAATTAGGGTCAACCACACTTTTCCTGGAGGCTCTTATGATCTCAAATTGGGGGAAAAGCCTTGAATGTGGTTGGGCTTGGCAATCAGTCTTTCATATCATCTCTAATATATGCCAAGCAATCGTTTGAAGATCATTTCATGGGGTAGAACTTTGGGGTCCATTTTTGGCTGCTGCCTGACTAGCAAAGTTAGATGGATAAACTTATCCAGCTAACATTGGTGGGATATTCAGTGGCACTGCCGCCCCATTGAAATTACACTACTATTTTAAAGTTAGCAAGTTATGTGACTAACCTTAGGCATATTCTATGGCACAACCAGATTTAACTGGATAAATTTCCTATCTATCATAACTTTGCCTAGAAATGCTCCTGGAATCCCTCCGAGGTATCCGGCTAAGTTTTATTTTGGTGTCTGCTTAGCCAGGTAATTCAGAGGCAGTCAGCCAGCGGGATCTTTCAAATCTTGCCATTTGTCTGGCTATATCTGAACTTATACTGAAAATAAAAAAAAAACAGAAACACTTCTGTTTAATCGCTGTACCCAAACCGATCTTATGAAATTCCTTCTGTGTAAATTTTTTTAACTTTCTCAAAATATCATGTGCGTATTGAACTGCTGTCCATTCATAGGGCAGGCCCATCTACATTATGTTTACACATAACACGCACTGCATTAGAAACAGGTAAGAACATTTACAAACACATCGTTTTTTTTCCCCAAAGGGTAAGTAATATAGAAGTTCAGCTGTTAATCATACATGATCTTGATCTGCACTATGATACTTCAAAAGAGTTCATCCAAGAAGATAATGTATCCTCAATCACCTTTTAATAGTTTAATTGTAATAGTCCTCGATAGTAAAATTCAAAGGCATCGATGTAATTATCCATGACAGTTTAAAGATAGTGGTAGTCTTTTTTTTTTTCTGTATCTTTCTTTAAAATCACATGAGAGATGCCTTATCTTAGGTATGATTTATCCTGATCTTGAAAATATTAAAAAATCTGTGCAAACAGTTTGATCTAAAAAGAGGTTAAAAAATGAGAATTCCTCATTTTAGGATGGTTGCTTCAATAAAATGTTTGATGTGGTAAACAAATTGAGACTAGTTTTTCCTCTAATCCAGTGGTTCTCAACCTTTTTTCTGTCGGGACACACCTGAGAGTTCTCACATGCATGAACACTGAACACATGACAGTCACAAGGCTAAATGTAAATGTACACTTTGCATCCACAGGAACCCCACCCCTGACCCTCAGCAATTGGGTATAAAGCAGAACTAGAACACTCCCCATACAACTCATCATACAAAAGAGATATTCTGATGTTATCTTAAAAACAGCAATACAAATTCCCTCTACTACCAGGTGCAATAGCCCTACTTATAAAAAGACAGCAGTTCACCACACAAGGGCTTGGATTTATCAAAATGCAAAAATATCACATGTGATAGGAAAAGGGGCATGTTTTATGGTAATAGGCAGTTTATCGCATATGAGAGAGAGACTAGCCATAATGCCCTCATACTAGAAGGCTTTAGGTCATCTTTGGGTGAGTTTCCTCACTCCGAAGGTCATCAAATCTTCACAAGAGAGCACTGTTCTGTTTGTAAGTCTCACTTTGAATGTCAAAGTGGCCCCTAACCCCTACACTAATGCCTAAACTTCACCTCGAGTGACTAGGTGGGCTTCCCATAGAGATATAAATACCTAATCTAGTGTGAGGACATTATGGCTAGGTTCTCTCTCTTTGTCTCTCCCTCCTACATGGTTGGGTCTCCAGGAGCTTGAAAACTACTAAAACCAGCATGGGCAAAAACATCACAATGTGCAATAAAGCTCTAATGCAACTAACTCCTCTTTTTCAGATTTGCATCGCACCATGTATTATGGTGCTATCGCATGTATTACGGGGTTTATGCATGCGAAAACACCATAACGCAATTTGATAAATGACCCCCAAGGTGAGGTATTTTACTAGCCTACATGCTAGATAAATACCTCACCTCAGTTACACACACAAAATCAACCTTCACCAAGTACAGAAAGACCACAAATTATAAATATAGAGACAGAAACTGGAATGGAAACCCAAAAAATCCACTCTGCATGCAGTACAAAACTGGAGAAATGGAAACAGGAATATAGCACCTAACATAGTACCAGGATCTGCAATAAAGCACAAAAATGAATCCGCACAAAGTTACACCTGTATTACGGCAAGCAGTCAAATGGAGCAACTCAACCTATGAAAAGGCACCACTACAAATGTTAAACCAGGCCGTAAACACCAATACACTTCCAATTAGGGGTGTGCATTTGTTTCTAACATATTGGTAATCCGCAACGTATAGGGCCATATTTGTTGTATTCGTGGGGAAGCGAAATATATCGCGATTCCCCACGAATACAACGAATCTTCGCCAAATTATTCGGCCATCTAAAGGAGCAAATTTGAACAAACCCCCCACCCTCCTGACCCCCCCAACACTTACCAAAACTCCCTGGTGGTCCAGCGGGAGGCCGGGAGCCATCTCCTGCACTCACGCCCTCAGCTGCCGGTATTCAAAATGGCACCGATACCTTTGACCTTACTATGTCACAGGGGCTACCGGTGCCTTTGGTCAGCCCCTGTCACATGGTAGGAGCACAAGATGGCGGGGGTTGTAGTTAATTCAATTTTAGCCGGGAAATGAATAAGAATGAATGCATTAACGTATCGGGGGGGGCCCCCCTTTCTGAATGCAATGTATCTTCCCCCCGACGAATACGAATTCTGAATGCAATGTATGGCGTCCCTCTGCACATCCCTACTTCCAATTAGGGAAATAGAAAAAGCCAAGCTGCTATAGATCCCCACATAGTTTTATAGTTGTAAAATTATATGAATAAATGTTTCAAAAGAGCTGATGAATAGAGCAACATCTAACAATTAAAAACAATTAAAAACTCTTTAAAAATATTAAAAATTCTCTGAAACCAATAAAATATTTCAAAACAGCTGACACATCAAATACCAAATAATTAAAATGACAGTCAATCAAAAAATGATTTTAAAAAACTAACTTTACTTACCTTCTCCAACAGTTCTCCTACTCCTTTCCGTGGCAGGCCACAGCAGAAGCAGCAGTAGCTGCTGAAACTCATGGTCCTCTTCCTTACCAGTCTTTGTCTCTCTCTCACGCACATGCACACTCACACACACGTCACACCCTCAGGACCAGTTTCTGTCTCTTACACACACACACACACACACACACACACTTCAGTCACCTCTCTGATCAGTCTCTCTCAATCGCACAGTAGTCTTTCTCTCTCACACACACGCAGGCTTTCAATCACCCACATGTTCTCTTTCTCACACACACAGGCTTTCAATCACACACATGCTCTCTCTCATGCACGCACATACACAAGCACCCTCCCCGTTTCAAAATTAGACCACACACATACACTGGGCCCCAGCTGAGCAGCTCAGTCTTCGGTCCCCATCAGCCCGGTCTCTTGCTGCAGCGAGTGCTCTGATCTTCGCCCCACCAGCTGCGGGTAGCACTCGACACACCTGCCGGTGCTTGGCAACACACTGGTGTGACGTGACACACCGTTTGGGAATCGCTGTTCTAATCCAATGCAAGGCATTACAACTTACATAAATGAAATAAGGCATTGGGCAACATCTTTCTCTGATAAATATCAGCTAGAATTAGGGCTATGCCAGCGATCTGATATAAATTTCTTACTGCATAGTTCCAACAATAAAATATTCTAAAATGAGCTTTGCTGAATTTATATTGCAACAAGTTGCAAACTATTTCTAAATATTTCAGCTCCACATCTTTTCTAGAAGAAAACAATAATCCTTTTTTTCAAAAGCAAAGAAAAGCTACACATTTCTATTAGCTTCCTTCTTTAATACTTCATCATCTTTTCATTCAGTTGTGCAACTTTGAATTGAACACGAGGTAATTCAGGAAAGAATTTTATGTTTTACAAGTCTGAACCCTACTTTTTTTTTTTTTAATGCTTACCTCCTGTCCTTTTGTACTTTCCTCCTAGTTCCCTTTTTTACTGCAGGTTATTTTTCAGCATCTGCTTCTAGTTTGTTGCTTCTGGATGCTTCTGCCTCTGATGCCTGTGCTGCCAGGGAAGGCCTGAGTGTGGGCTGAATGACCCCACTGACCTCATAGCCAGAATTGTAAAAGTCTGCACTTGCTGACCCAGTGAACAAGGAACATTCTGGGAAACCTTCCTTCAGCTTGCACACCTCTGATTGATCAAAGAAAGAAGGCTCCCCCAGGGCTATCCCATATCATCTTGCATTTGCCAAGATCTGTACTTTTAAGCCTTATCTGCAAGTGGAGAAGAAATGGACTGAAAATGGGCCTGTCTTGATCGTACATCACGGCACATATCAAAGTTGTTAGTATGTTAGACATCAAAGTGGCTGTATAGCAAGTCGCACATTCTCTGATTTCATCTTTGGTAGGACTGCGTACATGTCAGTCTTGTTTTCTGTTCCTAGCCTTAGGTTTTCTATTACTATTGATTTTGCTGGCTGTTATAATCCAAATGTTTATGCGGGTAAAGATATTGGTTTGCTTTCACAACATAGTCGCAACTCGTTAAAGAGTGTGATGGGTTCCTTTGTGCTATTTATGATGCCCTTATTTCTTGCAAGCATGCCATCTGACAGGCAGAGGTTGGATATTCACTGCTACCTTGCAGCTCTCCTTCACTAGCTCCTTTTGCTTGCACCAGCCAGCATTAGCATTCAAAACCATAAAGCAAGCTGGTTGAAAGCTGCCTAAATATTTATGGAATACAGCTGGGGTCAGGGTAACAAGGGCAGCAAATGAAATTAAAGATTTAAACCATGAAACAAACTGACATGTCAATTAGCCCATGCAGAGTTCCCTTTGCTGCTTGAAGAAAATATCCTAGTTCCATTTCTGCAGCACATAAAATATACACAATTTTAATTCATAGATTTACATCAGAAGCTATAGGCTTCCAGAACCAGAAGGGGACATAGATAATGATGTGAACCCCGGTAAATCCAGGTAAAGGGCTTCAGATTCTCAAAATCATCAAACTTGCATTATCAGCTCTGTGTCAAGAGTATCTGTTAGCGTTACAATTTGTGGCATATAATGTTGCAATGCAAGTTTTAGTTGATCCTTTTCTCAAGATATTTCTGAATACTAGAGTTTGTGAAAGATAGCAGACTCTTCTCTGCAAGATAATTTCCTGGGTTTACATAGCTTGTAATAATTCTTTTTGAAAACAGAACAATATAAAAAAATAAATAAATAATAATAATGCATATAAGTTATTCAGCTAAATTTAGCTGGCTAAGGCCTGGATTTATCAAAATGCGGTAAGTACCGCATGCGATAGCAAAAGGGGCGTGGTTTATGCTAATGTAGTATTTATCGCATTTTGCGATAATTACCTGTGCGAAGAGCTAAGTTAGTGCGATACCATTTCATATACTGCGATAAGTGCCAAACCTGATGTAATTCCTGCATTCAACAAGAGAGAAAGAAAGAAAGAGAGAGAGAGAGAGAGAGAGATCCCATACATAGGTATTTATATCCCTAGGATAGGCCCACCTAGTAACTCGAGGTGGGGATTAGATAAGAGTGTAGGGGGTTAGGGGCCACTTTCACATTCTACATGAGACGTACGAACAGAACAGCGGTCTCTTGTGAAGTTTTGCTGGCCGTCGGAGTGAGGACACTCACTCAAAGATGAGGTTTGGGCAAGGGTCTCCCAACCTAGCTTGATGGTAACATCAAGCTAGGTTGGGAGACCCTTGCCCAAACCTCATCTTTGAGTGAGTGTCCTCACTCCGACGGCCAGCAAAACTTCACAAGAGACCGCTGTTCTGTTCGTACGTCTCATGTAGAATGTGAAAGTGGCCCCTAACCCCCTACACTCTTATCTAATCCCCACCTCGAGTTACTAGGTGGGCCTATCCTAGGGATATAAATACCTATGTATGGGTCATGCTATTATGGCCAGTCTCTCTCTCTCTCTCTCTCTCTCTCTCTCTCTCTCTCTCTCTCTCTCTCTCTCTCTCTCTCTCTCTCTCTCTCTCTAATTTGCATCCCCTATGGTGCAATCGCATGCGGTAAAGACTTTTTCGCATGCAAAAACACCTTACCGCATTTTGATAAATGACCCCCTAAGTCATCCTGGATTTTCAGTGGGATAAATATCCAGACTAACTGCTTCATGTACCCTTAGCCGGCTAACATTTAAACTTAACCAGCTGTCTTTTGAATATCTCTGGTTAGATTTTAAGATATCCGGCCCTGTGTGACCAGATTACTTTTCCCAAAGAATATCACCAGTTAAGTTGCCCTCATGTACAACCCCCCCCCCCCCTCCAAATTATCTTGAGGGCCTAGCAGCCCAAATTATAGCCCCCGCCCCCCAAGCTATGACAATGGGCCCTATAGGGCTGAACATTCACTCACACATCCTCCCATAATATTCTAAAGGGATTAAAAATATTTAATTGTAATTGGTCCTGAGCTCGCCTGCCCCCCTTTCTCTGTCCTCTTCATGGTTCCACATCTTTTGGTTAAAAGATATCTCCTTAGGCCTCACTCCCTCTTCTTCTTATCCCCTCACTACCATCCAACCCTAATCTTTATTTATTTTATTTATTTATTTAAGGTTTTTATATACCGGCAATCATGACAACATATCTTGCTGGTTTACATAAAACAGGGGTGCAGTATATACATCAAACTGGAACTGTGTGTCAGAAGGTGCAGTTACATATAACAGGGGTAGCAGAACTGGGAGAAGGAGGAAGAGAAAGGATAGAATAGTAGCGGTTAAACAATATACAAATTAAGTGCTATATACAATGCATGGTTGAAGGCTGATAGTTTTGAGGAGGTGATAGTGGGGTCGTTAGATTGTGTCCGGGAACGCTTGCTTGAAAAGCCAAGTCTTAAGTTTGTTTCTAAAAGTTAGGAGGCAGGGCTCCTGTCTGAGATCTGAAGGAATGGAGTTCCAAATGAGGGGACCAGCTGTGGAAGTGGCACGATCTCTTAGGGTAGCGTGTCTGGTCGTTTTCGCAGGGGGTGCTAGGAGTGAGCCTCTGTAAGCGTCTCTGGTTGGTCTTGACGAGTTGTAAATTTGGATAGGGATTTGCAGATCAAGGGTGGTGAGTTGATGTATTGTTTTGTATATGATGGATATGGCTTTGTACAAGATTCGGAAGTGTACGGGTAGCCAGTGAAGCTCTTTCAGTATGGGCGATATATGATCTCTTCTCCTGGTGCCTGTCAGTAGTCTGGCTGCTGAGTTTTGAACCATCTGCAACGGTTTGGAGTAGGATGAAGGAAGACCTAGCAATAGAGAATTGCAATAATCTAGTTTCGAGAAAATGATTGCTTGGATGATCGTTCTGAAGTCGTGAGCATGGAAAAGGGGTCTAATTCTTTTTAGTACCTGGAGTTTGAAGAAACAGTCTTTGGTTGTTTTGTTGATGTGAGCCTTGAAGTTCAGCCGGTTGTCTATGATCACTCCTAAGTCTCTAACTTGTGTGGTGGGTAGGTTGGTAGGAAGATTATTGTTAGGAATGCTATTCTCAGGCGAGATGAGTAGGATTTCAGTCTTGGAGGAATTTAGGATGAGGTTTAGGTTGTTGAGTAGTTGTTTGATTTTTTGATGGCACGATTCCCAGTATTCAAGAGTTTTAGAGTATGTGTCCTTGATGGGGATGATAATTTGAATATCATCTGCGTATAGAAAATACTTTAGGTTGAGGTTGGTGAGAAGATGGCAAAGAGGAAGAAGGTAAATATTGAAGAGAGTTGGGGATAATGATGACCCTTGTGGGACTCCTATGGTAGAGTCAAATCTTGAAGATTCCTTGTTTTGTAGTTTAACTTTGTAACCTCTGTTGTTGAGAGAGGTTTTGAACCATGATAGTACGGTGCTGCTGATTCCTATGGACGATAGTTGGTTTAGGAGGATGGCGTGATTGACCGTGTCGAATGCTGCGGATAGGTCTAACAGGATTATTAGGAATGATTGACCTTTGTCGAGGCCCATTATGATATAGTCTGTCAGAGAGGTGAGGAGGGATTCTATTCTATCTTCCCAGTACCTTTAAGTTTGCCTCGCTTCAGCCCAGATTGCGTTATGCTGCATCCACAACCTGGGCCCAGCATTTACTGCATTGCTATGCGCGCAACCCTGGAAAGTGTAGAACTTATGCACTGATTGTAGTTCTCAATCTTTCAGTGACCTTTGACACAGTTGATAATGAAATTCGTTTGGATAGATTAAGGATGAGTGGTGATAGTGAGAGAGTATTAAAATGGCTACAGTCCTTTCTGAACTAAAGAATACAGATAGTTAAATGGGGAATGTCATCTCAACAGTGTGGAGTACAGTGTGTGTAGTATCATAGGGTTCAATTCTGTCCCTGCCTTTATTTACATCTAATTGCAACCTCTGGCATTTTTATTAATAAACTGGTCTTGAAGCAGATGCTTTATGCAGATGATATTCCAATTCTGTGTAGGCTGGGAGTAGATTGAGCAAAAGCTCTAACTGCTACATCAGTGTATACAGGAAATTACGCATTGGATGAGGAGTGATAAGCCTTTTCTTTACAATCAAAAAACAAGTGTTATGGATAAGATGCTCCTCTATGGAATGGATTCAGGGATTTGTTGACATGGTTATCCTTTGCAATTGAAATCAGAACTCAGAATATTATGGGTATTGATGGACTCAATTAAGTATGCATCCACAGGTTAATAATCTGGAAAAGCTGTCTCTTTCGCAACTTCAATTAATATAACATCTTCATTCATATTTATCTAGGGAAGTTTGATTATGCTGGGTCAAGACATATTTGGAAGACTAGACTGTTGTAATGCCTTGTTGGCTAGGGTAGACAAGAAAAACTAATTAGGCTGCAATATGTTGAAAACACAGCTGCTCGATAATTATGGGGCTGATCATATTTCTTCTTCTTTGAAATTTCTGCTTTGTCAGTTACTTTTCAAGTGAATTTTAAGATAAGAACATAAGAACATAAGAAATTGCCATGTTGGGTCAGACCAAGGGTCCATCAAGCCCAGCATCCTGTTTCCAACAGAGGCCAAACCAGGCCACAAGAACCTGGCAATTACCCAAACTCTAAAGATCCCATGCTACTGATGCAATTAATAGCAGTGGCTATTCCCTAGGTAAACTTGATTAATAGCTGTTAATGGACTTCTCCTTCAAGAACTTATCCAAACCTTTTTTGAACCCAGCTACACTAACTGCACTAACCACATCCTCTGGCAACAAATTCCAGAGTTTAATTGTGCGTTGAGTGAAAAAGAATTTTCTCAGATTAGTCTTAAATGTGCTACTTGCTAACTTCATGGAATGCCCTTTAGTCCTTCTATTATTCAAAAGTGTGATCTTAGCTATTGTACATAAAGTAATGCATGATGCAGGTCCACAATATTTGGATTTTGATCTTTAAGTTGAACCTACTTTTGTTGAACGCCATTTTTTGGATACTTTTCTGTGTTCTTTAAGTGATTTAACTCATTGAAACCTCGTCTCGATGTGAATACCCTCTGAACTGAGATTGGAAGGGTGTTTGAGAGTGTTTTGAATCCCCCACACTTGCACCAACGGCCACAGATGTTTATACTTCCTCCTCACTAGTGGAACCCTGGCATCCCAGTGGCTACACTACTTGTGGGATGGCAGAAAGAATTAAAGGTCTGGGACTTTGAAGAGCTAGCCCTGGGAAATGTGCGGTCCCTTTATTCAGTCTATAAAATAAAGATAGGGAAGGTAAGTGGATAGTGAGCTGTACTATTGGACAGAATAATTCTCTGTAGGGATAAGCACATTGAGTATCATTATTTGAGGAAGAGAATGTATACCAGATAGAAGCTATAAAGGGTATCTTGCCCTTGCTGTGCTGTCTATCTCTGCTGTGAGATTCCTGTGAATTCATCCATTTCTGTGGTTTTATTTTTCTTCAGTTGACTGCTGTTAACCTAGGAATGGAAAACAAGTTTCTGTTGTTTTGGAGATACCCTGGGATCACATTTCACACACAAGGGTATGGGTTTAAATGTGAGTCTGTCAGTCAAAGGAAGAGAAAAATGAAGAACATATATCTACTGGGGTGCAGTCAAATGATTCATAGAGAGGAATAGAATAATTAAATGATTTTTCCTATCTGGTAGGAAGTTATACAGCCCTTGACCTTATGACAGATCCATTAAACCAGGGGTGGGCAATGCTGGTCCTCGAAGGCTGCAATCTAGTTGGGTTTTCAGGATATCCTTAATGAATATGCATGAGAGATATGCATGCACTCTATCTCATTTGCATGGAAATGCATATTCATTAGGGATATTCTGAAAACCCAACTGGTTTGAGGCCCTTGAGGGCCAGAGTTGCCTGCCCCTGCACTCTACAATCTGTTTGACCATTGTTTGACATTTAAACCCACAGAGGCTGGTCCTGTGCTCCTAAGCTAGCATCATAAGATATATTATTTTATGTGCCGTAAGCTGGGGTTACTCAAGAGTAAACACATTCTTTAACATAAAGAGTGGCACAATCCTATCATGCCACTGGGTGCACAGTAGGTACTTTCTTCCAGGACAAGGTATGCAAAGCCTCCACGTCATTCATAAAACAATTTACAGAGATACCGATTGCTAGATGAATGCAATACTATGTGTATATAAGCCCCCTCTATCATTAAGGTCAGAAGGGAAGAACTTGCTTGAAGTTCCATCAGGTAAGCTGGCACACCTGGCATTACAAGGGACAGAACTTTTTCAGTTGCAGGATTATTATACTACAACTTGCTACCAGAACATATTTGAACAATTGGATACAATAAGGGGTAGATTTTAAAAGGTGCGCACGGGAGTAGATTTGTTCACACAACCCGGCGCGAACAAATCTGCTCCCGATTTTATAAAATTTGCGCGCTGCCGCTCATAGCTTCCGCATGACTGGGTGTGCATACCTGCATTTGCATGGAGTGGCATACTTGGGGAAGTGGCTGGCCGGCAGCAGCAGGGGAGACTGTGGGCACACGGTGGAGCCTAACCAGCCGGCGGTCGAAGAAAGACAGAGCATTAACGACGGAAGGAGAGCCCCATGTGTGCGCGCACGCCTGCTCATAGCTTCCTCTCCCTCCTCCCCCAGGCAGGAAGTTCGGGAAAAGTAAGCTCCCAAAGTGGTGCAAAGTAACGTGCTGGCAGGGTTTCCTCGCCCCTCCAGCAAAAGCGATGTCCTGCGGTGCCACTGGCATTTCCTCCAAGCCAGAAACAGAAGAAGAGGCCCTGCAGTGCTGCCAGCCTTTCCCCGGAGCTGGCAGCAGATGAAAAGGCCCTGCTGTGCCATCAGCGTTTACCCAGAGCCAGCGGCAGATGAAGAGGCCCTGCTCTGCAGCTGACAACTGGAGAAGAGGTCTAAAATGTGTGTAATAGAGCCAGAGATTGGCCTTATGAGAGTGAGTGCCTGTGTATGAGAGGGTGGTTGTGTGTGTGCATGTGAGAGTATTTGTATACCTGTGTGCCTGTATGTGTCTGTGTGAGAGCTTGGGTGTTTGTGTATGTTTTCTCATATATAGACTCTCACAGGCATCAGATATACACACAAACATAATGTATCTATGAGGGTGAGGGAGAGGCAGCCTGTATATGTTAGAGAGAGGGAGTGTGCGAGAGAATGAATGTGTTATTGTGCATGTGTATGAGAGAGAAGATAAAATTTGTGCGGCCCTACATCCCCCAATCCATGACAATCTCAGGGTGACTGGAAATCAGATCCCAGGTATGGAGAGCCGATTTTTTAATCCTTATTAGTTTTAATCATTGTGTGTAATTTGATTCTGCTCTTTTGAAACTTTTTTTTTGGGGGGGAATAGAACATTTTTTAATTGGATTTTTTATTCATCAGATTTTTGAAAATGTTTTGGTGTTTGGGAAATTTTTGATATTCTATTCATTAACTGGTTTGAAATATTCTTTTTGGGGTAGATTTTATAAATTTACGCGCGCGCGTACTTTTGTTCGTGCACCAGGCAGGTCTGCGATACTTTAGAAGATGAGGGGCGGGAGGCCGAAACGGGGGGGGGGGGGGGCCTGCGCTAGCCGGCAGTGATTGCACCGACAAGGTGCAATCGCTGCTGGTTTCGCACCCAATAGCGCCACCATAGGAGGTGTAGCTATTGGAAACGAACTCGGACGCAAAAAGGGCCTTACCTTTTCGTTGTCTGCGGCGTGTTCGCGGAGTCGGCCCCGGTGATGTCCCGACTCCTCCTCTTACAGGGCCGACTCCGCCCCCATTTTTGTATTGCACGCGAAAAGGGACATTTCGCGTGCAAAATGTCCCTTACCACTTGCGATACGTTTGGAAAATAAGGCCCTTAGTGGCTCACACACAGGTTGCAAATAGTCCAAAACGCAGTGACCAGGATAGCACTGGGGGTGCTCTAAATACTCTGTTCCACTACACTGGATCCTGATTAGTGCTCCTGCTCAATTTAAGATTCTGTCTCAGGTTTTTAGTGATGAGGGCCAATGACTTTCACTATTTAAAAAATAAACTGGATTGGTTATACCCCTACATATAAATTAGATTTCAGCCAAGGGACTTTGCCCCTTGTTCATTTATTTAAGGAGGTGTGAAGTACCCAGGTAAGAGCATGGAATAGCAGGACTGGTGCTAGTTTTTAATCTTCCATTTAATCTTCTTTGGTGGCTGTGGATAAACAGGTGCTCTGTTCTCTTGCATTATATTTTCATCATGCTGATTTTCATGATAGCAGGCATTGCTGTCTTTGGTGCATGCGCTTTGCATCCTATGTTCATTTAAAGCATGACAATATGTCTCAAAATGCTACAGAATACAGTAGAACTTTGCAGGCCAATTATTTTATTATGTTTAGGAACCTGAAATCCAGACTAAACTATTTTCACAGCTAACATATGGCTGAACATATTGGTTGTATTTGCCAGAATAGGTTGAATTGGTCGATCAACAAATATTGTAGTTTGAATCTTCTATTAGTAATTCATTTAGTGTTCTGTTCATAATATTTATACTGCCTATTTAGTATCACCAGCAAGCTTGCCTTTTAATGATTTTCTGTTTCTGCTGGAGCACAGAATAGCCCCTTAGTTTAGGGCAAAATGTTAAAGGAATAGAGTATTAAACACAGAAGCATAGACCATCTTGCATTGTAGTACTGTAGTTCAAGAATGAGATCCTTGTGCTCTTCTCTCCCCACCCCCCCCCCCCCAATGAAAAAGAAGTCCTAGAGCTGATTGTGTGCATGTATGCATTTACCTTAACATACTATACATTTTTGCCCTGTCATGCTAGCTGGGTTCAGGGAACACCCCCTTTGGAGCAGGGCAGGACCATAAGGCTGGACTGGGGTTTATCTTCTGCCTAGCCAGCCCCCTCTCCCACAGGTTGAGCCCTTGGGTTCTGGGGGCCAGTGGGGCTTGGCATTGGCAACAGAACATCATGGTAAGGCAGGATGGATGAGGCTGGACAGGCAGTGCAGGCTTGACAAAGCAGGGCAGGTACAAGCAGAAACTGAGATCAGGCATAGGCTGGACATTGTAGCAAATATAGGCTGGAAGCTGGGTACGGGATACCGGAGCAGGCTATGTAAGGCTGGACAGACACAGGCGGGAACTGAGGGCTGGATACTGGGCACAAATAAGGACAGGATAAAGACACAGGCTGAGCAGGATTCTGAGCAGGAGGTGGGACTGGATACAGGCTTAGGTTGGAGACAAACAAGGAAATGGCAAGGTAGGGAAAGGCTTCTAGGAACTGTACTGGACAGGACTAGACATGCATACAAGGACAGGACTGGACAAGGATTAGACAAAGACAACACAGAACAGAGAAGCCTGAGGTCCAAAGGCAGCAATACAGAAGGCTTATAGGCTGCTAGGCAAGGAGAAGCCTGGATAGGCCTCAAGACAGGGCACAAGGAGAGAGGAAGCCAGAAGATAAGGGAGGCCTGAGTATGCCACAGAGCAAGGTACAAGGTAAAAGCAGGCCCAGAGGCCTCAAGATAAGGAAAGGCCTTAGTAGTCCCCAGAGCAAGGTACCAGGTAATAGAAGACCTGGAGGCCACACGGTAAGGAAAGGCAAGAGCAGGCCTGGAGGCCTCAAGGCAAGGAAAGCTAGAGTAGGCCACAGAGTAAGGTATAAGGTAAGAGCAGGCCTGGAGGCCTCAAGGCATGGAACAAGACAAGAATGGCCAGGTCAAAGAGCCAAGGGCATCGAGGTACTGGCAAGGCAGGTTTAATTAGTTCAGGAACTCCTGAGTCAGATGGGGAGCTGTCATAGCAGGCAGAATCAAGGCATGGTGAGATTTCATGGCATGTGAAACCATGACATGCCCTTTTCAATAAATCTCTTTTCAAAAAATATTATTCGTGTTTGAAATGTAGTGTACCGAGAGATGGAGTAAGTATTTATATTAATGGGACTATTTATTAAGCTGAATAAAAATAGGGAATTAATACCCAGTTTAGCCACAATTTATGCCAGCTTTCACTAAAGGATGTAAAAGCTTTAGGAAATGTGCTGTAAAAACCAATTATAAAGCAGTTATACTACCACCACCAATAACACATCCATATTACTGAAAATAGTAATACACAACCCACTGGGGGCCTGTTTCTTCTCTCACCCAGTGTAGCAATCTATCTCCCTAGAATCGATATTCCCAAACTCTTCCAAGAGCAGAAATGATTGTCTTTCACCAAGATCTTCCCCCATCCTGAGATTTCCTACCTCCCACTCCCTAAAATTCATGAAAAATGTTGACCTTAGACTCCCTTCCACACCATGCATTCCTTTCTTATCCCTTTGGATGTCTTCCAAAATTACATTGGAGCAGGAAGGATAGTTTCTCCCTGCTGTCCAGCTGGTGCCAATATTCATAATGGCGCTCAACAATCTCATGAACGCCTCTACCCCAGGTGTTGCAGGGCAAAGGGATGATGAGATTATTGGATGCCATGATTGATAGTGGTACCAGCCTAGCAGCATGGAGGAAAGCTCCCTCCTGCTGTTACCTTCACCTTGGATGTCTGAAGGGATAGAAGTAGTAGTGGTGGTGGTGGTGGGGTTTGAAGAACTCAGATCAACAGTTTTCTTGAATTGTGGGGAGAGAGGATGAAATCTCAGCCAGAGTGGCCCCTTCAGAATTGAGGGTATCTTGGCCCAAAAACTATTTCTGCCCTGAAGGGATGGAGATGAAAATTGGCGTCCTCGTTTGGGCTTGTGTCACCAGCAGCCAATGGAAAAAACATAATTACACCTCCGCAGGTGTGATGTTTTTGCATTACTCAGCATGTTAATAGAAATCATGATGATTAATGAGTTTTGTGTTAACCATTTTGAATAGTAATGTGCTGATATACAAGCATTTGCATGTAGAACAGGTAATTTCATTGCTGAACACAAAATAATCTTGTCTAACACAAAATCATGGTAAACGTGTGCATTACTTTTAACATGTTAACACCTCTAAACTTGTAGTGAAGCTCCACATTTGATGCCTTTTCTAAAAAAAGTTCTAAAATTTGTTTTGGTGTAATATAAATTAAAGTTCTCCTACGTTCATTAATGTCTTCGTGTGTGCAAACGTGGGTTTAATGCCTTTTTATTATAATTAATACCTCGAAGTAGTCATTTAGCATACGTTAACTTGTTTATGCTCATTAGTAAATAATTCCATGAACCTGACTGTTCTGTAAAGTGAAGGAAATTGGATTGCATGTGTTTTACTTTATTTTAATATCTTCTATATTAATTCCATTGGTAGAAAGGGAGTATCACATTAGCCAGTCAAAAATAAAATTAGCTCAGAGAAAGTCCACAATGTAGTTGGGTAAAGCTGATACTTTTAAGATACTAATAAATGTTTAAAAATACAATCTTTCAGTACAATTGAAATAAGGACCTTAATAGTCCTGAAAGCTTGCATCTTTAAATATTTATTAGTCTTCTTATAAACGTGTCATCTGTATTCAATCATTATATAGATTTTATTTTAACTGACTTTATTTCCTAGTAAAATGTATTAATTGTCACAGCACAAACTTGGAGTCAGAGAAGGAAGTTCTCTTGATTCTGACTATTTCAAACAAGTGGGCAGGAATGAACAGTTAACATCAAAGGTGATCCAAACCGGAACAGTCAGCAGATAATTTTCAAGTAAAAGGCCTGAGAGGGACCATTAGATATTCAAGGGGTAAAAGGGGCACTTCGGGATAATAAAGGCAGGGCAGATAGACTAAATGAATGCTTTGCTTCTTTCATCAATAAGGAAGATGTAAGAGAGTGACCCATGCCAGAAATGATATTCAAAGGTGGTTATTCAGAAGAGCTGAAACAAATCTCAGTGAATCTGCAAGATGTACAATGGTAAACTGACAAACAAAAAAGTAGCAAGTCAACTGGACTAGATGGTATACATCCCGGGGGTTGAAAGAAATGAGAAATTAAATTGTGGACCTGCTATTGGAAATGTGTAAACAATCATTAAAATCGCCTATGATACCTGAAGACTGGAGGGTTGCCAATATAACACCAATTTTTAAAAAGGGATCAAGGGTGAGTCAGGAAACTACAGACCAGTGAGTCTATGTCTAGCAAAATGGTAGAAACTATCATAAAAAACAAAATTGCTGAACATATATAATATAGCTAGACATAGTTTAAGGGGACAAAGCCAACATGGATTTAGCCAAGGAAAGTCTTGCCTTACTAATCTGCTACATTTTTTGAGGGCTTAAATAAACATATGGATAATGGTGAATGAGTTGATATAGTATATCTGGATTTCCAAAAAGTATTTGGCAAAGTCCCTCATGAGAACCTACAGAGGAAATTGAAAAATTATGGGATGGGGTCAGTGTCTTATTGTGGATTGCGAACCGTTTAAGACCGAAAACAGAGAGTAAGGCTCAATGGTAAATTTTTTCCAATGGAGAAAACTGAATAGTGGAGTGCTCCAGGGATCTATTCTGATACCACTACATTTTAATACATATATAAATGACCTGGAAATAGGAGCAATGAGTGAGGTGATCAAATTTGCCAATGACACAAAATTATTCAAAGTTGTTAAATCACAAGAGGATCATGAGAAATTGCAAGAGGACCTTGCAAAACTGGGAGACTGGGCATGCAAATGAAATGTAATGTGGCAAATGCAAATTGACACACTTTGGGAAGTGTAACTGAAATTATAGCTTCACAATGCAAGGTTCCACAGTAGGGGTCACTATGCAGGAAAATAATCTAGGCATCATCGTTAACAATATATTGAAATCTTCTGCTTAGTGTACAGAATAAAGCAGAGAATATCATAATGCCTCTGTATGGCACCATAGTGCCATACAGAGGCATCTTGAGTATTGAACTGGTTACCACATCTCAAAAAAGATATAGTAGAATTAGAAAAAGTACAGAGAAGGGTGACCAGAATGATAAAAGGACGAGAATGATCCCCCTATGAGGAAAAGCTAAAGAGGTTAGGACTCTTCACCTTGGAGAAGAGATGGCTGAGGGGAGATATAATAGAGATCTATAAAATGAGTGGAATGCAACAAGTAAATGTTAATCAGTTGTTTAGTCTTTCAAAATGTACAAAAAATAGGGGACACACAATGACATACATTACAAGGTGATATGTTTAAAACTAATAAGATAAAATATTTTTTTACTTAGCGCATAATTAAGTCTGGAATTCATTGCCAGAGGATGTGGTGAAAGCTATTAGTGTAGCTGCATTTAAAAAAGGTTTGGACAAGTTCCTGGAGGAAAAGTCCATAAACCATTTTTAAGGTGGTATTGCAGAAATCCACTTCTTATCCCTGGAATAAGCAGCATGGAATCTATCTACCCCTTGGGATCCAGCAAGGTAGTTGTGATCTGGATTGGCCACTGTTGGAAACAGGATACTGGGCTTGATGACTCAGTATGGCAAGTCTTATGTTCTTAAAGGGATTTACGTGCATAAATGGATTTTTTAAAATTGCTACTTTAAGGGCCGGATTTTAAAAGGGTTACGAGCATAAGGTACGTGCATAACCCTTTTAAATCCCCCCAGCGTGCGCCGAGCCTATTTTGCATAGGCTCGGCGGCGCACGCAATCCCCAGGATGTGCGTAAGTCCCAGGGCTTGCAAAAAGGGGCGGTTGGGGGCGTGGCCAGGGGGCGCAGTTTAGGATCGGGGCGGGTCTGGGGGCGTGGCCAAGTGCCCCAACACAGCTGCCTGTGTTGGGGCCTGCTGCACTGGCGCACGTAGTTACTACTGCCCGGAGGCAGTAGTAACTTTTAAGATAAAGGTAGGGAGGGGGTTTAGATAGGGTCGGGGGGTGGGTTAGGTAGGGGAAGGGAGGGGAAGGTGCAGGGGGGTGAATGGAAAGTTCCCTCCGAGGCCGCTCCGATTTTGGAGCGGCCTCGGAGGGAACGGGCAGCACGCGCAGGACTCGGCGCGTGCAAGGTGCACAAATGTGCACCCCCTTGCGCACGCCGACCCCAGATTTTATAAGATACGCGTGGCTACGCACGTATCTTATAAAATCCCGCGTACTTTTGTTCGCGCCTGGTGCGCGGACAAAAGTAGGCAGGTGCATAGATTTGTAAAATCTACCCCTCAAAGCGTAACTCCTTTGAAATTTCACTTCTAATTGTTTTGATGGGAAGGAAATGCAGGTAATTTAGTTCAGCAAATAAGCTTTTCAGGAGCCATTTTCAATAGCCCACAATATTGCCAGGTACACAAATGCATGCAGCCATTGTGTATTTTTGGACCCTGTAGCTAATTTTCAAAGGAGCAATAACCTGGATATTTTCCCTTTGAAATCCGCCTGCAAGGTATGAAGTAAACTTTGACCTGCGTGCATGCGCACATGTGTGCACGTTTGCCTGTGTGCGCATATGGGTGCACTGATTTTATAACATGCATGCGTTTATGCATGTATATGCGCAAATTATTTTTTTATTGATGCACGCATGTGTGGGGGAATGCCATCTCGAGCGCGTACGTGGGGGAAATTTTAGTAGGTACGTGTGGTGAAGCAATAGACCTTATTTCCAGTTTGCTCCCAGTTCACCCCAGTAAAGGAGAGAACTTCCTAAACACCCAAGCTAACCTGCCTCCCTTTTACCCTATTAGCCTCGAGCCTTAAAACCCCACTGACTAGCCTTGTATTTTTTGTTACACTACTTACGCACATCCATTGCAGAAGTAAGGTTACTTGGTAGAGGACCCCGGTGCGGGCATGTGCATGTAATTACTTATGCGCTGACTTCATTGTGCGGTCTTGGCCCACCCATGTCCTGCTCATGTCCTGCCCGGACCACGCCCCCTCTTTGCCTTTTTTTTCAGAAAAATTTTTTATGTGCGTACTGGGAGATCCATGTGTGGCCACTGGCCATTTAAAATGTGCCTGGCACACTCTGGTGTTCTGAAAAACCAGAGAGAACAAAGGAATCTGGGTCAGCGCGAGGAAGCAGCTTTTGAAGATACCAAATTAGATACAAGCAAATAGTAGATTTTCTTAAAAGAAGGAATAGCTTCTTTAAGGTAATCTGAATTGAACATTTAAAGCATATCCAATGGAAGAATAATAGGGCATCTAGGAACATTTAGGAATCTTACATCAAACCTCCTATAATAATTCTCTAAAGGGTGAATTTTAAAAGAGTTGTTAGTGTTAAAAGTCCCATATTTGCGAGTATCTGGGCCGAGTGTGAGTAACTCATGTTTTAAAATGGCCCAATTATATGCATATGTGTACATGCGTGAGCAACCATGTGAAAGTACAGTGAGCACCATTTTCAAAGGAATTTATCTGTGTAAAAAATTATTCATAGGGTAGCTTGTCCTGGTTGAAAACTGTCCTTTTTACTGTGCATAAAAGCACTGACAGGTTTTCAGAATGTGCATACTTTTAGTTGAATAAAAAAAAAAAAAGACATTACAGTGGTGTGTTAGGCATAGATTTGATTAACTCACGACCGATCACCTGCAAAAATGGTAGGAGCAAATGGGCATGGCCATTTTGTAAACACATAATGGTCGATTTTCAAAGGCTTGCCTGCAGCAAAACTGGTGGATATGGGTTCACATATACACGTGACTTTCAATCACTTTTTGTGATTAAAGATAGGGCCACTATGTTAGTTGAATATCAGCTTGAGGTGGATTAAAAAGTGGATAATTAAAAGACTAATTTTAAAAACTGGGCATATGGTAAAATCAGGACATGGGTGCGTATGTAGGACATGCATGTGTCCACCCAATTCTAAAAGCCGCTGACATGTGTGTCCAAGTCTTGATGCGCAAATATCACACATCGTAGGAAAAATGGGGGGATTGTGGGCATGGTGTGGGCAGAGATGGGCCAAGAGATATGCGCAGAAATGCCTACATGCCAGGGCATGCACCCTGTTACAGGGCCACATAACTTTTCTTCTGCAGCGGAGGAGGTGTAAGTCTCAAAAAAAAAAATACTCAGGTGTCTGCTAGGTGTTTGAGGGGTCTGGGATAACTGGGGAAAGTGCAGGCTAAAGAAACGGGGCTTGGGAGGCCTAGCTGAACACTGGGCAAACTGGTGAAACTGGTCATCGGCCAGACGCGCATCAGTTATAAAATACTCTCAGTTGCACATCCATAAGCCGACATATGCTGCTGGGCATACACAAGCTTGGGTACACATATACCCGCGCCAAGGCTATTTTATAACACTGGTGCATGTGTGCTCATGTTATAAAATTGACACATCTCTGGGCGCATGCCGACATCCACGTGTATATGTGAGCCCACGCACCAATTTTAAATTTACAGTCCCTGATTGTTAACTTAAAGAATCTAATTTTGGGGGGCATAAAATATCTTTGTTTCCAGACGTTGTTTGGGAAACCCAGTACCAATGAAATGTGTTTGCTTAAGAGGGAGAGTTTTGGCTTCGGGAGTCACATTCCAACTAAGATTTCCATGTACATATATTATTCGGGGATCAGATATTTATTTTTTCACTTTATTCAATTTGAGGGACTTCTACAAAATAGTCTAACTTTGACAAGTTGGCACCATGTGGATCAATTAATTAAATTGGCTTGTTTTATCTGTAACATCTTCCCCACATGTGGTCTAGAATTAGGATCCTATTTCTTTTTTTTTTTTTTCTTTCTTAAGGAAAAAATCTTTACCTATGATTGCAATGGGGGATTCTGGGATTTCTTATAGCAAGAGTTAATCTTGAGAGTATATGTAGAAATTACTAAATTAAAAAATAAAAATCTGGTGAGATGGTCTTGCTGTAATGTATGAAGTAGGACAAAATTATTATGGCATACAGTAAGTACAACAAAAGAAAAGAATGCCAAGTGGCACATACATAAAAATACCAAAACAAACTGGATTCTGCTATGAACATAATATAAGTGGATGCAAACACAAAATAAGGGAATGCTAAAGAGATTAAGCAGTAAATATTAATTAACCCAAATTGTGCTCATTTCTTTAAAAAAAAAATAAATAGAAAAAGGTTTAAAATTTGTATATAACTGTGAGCACAGTAGAAATCTGCATCTTTTAGTGATCTGTGCAAGTTGATATGACAAAAGATAAAGGAATCATATGTTAATACGTGTAGTAATTACTGCTGGGCTTTCTAGCTTATTATTCATAGCCTCGCATGAGCAGTAGGAGTAGAAGATAAGCTACCTAACAAGAAGAGGTAAATTTTTTGAAACAAATATGAGTTATAAGGAAAAAAAAACACAATTTTGGTGACTTTTTAAAAATTCTCAGGTATTGGCTTTTTTTTTTTTTTTTTTTTTTTTTTTTTTTAAATCTGTTGGAAGACATTTTCAAAGCCTTTTACATGGGTAAATTGGCTTTCTGTATTTTTGTCTCTCCCTCAATCTGGCTAAAGGTACACACTTGGTACACTCTTTCCCCTTAGGGAAGGAAAAAGTACAGATGTGGTGGGGCTTATAAAAGTCACCCTTCCTTGTGACCCTTTAAAAAAAATGCAAAGGGGCAGATTTTCAAAGGGGTACGCGCGTACCCCCTCCCCCCCCAAAAAAAAAAACCTGCCCCAACCTCCCCCTGCGGACGCCGAGCCTATGTTGAATAGGCTCGGCGGTGCGCGCAAGCCCCGGGACACACGTAAGTCCCGGGGCTTTGCTACGAGGGCGTATCGGGGGTGGCATGACATTTGGGAGCATTCCGGGGGCATGGTGCTGGCCCGGGGGCATTCCGGGGGTGTGGCTGTGGCCTCCGGACCAGCCCCTGGACCAGAACATGGCGTGCCAGCAGCCGTCCTGGTGCGCGCAAGTTATGTCTGCCTCGGGCAGGCGTAACTTTTCCAACAAAGGTAAGGGGGGGGGGGGGTAGATAGGGCTGGGGGGTGAGTTAGGTAGGGGAAGGAAGGGGAAGGTGCAGGGGTGGGGTGGAAGGAAAGTTCCCTCAGAGACCGCCCTGGTGTTCTGAAAAACCTGAGGCAAAAGTGATGCCCGCCCACTCCTGCATTTCTGCCTGCCATTTTCAAAATGGTTCTGGCTGATTGATTCCCCCGGTTCACTCCTTTGCACATGGCTAAGTGTGTGCTTTGGCCTGATTCAAATTTGAAATTTTTGTATTTTTGTGAGATTTGGATTTACTCTGATCGTTTATGGATTTATGAAAATATTTACAGATTTCAAACATTCATAGACTTTAAAAAAAAAAATAATTCCAGTTCAAATGTATAAATATTAACTTCCCAATCACGTCACAAATATTTGAATTGGATAAACTTGGAGATTTAAGTTGAACTAGGATTTATCAAAGTTACTTCTCAGCCTGTTACAGTTTGTCCCTGAGTATCTAGATCCCATCTTCCCCAGGCCAGGTAAGGTTCAACATAGCTAGTTCACCTATTCCTCATTCTAAAGTTCCTTGCTAAAATGTTGTTACTATTCCATTTTTCCATGTACTTTGCATTTCCTCAGGGAGTTTTCGAAAACATGATAGCAAAAATGCAAATGTAAAGCATATCAAATCTAGTGGTATACCTTAGCAGTTCTTGCTTGAGCCTGATTTCCTGGCAATGTATCTTGAACTCTGAAATCATAGTGGTTGAGAGAGCTGTGAGTAATTACAACAAGTATGCTTCTAAGCTTAGAAGTACTGAGAAATGTAATGGGATTTAGACTGCATTTGATTATCTAAATCTGCTTTAAGAAAATGATATTCCTTGCTAAATTGTGCTTTAAAATCTATGTTAAAAAAAAAAAAGCTTTTGTTTCAATGTGCGCATAATTGATGATTACAGGATCTAATCTATCTCTAATTGCATTGCTAAATCTGTATATTGCTTTTTGCATGGCAAAATCTTTCTTTACATACCTCCTGGAAAAAAAGATGTTTTCTGGTACATAAACTACATAGTTATGTTCAGTATCTGAATGTATGCTGACATTTTATTGTTCTATGCCATTAAATTGTTTCGTGCCTAAGTAAGAAGCATAGAAACATGACGGCCGGAAAAGACTGTATGGCTCATCCTGTTTGTGCAGGATTTGTAGTGACCAGAGAAACAGGCAGGCTTTTCATATAAGTCACTTTAACTATAGCGGATAATGTGTGTAAAATTGTACAGAGTCCTGAAGAGGTCTCGCCTTATTATTGGCTACGAGTGGTTTCATGCACATGCTGAGGGTCAGTACCTTTCAATGCAGCGTGTGGGCACACGTGCACACATTCATTGGCTCACGCCCAGGGACACGGCCATTTTGTAACATACACATATATATATATATATATATATATGTGTGCATGTTAGATAATAGCCTGAAAGTGTGTACATGTGCACGCAATTTTAAGTAGACACACTTATGTGCACAAATGCTGCTCATACTGAAATAGTTATGCTTAATGAAAGCAAAGATTGGTTAGTAAGTAAGTGGGTAATTTAAAATTAGAGATGTGCTTTGGGTAAAAATGTTGTGTCTGGCTTCGTTTTGGGGCCACCCCGCAGGAATTTCATTTTTCCCATTGTTCGAGATTTTTTTTTTCGGGGGCATCGATTTTCAGGTTAGCGCGCACTATCGGGAGTTAACGCACGCTAAGCACTAACTCAAAAATGATTTTTTTTCTGAAATTTCGGAAAAAATTAAATCGTTTTTTGGTTCTCCCACACCATTCCAAATTAGGCAATTTCATTGACATTGCCTAATTCGGGAAAAACGATTGCACAACCCTATTTAAAATCCACGCATGCTATTGCCATTGGCAATTTTCCCACTTCTTTCCCAGTTCACCCATTAAAGGGATAGGACTTCCAAACCCCCCTTGTTTAAAAGCCTTCCTTCACCCCTATTAGTCCTGATCTTTAAAACCCTGCTGTTCTACCTATATTTTTTTTGTTTTACTACTTACACATCATTCATAGGGAACCTGATACGTAACAGGGCGTGCAAGTATTTACACGCAGATTTCATGGTCCCGGAACACCCATGCCCACCCAGACCACACCCATGCCTCGCCACTTTTTGAAAAACTTTTCATTTGTGCACGCAGTGGCAAGTACGCACGAATCTGCCGGCTTTTAAATTCCTCTCAGCGTCCACCGGCCCAACGGATTCACGCATCCTCTAATTTCAGTGCGTCGGGCTTTTAGAATTCACCTTTGGGGGCGGATTTTAAAAGGGTTACGTGCACCGAGCCTATTTTGCATAGGCTCGGCGACGAGCGCATTTCCCGGGGCTTGAAAAAAGTGACGGGGTGGGGGCATGGCAAGAGGCCTCCGAAGGCTTGCTAGGCCGGGGGATCACGCGCCGGCACTTGGCCGGCGCGTGAAACCTACGCCTGCCCAGAGGCAGGCGCAACTTAAATAATAAAGGTAGGGCGGGATTTAAGTAGGGCTGGGGGGCAGGTTAGATAGGGGAAGGTGGGGGGGGGGGATAAAAAGGAAAGTTCCCTCCGAGGCCGTTCTGATTTCGGAGCGGCCTCGGAGGGAACGGGGAAAGCTTTCGGGGCTCCCCTAGGGCTCGGCGTGCACAAGTGTGCACCCCCTTGCACGCGCCGACCACAGATTTTATAACATATGCACGGCTGCACACGCATGTTATAAAATCGGGCGTAGATTCGAAAATCTAGCCCTTTATGTGTAGAAATAGAGTCCTAGTTGTTCTGAACTATGATTTATGATTTTTTTTAGGATACATTTCCCAAGACTAATAGAAGCACAGCCTCTTTCCAGGTCTATGTAGGCAAAACATACATATTTATAAAAATAAACTAGCAGATTTTTAACATTGGAAATGGAGGTTAGTGAGCACAGTTTTTAAATCCCAATATGCAGATGCACAGACAAAAATACTTGCAATTGCAGGAGAAGAACTCATCCCTTATTTGTGTGACATAGTTTCACATCTTTCACTAACTTTTCTTCTTGTGACAGTCTGTCCTGGGAATTTTCAATTTTTAATCAATCCCTATTTAGTTTGTATCTTCTTCTATTTTGGGATTGCTCCTGCTCCCCTGTAAATATTGAGTTGAGCATGCTTAGAATTCAGTTTTTTGTTCTCTGTTTGGCTCTGGTTAACTTTTTTTTTTTTTTTAATGTTTATCATTTTGAGAGAGAACATTTTTTGGAGTTACCCCAGTAGGCTTCACAGTCTACAGAAAGGGACCCATCAAACACAGTATCTTAAGGAGCCCTCACATACCCAACATTGCTACCTTGACAAAAGGAGTGCATTTTCTTGTTTGAAAGAATTGGGGGAATTTTGGAGAATTTTTGACAGCGGGGGTCCGGGAGCGACCTCCTGCATGCCGGCCGGCCAATGCCAGTACTCAAAATGGCGCCGATCGCCTTTGCCCTCACTATGTCACAGGTACCGACGGTCGGCCCCTGTGACATAGAGAGGGCAAAGATGATCTGCTGCCAGTATTCAAAATGGCTCCCAGACTCCCGCTGGACTTTTGGCAAGTCTTGTGGGGGTCAGGAGGCCCCCCCAAGCTGGTCAAAAGTCCTTGGGAGTCCAACGGGGGTGCCGGAGCGACCTCCTGCACTCCGGCCGTCCGATGCCAGTACTCAAAATGGCGCTGATAGCCTTTGCCCATATTATGTCACAGGGGCTACCGGTGCCATTGGTCAGCCCCTGTCACATGGTAGGAGCACAAGATGGTGCCGATGGCCATGTGACAGGGGCTGACCAATGGCACCGATAGCCCCTGTGACAAAGGCTATCGGCGCCATGATGAAACCGGCACTGAGGGTGTGAGTGCAGGGGATGGCTCCCGGATCCCCCGTGGACCACCAGGGAGTTTTGGTAAGTCTTGGGGGGGTTCAGGAGGGTGGGGGGTTTGTTTAAATTTTTATTTAGGTGGCCGTATAATTCAGCGAAGATTCGTGTATTCATGGGGAATCGCGATATGTTTCGCTTCCCCACGAATACTACGAATAGTGCAATATACGTTGCGGATCGCCAATACGGTGAAAATGAATGCACACCCCTACCTGCTATTAATTAAGCTGACTTAGAAAATAGCCACTGCTATTACTAGTAACAGTAGGATGGAATAGACTTAGTTTTTGGGTACTTGCCAGGTTCTTATGGCCTGGATTGGCCACTGTTGAAACAGGATGCTGGGCTTGATGGACCCTTGGTCTGACCCAGTATGGCATGTTCTTATGTTCTTATGTGCATGGAGCTCCTTTAAAAATTCATCCTAATATGTCTGTAGAATTTTGCGATGTATTTTCTCATTTTCTCTAGTCATCTTTCCTATATTTGTTTATGATTTCTTCCATAAATCATGATTGCTTTGTTTATTGATAGTCTACATTACCAAGTATCAATACAGAAATGACTATGCTTGATTTTCCTGTAGGAGACTATAGCTACTCTATGAAGTTGTTAATGTTTCACCTTTCATTCAACCTCACTGTACTCTGATCCAGCCTGTTGTGATACCTCCCCACCAGCCTCCATCGAGTTCTGTTCCGAGCTGCCTGAGCCATCTGTTCACTGGCACCTGACTCAGCCTGTGTTGCAGCCTCCTCTCTACCAGACGTCCTCAACAAGTTTAATCTCCAGCCTTGTCAAGCTCCACCATGGAGCCTGCACTACACCCAAGCTCCATCCCTTTTTAACCATACCTTGCCAGAACCTAGACACCATTTCAAGGAGTCACCTTGGTTCTCTGACCTTACCATTCTTACATAGCTCTGTGCATTGTGGCCTCCAGGTCTTCCTGTGACTTGCCTTGCAGCATATCTAGGCCTTACCTTGACTTGTGGCCTCTGGGCCTTCTGTTACCTCACACCTTGCTCTGTGCCCTAGTTAGGCCTTACCTTGCTTAGTGGGCTTTGGGCCTCCAACCTTGCTACTTTCAGGCTTCTGTGTTCTCTGTTCTGTGTTGTTCTGGTCTGCTTCTACCCTTGACTGCCTTATCTAAGTCCTGCCCTAGTCTGCCTTGTTTATTCCTGTTTTTATCTGGTCTTGTCTTGTGCTCTGCTCAGTCCAGTCTGTGTCCTGTCCACAAGTCCCTGTCTATTCCAATGTACAGTCCATAGCTCCCTGTCTGTTCTAGTGTCCTGTCCACAGCTTCTTGCTGTTCTAGTGTCCTGTTCACAGCTCCTTGCCTTTTCCATCATTCAATTCACAGCTCCTCGCCTATCTCAACTTATTGCCTGTTCCTGTCTGTCTTCTGTCTGTCTCTGCCCACAACCTCCAGCCTGTGTCTACCTTGCCTTAGCTAGCTTATCCAGTCTGCCCAGCTAAGCTCTACTAAATCCCGGAACCCAAAAGCTCTACTGGATGCCAGAACCCAAGGGCTCAACCTGCAAGGAAGGGGGCTGGCTAGGCAGAAGTCAGATCAAGCTCCTACCCTGTTGTTCTGCCCTGCTCCTGAAAGAGTATTTCCTGAGCCCAGCCCTCATGACAGATGTCCTGGAAGAGTCAGAATATTTTTTGAGTCTTTCCTTTTGGTTTATTTTGAATCTCCCAAGAAAAATTGGTTTGTCATATTTCATAGTGCTACTTTGTTTTTGTTTAAAACAAAAGCAACCGTGGTATTAAGTAAGATGCAAAGAGGCATATTTCCCTTGGAGGATGTAGCAAAGCAAGTCCACTCAAGCTTGAAGCTGTTTTTCACTGTCATCTTTCCAGTTCTTGAGCAACAGATTTCTCTGAAGAAAATCTTTGAGGATAGTAGAAAAATACTGGGATATATCAGTTACATAAAATACATGTAACATAACCATACATAATTCTATTTATATACTTGGCATATTGTGCAGTCAGATTAAACAGGAGATCAAAATTGAACACTTGCATGTAAATATTGATGTTCATACCCCTCATGTTTTAAGAAATAATTTACATTTTTTCAGCTGTAGATTATTTTACAAAATCTATTTAAAAACAAACAAAATGATTAGGAGAGGGGAAAAACACTATTGTAGAATTATTCCCACAAGTAAGGGAGGAGGAATAGCCTAGTGGTTAGAACAGTGGACTATGAACCAGGAGACCAAGGTTCAAGTCCCGCCGTTGCTCCTTGTGACCTTGGGCAAGTCACTTTACCCTACATTGCCTCAGGTACAAAAACTTAGATTGTAAGCCCTCTGGGGATAGAGAAATACCTACAGTACCTGAATGTAAACCGGTGTGATATCTCAATTGAGATGAATGTCGGTATATAAAAATAATTAATAAATAATAAATAATAAATAAAGTAATAAATCAGATGTCTTCAAACATCATCATATCATCATTATCTTTTAATGAATAATCATATTGTATTCACATTTAAAAAAATATCTCAAATGACACAACAGAGGGAATGATGAAGAAAAACGGAAATGGTCACCATTGTTATTTTAAATAGGGAAAGACTGTAAGATTTAATAGAGAAAGTTAGGTAAACTCTGAGGACTGAGTTATCAAATGGATTTACATGTGTAAATGGGCTTTTGAAAATTGGCCAGATATTTGCTACTTGTATGGGCGTAACTCCTTTGAAAATTTACTCCTTAGAATGTTTTAGATTTAATTGAAAAAGCTAGGTACATTCTTAGTATGGGATTGACTTCATGGAAAGGGTACTTTGCTTTTAGTAAAGGTGTGAGAGAACTGCAATATTGATTTGACTAGGTGTTAAGAAAGAATTGTTAAAAAGGAATACTAGCTGAGAAGGTCACTCTGGCAAACTAATTACAGTGGGAATCATCAAAGGAGTTTGTTGAAGCAATTTGACTTCGAAGCACAGATATATAGCAAGGCAAGAGCTCAGTTACCCTCAATCCTGAGGGAGTACTGAGAGTATATGTTGATTTTACTGGTGATTGAAGAGGATTTCTAAGTATTGCTTTGCTAGAAAATTTTATGACAAAGTTTGGGGCAAAAAATAATATATTGTTAGGTAAATTGATATTCTATATTGATACAGCTCCATCACTGCTTTCTACATTAATGGTGGGGGTGGAAGGGAAATAGAACCAAGAGCTAAGAGAAACAGATAAGTATGAGAGAAAGTGTGTGAAGCTTGCTGGGCAGACTGGATGGGCTGTTTGGTCTTCTTCTGCCGTCATTTCTATGTTTCTATGTTTCTATATATGTTGAATTGATAGAGAAAGCTAGGTAAATTCTTAGAGGGTGAATTTTCAAAATGTGACACATGTAAAAATTAGCATATAGATGCATTAGTACCCTCTATTCATGCATTCCATATTTTATAAAATTTGAAAATATTTGCACATTTTCACTTTCATGTGCACATATATGGTTGTACAAAAAAGGTGGTCTAGCAGCATTCTGGGGCAGGGACAATACTTGCATGCATAAGTTGCTATTTTAAAAGACACACTTATATTTGTCAAAATACTCACATATTTTAACCCTTGCTAATTACCTGGCATAATTGATATCAAACATTTTGGGCCTGATTTTAAAAAGCATTTACTCGAGTAAAAACCAGGTTTACTGGAGTAAATTCTCTTTACTTGAGTAAGTGGGTTTTTGAAAATTGCTACAATATAAGCCATTGACTTGTCTATAGGATTTACTCACATAAGTGCACTTTACTTGAGTAAATGGCTTTTGAAAATTGCTACAATAGTAGCTACATTTATGCATGTAACTCCTTTTGAAAATTACCCCCATTATTTGTACAGTATTGACTGGGTAGGGGGTCTAGGTAAACTGGGGATAGTTCAGGCTGAAGAACCAGAAAGGTCTCAGTGTCCTGGAAAAGGACTGTGTGAACTGGTGGACTAATTGGTAAACTAATTAATTTCATTTACGTGTCATGTTGTTACTTGGTTGACTTAGGTACATATAGCAGAACTTATGTGAATAAGTTCTGCTTTTGCATATAAAATATACACACATTTTAAAATATACACACTTATTTAAAATTAATAGGAAAAGTACATGCATTCAAACCATTACTGAACATGGTTTCAATTCATTGCATGCATTCATATGTAAGCTAATATATGCATGGATGTTGCAGGGTAGAGATATGCATGTATATCATGTGGGCAGGTTATGAAATATTTGTATATATCTGCTTTTAGCCATATATGCGTGTATGTGCTATCACATGCAGTTGTTTGAAAGTTGTACACCCTGTGTGTTTTAGATTTAATAGAGAAAGCTAGGTAAACTCTTAGGAAGTAAATGTAAAAAAGATTTCCATGCTTAAAACTCTGTTTTACATGTGAAAATGCACTTTATGCATGTAAGTGGAATGTTGAAAATTGGCATTAAATTGTCAATAGGTATTATGGGGTAGATTTTTAATCTTACACGCATGGGGTACATTTGTGCGTGCTACCCGGTGCGCACAAATGTACATCCGATTTTATAACATGCGTGCGCTACCGCACGCATGTTACAAAATCCGGGGTTGACGCGCGCAAGGGGGTGCACACTTGTGCACCTTGCGTGCACCGAGCCCTAGGGAGGCCCGATGGCTTTCCCCGTTCCCTCCGAGGCCGCTCCGAAATCGGAGCGGCCTCGGAGGGAACTTTCCTTTCTTTTCGTTCCTTTCGTTCCCCCTACCTTCTCCTCCCTTCCTCTATCTAACCCACCCCCATGCCCTATCTAAATCCCCCCACCTACCTTTATTGCAGGAGTTACACCCTCTGGCAGCTGTAACTTGCGCACGCTGGCCAGCTAACGGCTTGCCAACCCCCGGCACAGCTGCCATGCCGGAGGACTCAAGACCATGCCCGGACTGCTGTCCCACCCCTCAACCGCCCCTTTTTCAAAGCCCCAGGACATACGCCCGTCCCGGGGATTGCGCACGCCGCCGAGCCTATACAAAATAGGTTCGGCACACGCAGGGGTAGGTTTTAAAGAGTTACGCGCATACCCCTTTGAAAATCTACCCCTATGTGCATAAGTACACTTTAATGGGCAGGTTTTAAAAGGGCTGTCTGTGTTCCCATGAATGCGTATAAAGATACACACATTAAGAAAGGTGGAAGGAAGGCAAAACGATTACCGTCATGGTTAAAATGTAAGGTGAAAGAGGCTATTTTAGCCAAAGAAAAACATCCTTCAAAAATTGGAAGAAGGATCCATCTGAAAAAAATAGGATAAAACCATAAGCATTGTCAAGTTAAGTGTAAAACACTAGGGGCCAGATTTTAAAAAGCATTTACATGCGTAAATCTGGGTTTTACGCATGTAAATGCACTTTACTCGAGTAAGTGGGCTTTTGAAAATTGCTACAATATATGCCATTGAATCGTCCATAGGATTTATTCGCATAAGTGCACTTTACGTGAGTAAATGGCTTTTGAAAATTGCTACAATAGTAGTTACATTTATGCGCGTAACTCCTTTGAAAATTACCCCCTAGGGGTTTGATTTTAAAAAGCATTTACTCGAGCAAAACTGGTTTTTGCTCGAGTAAATACACTTTACTCAAGTAAGTGGGCTTTTCAAAATTGCTACAATATATGCCATTGAATTGTCCATAGGATTTGCTCAAGTAAGTGCACTGTTCTCGAGTAAATAGCTTTTGAAAATTGCTACGATAGTATGTCTCATTTACATGCGTAACTCCTTTGAAAATTACCCCCTAGGTGAAGAGAGAATTTGAAATGAAGTTGGCCATAGAGGCAAAAACTCATAATAAAACCTTTTTAAAATATATCTGAAGCAAGAAACCTGTGAGGGAGTCAGTTGAACCATTAGATGACCGAGGGGTTAAAGGGGCTCTTAGGGAAGATAAGGCCATTGCAGAAAGACTAAATTAATTCTTTTCTTCCTTGTTTATTAAAGAGGATGTTGAGGACATACCAGTTCAGGAGATGGTTTTCAAGGGTGATGAGTCAGACGAACTAAACCAAATCACTGTGAACCAGGAAGATGTAGTAGGCCAGATTGACAAAATAAAGAGTAGAAAATCAACTGGACCGGATGATATGCATCCTAGGGTACTAAAGGAACTAAAATATGAAATTTCTGATCTATTAGTTAAAATTTTTATCCTATCATTAAAATCATCCATTGTACCTGAAGACTGGAGGGTGGGCAATGTAACCCCAATATTTAAAAAGGGCTCCAGGGTTGATCCGGGAAACTATAGGCCAGTGAGCCTGACTTCAGTGCCGGGAAAAATAGTGGAAACTATTGTAAAGATCAAAGTCATAGAGCATATAGAAAGACATGGTTTAATGGAACACAGTCAACATGGATTTACCCAAGGGAAGTCTTGCCTAACAATTCTGCTTCATTTTTTTGAAGGGGTTAATAAACATGTGGATAAAGGTGAACTGGTAGATGTAGCAATTTTAAGTGAGACAAGACAGGTGTAATGTGTTCATCCCGTTTTGAATTAAAAACTAGCCAAGCAGCAGAATTAAGTAATAATTGTAGTGGTTGAAATGAAGATTTAGGTAAACCTAAAAACAAACTGTTACAATAATCTAGATGTGGAAAAATGATGTAGAAAAGTCATGAAAAACCCATACTAAACCTAAAATAACTAATGACCACCTACCAATGCATTGCAGCCCTATTCCCACTTAATATTCCCCATAAGCACTTACCCTGGCTAAGTGGAAGCTTTACAAATGGTATCATACTCTTCTCCTTCCTGCAAGGTTGGTGTAAGTGGGACTTCATATATGGTGACAGGCATAAGACAAACTACAATTCTTTGCAAGATTACCTTCAAACACATAATGACAAAAGCTACTGCAATACAGCATGCACATTCTATAATAAAATACATGAGCACCTTTGTTCCCCATCCTTTAATCTGTTCCCATATAGATTAAAAAAAAAGGCTTTTGCCATTCAGGGTCAGCTAACCAGTCAGAGGGTAGATTGTAATTTTCTTCCAAATGTTTAGTCAGATTGAGGATTACTGGAATAAGGTCAGTTACTGCTTCACAACATTGACGGGCATAAGTAGATTGGGGAATATGACAGTCCTCCTTATGCCATTAGGAGCAAATCCAAGGCTAATCAATGATCTTTTAAGGTTTCTGCTATTTTTCCTAATAGAAGGGCAGTGTGCCTTTGAGTTTCTACAGTAATGTTCTTAAAGTTTTCCACAATAGCTTATAAGTGCAAAATACTCATTGCCAATCTCGTTGTACTGTGGCTAGCACTAAGTATAAATACTGAAGTTGCAATAAAGCTATCCCTTTTGGTTAGGGTTAAAGTATCCCATGTAATTTCTTCTGCTAGGGTAGCACGCTTACTCTACTGGTGGTGCCTAGGGGTAAACTTGTGACCCATAAATAGAGGTGCTATCGGAACCCAAGGGATCTGGCAAGGGTTTAGCAACCCTTGTTGGGTATGTGTGCAGTTTGATCAATAAGTTTAAATTTGGTTAGGGTCGGCCATCTCACATGCTAATAGAATTAAAGACAGGATAAGGGGAACATCATAGGCTCCTTTTTCTACAAGGACTTTTAGTGAAGTTATAAATAACACAGGTCATAACCATTGTCCAATTTATATTGTAGGAAACATGAGGATTCAGGGCATATGTCATAGATCCATAAGGATGTGGGACAGATGAAATGTAGAGCCCTTGGTCACTATTATAATCTGAACGGCATTGCTATAAGCATTGATCTACCAGGAGGTGCACATGCATGGTCCACTCTGAGTGGGACTTATTAGGCAAAATGGTTCCTGTAAAATCAATCCCTTTGGTGGTTTCATTAACTCATAAAAAAGTAAATAGTGATTTTCATTGGCGCTGAAGGAAGAAAATATATAACGTCACAGGATAGGTTTTGAGCAGGGACAGAAGTATAGATTTGAAAATCAGACATGCAGTGGGATTATAGAGGGTTAAAGGAGGTTAAGGGAACATGGTTAATTCTTGAGTGGGGGATTTTAGCCCACACCAGGGCATCTCACACTGCTAAAAGGGGGACGAGGTGACTGATCATGGAAATCAGACCTGCATCCACCGACAGAGGCAGAGGTGAACACATCACGCAGTCAGATACTTAATTGACTGCTTGATAAGGTCAGTAAATGGAGATAATCATTGGTATTAAATGTTACCTGTGTAAATATGGTGCAGCTTTATCATCTAATAGCATTAGCTATATATCCTTTTTCATCATAGCATGTAATATTACTATAAGGTTCTAAACCCATAAATACATAATTAAAAAGCAAAAAAACCTCCTAAAAATAATAAAAAAAATTAGAATTAGCAGAAATCTTGTTCATGGTTAGCTCACAATCATTTTTGTTCCTGCTTAAACTCTTAGACAAGTCTCAGTTTCCTCACTGGGAACAACTGGACGAATGAGCGATGCTGCACATAGATCACGTAAATGTGTAAAACAGCTTTCTCCTTCCAAATGTGTGGCAGTAGCAGTGAGATACTCAAGTCAATAGGGTCCTATATATCTTGGAGCTTTCCAAGTCTTTAGTCTTATGTGAAAAAAGCTTTCAGTATACCAAGTCTCCCTCAGAAAATGTAACCGGTGGCGCCAATGGCTCTGCAGGAATATTTCTTTGGAGTTCCTGTAACTTAGACATGGCCAACTGGAGGCTGCAGAGAAAAACAGTATATGAGTTCAGTAAAACACCTTCTTTTGATAACGAAATCCGTGGCCATGGCACGTGAACGCAGCCAGTGCATAATTCAAAAGGTGTAACTCCAATAGCTCGAATGGGCGAGTTCCTTAACAACATGAGAGCTGTAGGTAATGCTTGAAACCAAATTTGTTTATTATGACTTACCAATTTCTTCAGCTGGAATATCAGTAACCTGTTCCATCTCCCTACCAACCCATTGGACGTAGGGCAGTAACCTATGATGAATCCCTAAAAGTTCCATTAAAAGCTGCAAGAACTGATTCTGGAAGTGGCTCCCATTATCTGTAAGTATTCTGTCCGGAATTCCAAATCTGGGAATCACCTCTTTGCATAAAGCATCAGCCATAACTGTACTAGTCTCTCGGGAACATGGGTATGCCTCCACCCACTGAGTATAAGAACAAACACATACCAATAGGTTGCGCTTCCCCTCACTAGGCTCCTGCATATCTGAAAAATCACAATTAGGGATGTGAGTCAGGCTTCAGACAATTGAAAATATCATCGATATTTTCAAAATTGTCAGAAATCGGAAGCTCCCCCAAAACGATAGGAAAACCCCACAATATTGTTCGTGGGGGTTCTCTTATCGTTTTGGGGGAGGGTGGGAAAAACGGCACATAAAAATAACCCCTAAACCCACCCCGACCCTTTAAAATGAATCCCTTAGCTTCCCCCACCCTCCCGACTCCCCAAAAAACTCTTTACAGGTACCTGGTGGTCCAGTGGGGGTCCCGGGAGCGATCTCCCGCTCCCGGGCCGTCGGCTGCCACTAATCAAAATGGTGCCGATGGCCCTTTGCCCTTACCATGTGACAGGATATCCGTGCCATTGGCCGGCCCCTGTCACATGGTAAGAGCACTGGATGGCCTGCGCCGTCCATCCCGTTCTCCCTCCATGTGACATTTCATTCAACACACAGCTGTCTTATAGTTCCTTTCTCCTCACTTGCTGATAATTTCCCTTATCCATTTCCAAATCTGTAAATGAACTGATTTCCTCTTGCTGCTGATGTTTAACCCCTTCTAAACCACTTGGGCATGTATTGCGTGATTGCTAAAAGCACATAGTGTGACTCAGTAAAAATGGAAATATCCCCTGGTGATGGCATTAGTACCATAATTTTTAAAGGTTCGGGGTGGGTTTTTTGTTTATCGGCTCGGGCGCAGCCGATAAACAAAACCGCGATTGGGCCAGACGAAAAAAAAACCCCACGATGTGAATCGGAACCGATTCCGGTTCCGATTCACATCTCTAATCACAATGCCATTCTTGATAGGGACCAGTAGGTCTATGGAGGACCCCTCATGGCACCTTGGCCTCCTTTTGAGCTGTGGAGACAAAGCAAGTGGGACAATTTCTGACTATATAATGGCATGTCTCTTTCAGCTGGAGAGCCCAACACCTTGCTGACAACTCTAAAACTATCCCTTCTGCATTTTCATGTACAGTATAATGTTCCTGTTGTGCCAGTAATTCTATTGTTTTCTGTGGTAAGCAAGGATTACCTGACGTGTGTACTCATCCCACACCTACTAGAGAATATCCGGGATCTTTCCATTGCTATAGTTCCTCATAAGAATGTTCAATTTGTACTTTGTTTTATAGTTATATGTAAAGCCCCTCCCTTTTGGGCATCTCACTGTTTTATGTAAACCGGAGTGATTTGTATCTGATACAAGAACCTCGGTATATAAAAATTGAAAATAAATAAATAAATAAATAAGAAGCACGCTCCTGCATTTGTGTCCAACTAAGGGGGGTCTCTTGCTGTCTCATTTGAACTACCATAGTGGGCCCCACTTTGTGGCTTTTCACTTCCTGGGTACAAGCGCTCGCTAGCATATTCCCCCTTGCTTCTCTACTATCAGAATTCTGATGACATTCCATTCAACACACAGCTGTCTTATAGTTCCTTTCTCCTCACTTGCTGATAATTTCCCTTATACATTCCCAAATCTGTAAATGAACTGATCTCCTCTTGTTGCTGATGTTTAACCCCTTCTAAACCACTTGGGCATGTATTGCGTGATTGCTAAAAGCACATAGTGTGACTCAGTAAAAATGGAAATATCCCCTACTGGTGATGGCATTAGTACCATAAGCAGAGCTGACAGTTCTGACAGTTAGCTGTTGTCTCTGGACTCATGACATATTGCATACGTTGAGTTAACTGGGCCTCTTGGGAAATCTGGATGGCTGCAAATCCAGCAGCACCCTCGGTGTTGGATCCATCAATGTACCAAACCTCTTCAGTTTTCAATGGGGTAGCAAACACATATAAGTGAGGATATCTTAAAATCTCAGGCTGTCTGCTCTAATGTATATCTGAAGCCTCTGAAAGCAACCATTGAGTCAAAAACTCAGTTGGTGACTTCTCCCCTTTCTTTATTACCATAATTGTGATTTATGACTAAAGTAAAATGACTATGTACCTCTCTAATCTAGAGCTTGTGAAGATAATTTGAGAACTTGTAAGATAGCATTTTACATCATAGGAGACATGCAATATTATGAAGCAATGCAGCAGGAAAGCTTACAGCTTGCTTACAGCTGTTGTGCTGCTTGCAACACTTTGTTCACAGGAACGAAAACCTTTTTCTACACTAGTGAAGTTGCCAGAAAAATGAGCAATTGGAATTTAAGAACATAAGAAATTGCCATGCTGGGTCAGACCAAGGGTCCATCAAGCCCAGCATCCTGTTTCCAACAGAGGCCAAACCAGGCCACAAGAACCTGGCAATTACCCAAATACTATTTTTGTTTTATTTATTTATTTGTTTTTATAGACCAATATTTACCCGTGGGTATCATGTCGGTTTACAAGATAACTTTTTTGATAATGTGACGGTGGTCATATTATCTTCACATTGTAACATTGTAACAAACATGGTAACATTGTAAAAATTATATCTGTGTGGTACTTTAACAATTATAACATTCTAACATTGAACACATTAAGAAGATCCCATGCTACTGATGCAGTTAATAGCAGTGGCTATTCCCTAAGTAAACTTATTTATTTATTTAAGTTCTTTTAATATACCGATGCTCAAGACAAGTCTTATCGAACCGGTTTACAATGAACAAGGGGAGAACCAATTAACAGAGCAGGTGTAGAAAAGTTACAATAAACAGGGAATGAGTAACTTGGTCATTAGAAAAGAGGAATAGATTAAACAGTAAAAAATAATGAGTAGAGAACTGTTGATTAAATAATAAAGTTTGTACATACATTTCAGTGGTTCAGATGTCAAAAGTTAATTGTGTGATCAGTTACTGGCATTATAAGAAAATTGTAAAAACAGCTTTCTTGGCTGAACAGTTCCATATTTAGGGGGACTGAGGGTGAGACTGGGAGGTCAGGTGGGCGGGAAGGGGTGGGGGGCAAGGAAGGGAAGCACTAGGGAGAGAGGGGAAATGGACGGTGCTGGAAGAAGATAGTATCTTCAGCGGTATGCTTGAGTGAATAGCCAGGTTTTCAGTTTTTTTCTGAAGGAGAACTGGCATTTTTCCTGGCGTAGATCAGGGGGGAGTGAGTTCCAGAAATGCGGTCTGGCCGTGGAAAGAGCTCGTTTTTTTAATAGAGTTGTGTATAGAGGATTTGCTAGGGGGGACCTGGAGGGAGTCTCTGTTAGCGGATCTGATTGGTCTTGATGAAGCGTGGAAATCGAGAGGAATGGTAAGTTGTAGAGATGATTGCTGATATATGGTTTTGTGGATGATGGTCAGTGTCTTGAAGAGTATTCTATAGTGGATGGGTAGCCAGTGTAGAGATTTTAGAATCAGAGTGATGTGGTCCCTGCGACGGGTATTTGTGAGGATCCTGGCTGATGCGTTTTGCAGCATCTGTAGAGGTTTAGTGGAGGAGGCAGGGAGACAGAGTAGTAGCGCGTTGCAGTAATCGATCTTTGAGAACAATATGGCTTGAAGGACTGCACGGTAATCATGAAAGTGTAGGAGAGGTCTAATCTGTTTTAGGACCTTTAGCTTGAAGAAGCCTTCTTTAGTGGTGGCTTTAATGAATTTTTTGAAGCTCATTCTAGAGTCCAGGGTGGTCCCTAGGTCTCTCACCTGGTTTGTTAGTGGTATCGTGGTGGTGCTGGCAACATGGTTATTATCATTGGGGGATACGAGCAGGAGTTCGGTTTTTGACGTATTGAGAACCAGATCGAGACTGGTGAGAAGGAGATTGATAGCGTACAGGCAGCTGTTCCAAAAGTTTAGGGTGTTGGAGATGGTGTCCTTGATGGGGATTAGGATCTGCACGTCGTCAGTGTATATAAAGTGGGTAAGGTTGACGTTATTGAGTAGATGGCAAAGGGGGAGTAGATATATGTTAAATAAGGTAGGGGAAAGTGAGGAACCTTGCGGTACTCCATGTTTGGATGGTACGGGGGGAGATTCTTTATTCGATATTTTTACTTTGTAGTATCTGTTGCTTAGGAAGGATTTTAGCCAGAGGGGTGCAGAGCCTGAGATGCCAATTTCCATCAGGCGGTTGATGAGGATATTGTGATTTACGGTGTCGAAGGCCGCGGAGATGTCGAGCAGAGCTAGCAAGTAGGATTTTCCATTATCTAGTCCCCTTAGGATATTGTCGGTTAACGAGAGAAGAAGAGATTCTGTGTTTCGTCTTTTTCTGAATCCGAATTGGGGAGGATAAAGAATATCGTGGGTGTTGAGGTAGTCTGCGAGTCAAGTGTTTACTAGTTTTTCCATTAGCTTGGCTATGAAAGGTAAGTTGGCAATGGGCCAGAAATTTATAGGATTAGCCGGGTCCAAGTTTGTTTTTTTCAGTAAGGGTTTTATAGAAGCGGTTTTTAATGCATCAGGTACCGATCCTTGATTGAGGGAGCAGTTTATGATGTCTGCCAGTGGTTTGGCAATGGTGTTCGGGATTGTGAGCAGGAGTTTGGTAGGTATTTGGTCTATAGAGTGTGAAGAAGGCTTCATTTTCTTGATAATAGACTCAATTTCCAAGGATGATGTGAGATCAAAAGATTCTAGAGATTGATTGTGAAACTTATGAGAGTAGTTTTGTTCAGCTTGATTAATAGCCGTTAATGGACTTCTCCTCCAAGAACTTATCCAAACTTTTTTTGAACCCAGCTGCACTAACTGCACTAACCACATCCTCTGTCAAAAAATTCCAGAGCTTTATTGTGCGTTGAGTGAAAAAGAATTTTCTCTGATTAGTCTTAAATGTGCTACTTGCTAACTTCATGGAATGCCCCTGTCCTTCTATTATTCGAAAGTGTAAATAACTGATTCACATCTACTCGTTCAAGACCTCTCATGATCTTAAAGACCTCCATCATATCCCCCCTCAGCCGTCTCTTCTCCAAGCTGAACAGCCCTAACCTCTTCAGCCTTTCCTCATAGGGGAGCTGTTCTATCCCATTTGAGAATCCCCTTGGCTTGCCAGAGCTGCCCAACTATCAATGGAATGAACTACCCATAGATCAACAGGTTGAGTTAGACTAACTAATGCTGATGCCGGTGCAGACTGTACTGCCTCAATGAGTTCCTGCTACATTTCTACTTGCCCAGGGTTAAGAGCCACCGATTGATGACTTTTAGGCGATCTTCTTAACTGTTCCCGCAAAATAGTAGTTAAAGTGCTAAATGCTGGTATCCAGAGATGGCAGAAATTTAGTACTCCTAAAAAGCTCATTAATTCTTTGGTGGTTCTTGGTAGCTTAATCTTTCTGACGTCCGCTAGTATAGTGGTGCTTATGTGTCTGGTGGTCCTGCCCAACACTTTCACCAGAAAAGTTGCCTGTGCTTTTTCTTTGTTAATTTTGTAACCACTTTCATTGAGACACTGTAACAATTTGCGTGTCCATTGTTTGCACTCAGGAATTGAACTTGCCATAAGTAAGAGATCATCTAAAAACTGAATCAATTTAATGGTGTAGGGGAGGGTTGCTCGGAAGGGTTCCAAGACTTTAGCCAAAATACGAAAGAATAAAGAGGGACTTTTGAGATATCTCTAGGGCAACCTACTCCACTGATATTGCTGATTATTGAACTGTAATGCCATGTAGGGTCAGCTATCCTTATGTAGAGGGATACAGAAAAATGCATTTGAGAGATCCAACAGTGTGTATTTGCTGTAACTGCATATTCTGACGCACTGGGACAGGATTCTCTATACATAGGTAAGCTGCTTTCACTTTATTATTAAGCTCCCTAAGATCATGCAAAATTCTCTACTAGCCTGAAATTTTTTGCACTGGGAATAATGGAGTATTAAAGGGAGAGTTAGTTAATTCAATAATATCAGCTGGCCAAGCTTATCCCTTCCATGGTGCATGCTGGTAATGGATATTGTGGAATGCATTGGCCATCCACTTAGTTCTAACTCTACAGAATCCACTGAATGAACAAGCCCAGAGGGAGCACTTGAAGTCGCCCATACTTCAACTAGGTCCCCATCAACCAACTTGCCTGCTTCTGGGAAGTCTAATGTTTCAACTATCTCTACCAAGTGAAATGACTTACTGCACATTATGGTCACTTGCAACTTTAATAAATCTCTACCTGGCAAGTTCACTGGGCAGCTGGGGGCATAACAGAAAGTGGCTTGAGTATACACCCTATCCTGCCTAGGATCCTCATAACAAATGACACATTCCTCAGTTTCTCTTATTTGCTGTTCCACCTCCTCAAACCCCAACATGGAGATCCAATGTTTGGAGAGCTGTGCTGTTTTAGGTAAAGTTTTCAGTACAGATTTTGTGGTCCCTGTATTGACTAGAAATAAAAGCAGTTCATTGTTGTTCTGAAGTTAATCATTGGCTCATTTCTCCCAATCACTAAGGTAATCATATTCAATAGTCATAAGTTAGATTCTTCGTGATAATGGCAAATTTATTCCACCGGATCCCACCTGGGAAACATCTGTCCCCCTCTGCCATTACTTCATCCTCTCTCAACACTTCCACAGCTTCTAAATTCACTTGCATAATGTCCCCACTTTCCAAAGGACCAGCAGTATATTCCCAACCTCATTTCCTGGCCATTTCCTCTCCCTCTCCAATAAATAGGGGTGCTGTGCATTCATTTGCAATGTATTGGCAATCCGCAATGTATAGGGCCATATTCGTTGTATTCGTGGGGAAGCGAAACATATCGCGATTCCCACGAATACAATGAATCTTCACCAAATTATTCGGCCATCTAAAGGAGCAAATTTAAACAAAGCCCCAACCCTCCTGACCTCCCCCAAGACTTGCCAAAACTCACTGGTGGTCCAGCAGGGGTCCAGGAGCCATCTACTGCACTCATGCTGTCGGCTGCCAGTATTCAAAATGGCGCCAATAGCCCCTGTGACATAGTAAGGGCAAAGGCTATCGGCTGCCAGATTTCAAAATGGCACCGATAGCCTTTGTCCTTACTATGTCACAGGGACCGACCAATGGCACCTGTAGCCCCTGTGACATAGTAAGGGCAAAGGCTATCAGCACCATTTTGAATACTGGCAGCCAACTGCCTGAGTGCAGGAGATGGCTCCAGGACCACCAGGGACTTTTGGAAAGACTTGGGGGGGGAATATACGTTGCATTCGGCAAGGGGGGGGGGCCCAATCTGTTCATGCATTCCATTCTTATTCATTTCCCAGCTAAAATTTAATTAACTACAACCTCCCACCCTCCTGACCTCCCCTCCCCAAGACTTACCAAAACTTCCTGGTGGTCCAGCAGGGGTCCAGGAGCCATCTACTGCACTCATGCCATTGGTATTGAAAATGGCGCCGATAGCCTTTGTACTTACTATGTCACAGGGGCTACCGGTGCCATTGGTCGGCCCCTGTCACATGGTAGGAGCAATGGACGGCCGGCACCATCTTGTACTCCTACCATGCGACAGGGGCCGACCAATGGCACCAGTAGCCCCTGTGACATAGCCTTTGCCCTTACTATCGGCGTCATTTTGAATACTGGCAGTTGACAGCCCAAGTGCAGGAGATGGCTCCAGGTCCCCGCTGGACCACCAGGGACTTTGGCAAGACTTGGGGGGGGGACTCCTGACCTCCCCAAGACTTGCTGTCGACTGCCATTATTCAAAAAGACCATGCTGTTGCCTGAGTTATCCATGACTTGGGGTTTACACTGAGGAAGAGATGGCCCTTCTGGACATAAAGCTGTATGTGCAGCTTCAAGTCTAGCTTTCCACTACTAAGGGATCTGTTGTGTTTGTGTAAAATCATCTCTCTTGTTTCAGAAACCATGACATGTTTGTCCTACAGTGAGAAAACCAAGCAGAGAATGAAAAGACTGCCCTGGAGGAAAAGACAGCTTCCATCCCCAGTCCAGTGGAAATAATAAATAGGGATCCAGCAGCTCAGTTCCAAGGAATACCCATACTGGAAGAAACTTCAAACAAAAAATATGATTTATTTTCCCAGAAAAATACATGTGTATATATTGGACCATGATAGACACAAAAAGGGGTTGAATTAGCATAATCTGAAATTTGTCAGCAGTAGTACCTCAACAATTGGTGCTACTGCTCACAAGTTTCAAATGTGCTAATTAATTCCCCTTTTGTATCTGATTTATCTTTGAAAAGTTTTCAGTGAAAATGTTCTATTTTAATTAAATTTGATCCTCTAGTATACTTAGACAAGTTTAGTAGAATATAAGCATCAATAATGAGTATGAATGCAGTTGCATGTGTACAGTGTGTAGATGCAGGTAGTGCACTGTATGTACATGAAAGAGGATGGAAGACTGAGATATGAATTAAAGGGTGAAGCATGTGTAGTCAGAGAGAGTGCTATGATACATTTATAACTGGGAAGATTTGCCAAAGCGTTTTAAAACCAACAAATGCTACAAACTCATGCAGAGAAAGTGGTATTATCACCTTAAAAATGAGAAAAGGTGCCAAAATGGTATTCTATGTGAACAGAAAATGAAAGCATAATAAGACTGAAGATGGCATGTCCCTAACTCCCATTATGTTTCAAGGCAAGAAGAGAAAATATATTTGATACATTTCTTCCCACAGAACTTAACAGCATCTGCAAGGATAAAAAAGGAGCAGGCTTTTTGGAGTCCAGTCTAGGGATGAAGTGCTAGGTGTTATGTTGTCTCAACCTCTTGCATGCCCTACATATCTTTTGAAGTCATACCATTTATTTTTAACTCCCAAAAGCATGCGAGTCAATACCCTGCTTAACAACTGTCAAACTGGACTAGATTAAAGCAGGATGTTCCAAACCAGCACTCGGTACTCCACAGCCTTTTGGGTTTTCAGGATAGACACAGTGAATATGTACACGATAAATCTGCATACCATGGAGACTCAGTATATGCAAATGTATCTCTGCATATTCATCGTAGATATCCTAAAAGTCCAACTGGCTGTGGGGTCCCCAGGACAGGCTTAGGAAGTCACAAGCCATACTGGTTAGAGCTAAGTGCATAACAAACAAGGCATATGAAATGTTTTCTATCTGCTGTCATACTTTTTAGTTTCTAGCACTTATGATTTATGAAAACCTTGATTTATGTTATCAAAAGGCAACGTTTTGCAGGCTAAACATCTACAGTTTTTAGGCCATTTAAACCTCTCAGGAATTTTGCAGAGAAATGTGTCAAAACATTTTTTGGCAGGCCTTAAAAACATGCTCAGGTACTTCCAAAATGATTCTTCAGCTGCAAGATATATCTGTTTCTGATAATTGGTAATCCGTGCTTCCGTTTAGTGGCCTTTTAGCAAGAAGAGCTCAAACCATCCACTAAAAAATTATTTTCTGAAAAAACAATTAAATATGCTGATGTTTCCATTGTTCTTATGAGATGAAGTCATTCAAGGGCAAAGAATGTTAAATGATAAACTTCACAACTATTCAAAAATGTTTTCCCCTTAGCTGCTTAGCAGGAAGATCAGCTTGGTATGATTTCAGAGCCTGGATTTTCATTTGGATATTCATCTTTTCCTCGAATGTCAAGCTCTGAATAAACTTAGCCAAAATAATTGCTATAAACAATGTGTTACAACATGATTGACTTTCTTGGGTGGTAGAAAGTCAAGTGATGTTCTTTCAGTATGTAAATGTTATCAGAATCTCCTTGATAAATAAGAGAATTATATTCATGCTGGATTTCATTATTTCCTAAGAAAAACCATAGTATGTACATTTAAAATTACATTTTGAAAATTAGTAATCTAGCTGAATTCATTTTGATATACAAGTGTTCAAAAGAGCCCTAATCACACTAGTTCTACCATCAGATGATTTTTGTTATCATATAATTCTCAGAATACTTGTAAAAAGAATTTACAGATGTCACAAGATTATTTTCCTACTGTATTGCTACGGCCTTGGTATTGACATCAAATAACTGAGTGACACAGGAGTGGTTCCTCTAGACTTTTTCTGTGCATTTCACTGTATATCCAATATATTTGTATGTAATCTGTATGGTATACATGTGTTTTAAAATAGAATAGATATTCCATAAGAGCTACTACACTGGGGTCAGACCAAGGGGCCATCATGCCCTGTATCCTGTTTCTAAGAGTGGCCATCAGAGGTGACAAGTAACTGATAGGACCTTAGAAGATAGATGTTATGCTGCTTATACCAATGGATAAGCAATGTCTTTCCTAGACTACCTGGTTAATAATTGTTTATGTATTTATCCTCCAGAAACCTGCCTAAATCTTTTTTAAAGCCAGCTATATTAAATGTCTTTACCCACATCCTTGGATAATTAATTCCAGATGTTAATCATGCATTGAATGAAAAAGTATTTTCTCTTATGTTTTAAACATGCTATTTAGTAACTTCATGGAATAGCCCCTAGTCTTTTTATGTTTTGAAAAAGCAATCGACTGATTTGCATTTACCTATTCTACTCCACGCATGATTATGTAGACCTCTATCATATCTCCCCTCAGTTGTCTCTTCCCCAAGCTGAAGAGCCCTCACCTCACCTCTCTAGTCTTTCCTCGTAGGTGAACCATTCCAATCCTTTATCATTTTGGTCACCCTTCTCTGAACCTTTTCTATATCTGTTTTGGTGACCAGAATTGGACACTAAACTCTACATGCAGTTACACCACAGAGGTATGATATTCTCCATTTCATTCCAAATAATTCCTAACATTGCCCTGATTTATTAAGGCTTTTCTCCCATTCTGTATCTATGGAAAAATTGCTTAACAAATAAGGCCTATTGTTTGCTTTTTTTTTTTTACCACGATGCACACTGAGCAGAAGATTTCAATGCAGAGTGAGGCGTACGAATAGAACAGTACACTCTTGTGAAGATTTGATGTCCTTCAGAGTGAGGAAACTCATACATCGATGATATTTGTTCAATATTCTCTCAACCTAGCTTGATGGACTCTACCTGGATAACATCAAGCTAAGTTGAGACAACATTGTACAAATCTCATTTTTGTGAGTTTCCTCACTCTGAAGGTCATCAAATCTTCACAAGAGTGTACTGTTCTATTCGTACGCCTCACTCTGCATGTCAAAGTGGCCCCTAACCGCCATACTACTATCTAAACCTCACCTTGAGTTACTAGGTGGGCCTCCTATAGTAGCATAAATAGCTAACTACTACACAGGTCTTCTAGATAGTCAGTCAGTCTCTCTCTCTTACTCTCTCTCTCTCACAACAGAATTTGAAAAAGGTCTTAAAATCATGCATTATGACTTTGCAAAGGCAGCCCACTTTTCTAAAAATCCCACCCCGACTCCTCCCCTTTTAAAAATTAGCCTCGCACCATGTGTTATGGTGCTTTTTGCATGTGTTAAGGCATTTTTCGCATGTGAAAACGCCTTAATGCATGCGAAAACGCCATAACGTGAGTTGGAAAACGAGTTCCTTATTTTGTAAAAGAGGGAGGGTGACTGAGTGGTTTTTGTCATTCTTCTGAGTCCAAATGTGCAAAACATTTGTACATAGCATGATTGTTAACAAGTGTGACAACATGTAAGAGTGTCGTATACAATATCAAGGCAGAGTTTCCTGAATGAATTTAGGTACTGTGAATTTATGCCCTGTGCAGAGTTCTGCAGGATAATTAATGTACAGGTAGAACCCATATATGATGCAGACGAGTCTCTATTTCTCTTTCCCCTATCTTTGCTCTTCTGTTATCAGACCATGAAAGCACCGCAAGGGCTGACTATTATATGTGTAAAGGAAAGATGTACTTTGCTTATTGAGGAGCTTATGCTTTGCTTTAATGGGCTGGCAAGCTGTCTATCAATGCTGGACAAAACAATGCAGAGATGGAAAGATATTTTTCAATGTTTTCACTTGTGTTGACCTTCCATGTCAGTGGTATCTCATGCATTGTATACTGCTAAGCATTTCTCGGTGATTCTTTGGTCTCTAGCAAGGCAGGTAGCTCCACTTGCATACAAAGTTACATTTATTCTACATACAGATGAAATGATATTCATAAAAATAAGTGAGCAACAGAAAAGATCAAGAATGTCTTTCTAGAACCCCCATGGCTATGTGTCAGGATCTTCACTTATTCTCTCTATTTTATTTTCTGTTTTCCGATATGCATGATTTAATCTAGATTATAGTGCTTTATCCACCAAGAGTACCTTCCGATGGATTATATCAAACACCTAAGCTACATCTAAAAACACTATATCGGTGATTCCCAAACCTGTCCTGGAAGATCCCCAGCCAGTCAGGTGTTCAGGATATCTACAAGGAATATGCGTGAGGGGAATTTGCATGCACTACCTGAATTTCATGCAGATTTATCTCATACACATTCACTGTGGATATCCTGAACACCTGACTGGCTGCAGGTCCTCTAGGACAGGTTTGGGAACCACAGCACTGCTTGTCATCAGCAATGGCAATCCCATATACCAGTTTTTTATTAGTGTCATTTTAGTGGAATGAGCTTTAAGTCAGACTGAAAGGGTGATAGTATATGATTTAAATTTATGAAATTTGCCAGTAATGTATGAACAATTTTTTCATCAGGTTCAGCTGCTATGGCTAAAACTGAAATGAGGTAAAAATGTGTTTTAATTTTTGAATGAATTTGCACAGTGAGACAACTAGTACGTTCAGTCAGGGAAGATTTTGTCAGTGTTTAGAGATGACAATAATACACTCTACAACTGTGGATAGACCTTTATGCTTTTAATTATTTTGACTGCAAGTTATCAGAGCCAAGGTCTTGCTGATTCTGATATTTGTCAATGTCTTCAATATCCCTGTGTCTGCTGCTGCAGAGAAGGAAGACCAGTTTGGAGATAGGGGATTTTTTTTTTTTGTCTAATAAGACTTTTTCATGTGAATTGATTGTCATTTCCTGTACTGACTGATTAAGAATGATTCAGTTCCCTTGGTGCATCAAAGGTTAGATTTGTGTGGTTTTGGCAATTCTAATGAATCAGGGATCATGCCATTGCCCCTTTCAATCTGATCGATCAGGTGACACAGGGTCTTCCCCATGAATCCATTTATTCCATTCCAAAACATTTGGATTTGGAGAGGTTTCTCTTGAAATGATTTCTATAATAATTTGCCTTCCTTGTCATTGCTGATGTTCAGGCGGTCACCCCCGACACTGCCTCTTGGTTTAAAAAATTTGAATTCAATATATAAGGTTGCTACCACTGGCATATGATGATAAGTGCTGAGTATATCTCTCAATTTTCTATAATTCAGACCATTTGTTTCTCTTTGTGTTTTTGTTTTACCACCTTTAGAGAACATAAGTTCATCAAAATCTTTCGTACCCAGAAGTAATGCACACATTTCACCCTCATCTTGACAAAAGGCAAATATTTTTCTAAAATATTTTGAAATTTAGAAAGGAATTAATCAGTAATTTATTTTCTTGATATACCCATTATTCTGCTTTTGAAAACAAGCTCCCCTTAGAAATCAGCTTTTCTCTATATTAACTTTGCAGTTTGGGGCCCTGAGAAATGAACACACAATTTTGATCCACTGTGTAATGCATATATGTTATAGGCATCAGTTAAACATGACATATCTTCACTTCTGGTAAAGTAAATCACACAATGAAAGGCCAGTGTAGATGCTGGAAGAAACTATATCAAAGAATAGAGCACTAAAACTTGAGCAAAAATTGTTCTGTGTATTTGCTGAAAATAGTAACATGAAGCATACAGTGCCACAACAGGCTATGCATTACATTTAAGCATGTATAATTTAAAACATGTTTTCAGTAGTATGTAAATGGCGGTAGGGTGCAAATTAGCTCTAAAAAGTACAGCAGCACACTAGCTACCTCTAAAATTCCTCTTGCCCAAAGTGAAAGGGATGGTTAGGACAGGGGATTTCATCTCCCCCAAATCCAGTCAATTGTGAATCCTCTACCACATTATGAATCTCCCTGTTGCATCCTTAAGATCCCCTTTCAAGGGCCAGAAAACCCCCTTCCCACCACAAACATCATTCCCATAAAGGCACCCCAAAGAAGGATAAGTTTTTTCAAAGGAACTCTTCCCATAATAAAGGCAAGACTTCCACTATCCCTTGACTGCCTTCTATCTCTCCAGAATGATGCCTTACCATTTCACAGGGTCCCAATCTTCACTGTCCCAATCTTCACTGTCATAAGTGACCGAGCTCTTCTGCCAGTACAACTGCAGCTTTTTGAATGATCTTGCTAGCTGGCATTTCATAACTTGAAGCACTAATTTTGGTGTCATTTGGAGGTCTTCAGCAATGCCGGCAGGAGGCCTCTCCTATTTCTAATGCCAGAGAAGATCAGGAATGGGGATCCTCTGGAATGGTAAGGCATTTAGTTGCAAGGGTTCTGCTTTGATCATGAAAAATGGGGGCAGTGCTTTCATTGATAGTGCCATTAGGAGGCTTGGCTTTCTGGTGGGTGCTTTCATGGAAGGCTTGATGTTTGGAAATATGCTTCTTGATGTGGAGGGGTTGAAAAATTCTGGTCTTTATGGAGGGATTTGATAGGTGCAGCTGGAGGGGGTTGGCAGGGGGCAGGTGATGAGGCAGATGAGTAAACACCATGATTTTTGGAGGGAGTCTGATATTCTGTGTGGGAGGCAAGGGACAACTGCAACTATAATGGGGAAAGGCATGAGAGGCATGAAAGTCTTCATGCTAACCAGTCCTTTCACTTTGTGCTGATTAGCACAAGGAATTTTGAGAGGCAGTTTGCATGCAAAAAATAGTTAACACGTAATCCAAAGCAGGTATTAAATATTTTTTTCCCTCAGTGGGCATATGCAAAATAACACATGGAGTACAGCATATAGTAGGGATGTGAATCGGGCTTCTGACGATTGAAAATATCGTACGATATTTTCACAATCATCGGAAATCGGGGGCTCCCCGAAACCGATAGGAAAACCTCACAAAATTGTTCGTGGGGGTTCTCTTATCGTTTTGGGGGAGCGTGGAAAAACGGCACACAAACATAACCCCTAAACCCACCCAACCCTTTAAAACTAATCCCTTAGCTTTCCCCACCCTCCTGACCCCCCAAAAAACTTTTTACAGGTATCTGGTGGTCCAGTGAGGGTCCCGGGAGCAATCTCCCACTCCCGGGCCGTCGGCTGCCTCTAATCAAAATGGCGCCGATGGCCCTTTGCCCTTACCATGTGACAGGGTATCCGTGCCATTGGCCAGCCCCTGTCACATGGAGGGAGCACTGGATGGCCAGCTCCATCTTTTAAAAATGGCACGGGCCATCCAGTGTTCCTACCATGTGACAGGGGCCGGCCAATGGCACGGATACCCTGTCACATGGTAAGGGCAAAGGCCATTGGCGCCATTTTTATTAGTGGCAGCCGACGTCCCGAGAGTGGGAGATCGCTCCCGGGACCCCCACTGGACCACCAGGTACCTGTAAAAAGTTATTGGGGGGTTGGGAGGGTGGGGGAAGCTAAGGGATTAGTTTTAAAGGGTCGGGGTGGGTTTTTTGTTTATCGGCTCGGGCACAGCCGATAAAAAAAAAAACCCGATTGGGCCAGACAAAAAAAAAACCCCACGATGTGAATCTGAACTGGAATCAGAACCGATTCAGGTTCCGATTCACATCTCTAGCATATAGCTATTTTATATTTACCTGCTCATAATTAATCTGCATGCAACATTTCCTAGTTTACATATGACTACATGCTAATTTTAGCACATATCCTCTAACACATAGGGGGAAGGTCTAGTGTGCATGCTAGGGCTTCATGATCACCATGTTATTTTTTAGCAAGCTACATGAGCTTGGTGTGCATGCTAAGTTTTAGTGCATAAACCCCTAAATCCCCAATTAGCTTGCATATAGTCAAATCTGAAACAGAAAGCAGAAGCACTGAATAATAATTCTTATGCCAGCAGAAGACCTTTTGCTGTACTTAGTCTTAATCAGGGTTAACCAACTTGCCAAAATAGACTGCGTGATGATTCTTTCTGAGGCTAAGGTCATTTCTTTGCTTTCATTTCAGTTGAGTTTTGTTTATAAAAGCTGAAGTACTAAATCATCAGTAATGGACTTTTTGTTTGAACACAATGCATCCTTTTGTGATTATCGAATGGATGATTAAACCAATATAAAGAAACATACATCATTGGTTGCTAATTTATTCAACAGTCCACAAATTCATCAGCCCCTCTAAGTAATTGTATCTGAAAATAGAGCTTTCTAATTTGGTAAACCAGTGTACATGTCCTTACAAGTTGACAGATATTTGGAAAACACCGGTCTACCTACCACAAATAACTGTCACTTTAAAGCAGAATTTAAGTTTATTATAACGCGAGTGATATAATTGTATCCCAAAATCCTTTTCAACTCGCACACACACTCATGAACAATCTTTGTAGGGATGATGTAATTATGCACTGCAAAAGACATCACACTGGGACAAAAGGAGAATGACTGGGGAAAGCTGAGGAAGAAAAATATCTTATATGCATGAGTAAATAGCATGTGTGCATATATATGCTATTTTATAAATGAGTATGTGCGTGGTCCAGAGGCATTCTGGGGCAGCTTTTGGAAGAACATGTGAGAGTGGACTAGAGGGAGAAGTCTGCTAGGGTTATAGCAGCAGACTGAGAACTAGGTAGGTTTAAATCCCACTGCTGAACCTTGTTACTTTGGACCAATTATTTCATCCTCCATTGCCTAAGATTCAAATTAAGAGGATATTTTTTCAAAAACCTCAGTGTGGCCCCATGTTCGTGTGTCAATGGGCATGCAGAGATCTACTATAGTAGTTTATCTGATATGTGCAGATTATAAAATATATGTATGTCTGGTTATGCACAAATCCCTGTAATGCATTGAAAACATGTACCCTTCCTACCTATTTTCTAAACGTACATGCATATATTTTACATACAAGAAAAATATAACTTGCTCACTTTAAATCCTGATTTATATACTGAAGCTGGTATATTTTAAACATGAGCACACAATTAAAATCACCAGTTTGCCATACCTCCACCAGTTCACCCAGTCCTTCTATAGGTCATTGATATTCTCCTAGTGCTTCACCCTGATCGCCCATCCATCCAATAGCAGATAACAGATAAGTCTGATATCAAGTGTTCTAGATAATTAGTAGGTGTAAAATTGTGCAAATGACTATTATATTCACATAAATGTCTTATAAAATAACAACTTAGGTGCTTTCCTCTTGGTCCTGCCCAGAAATGCCACTAGACCACCCCTTCTATGTGTAGGTAAAGTGTACATGAAACCAAAAATATCTATGTACTTCTGATGTATCTAAAATAACATATATGTGAGTTACTTATGCATGTATATGCTGTTTTTACACACACAATCCTTTAGAAATTCAGTCCTTAGACTGAGAGTCCTCTGGGACAGGGAAAATACCAGAGTATAACTCATCTTGGACTACTAATGAAAAAGCATGAGTTAAACATACAATAAATAACTGATATTTTGTAAGAGATAGACATACCTATTACCAAACATGTTCATACCTTTTCATACCTGCTCATTGATTTCTGCAGGTGAAATCATACTTGCCTGTTGTCTGCAGTTTTTAGGAGGGAAGTTTGGATGAACTTGCTCCCTGCCTTTCAGATTCCTCTATCCAGGTGTCCTCTGTTAGATTCCTCTTCCCCATTTCCCTCCTTACAAGTTCTTCTCTCCCATCCTCCAGATTCCCACATTTTTCATTTTCAGCTTGTTCCTTCTCCTTCCTTTCGGGTTCATTTTCTCTCTCTGCTCCTTCCTTCCTCCTTTCATATACCTTGTCATGCTCCACTCATCTCTTCTTCCTTTTAGGTTTCAGCCTGGAGTTGGAGTCCCTGTGGGATGGACCAGGTCACAGATCCTCTTCCTCCCTCTTGGGAGCTGAAGTAGGGTAAACGGACGTATTGGCCCACTTCCAATTATCTTAAAGCCTGCTGCTCTTCTACACTAATAAGCACTGCCCTTCACTGCAAGCTTTCTCACATTTCCTGCCCCCTTTGCTGGAAACATTGGATCAGAGTGAAGAAGGGACAATTCTAGAAGAAAAGAGGAAAATGAGATTCCAGAAAACTCCTCAGCCAGTTTAGGAGAGCTAGTAATTTTATTTGTTTTAGAATCTAAATTTGAGTATAGAAGGGAGACATTTAAGTTTCAGCGCAGATGTGGTTTTCCAGCATAGTGGAAAGCATAGATTTTATTGGCTAAAATGACTGATTCCTTTACATCTTTCATTTCATATATTTTTTATATACCACTCCATCACAATTCAATATCTTCCCAAAGCAGTGTATAACTGTTATGATTCAGAAAGTGGACCCCTGTTCTGAGGTAGAGCCAGCGCTACCAAAAAAGGAAGTCAACCCTCTTCGGTCTCTACCGTCGGATGGCAAGGCCTGTTGAAGATGTTTAGATGAAGGCTTCACCCTGGAGGCTCGTGATCCCCCCAGGAGGAGCAGTAGGGATACGGCCATTGGGACTTAGGAGACTCCCTGAAGAGTGAAGATGGTCTGGATGCAGGCGCCTTCTGCAGGTCATGGGTTCCAGATGGCTAGCGCATCCAGCAGGTCGTAATCAGTCCGGGAGTATACGTCGAAGGATAGTCCCAATCCGGTCCAAGAGTCAAAGTCCTGAGCAAGGTCGAGAGCCGGTCCAGGAGCAGACGGGAGAATGGTCTGAAGCCAATCCAGGAGCAAAGAAGGAGAAGGGTCCAGAGCCAGTCCGAGTCAATAACAGAAGATCATCACCACTGGTCCAAGGGTCAGGAGCCAAAGAGTCAGTCCATCGAGGAGAAGAGCAGAAGTGGGACGGAGAGCGGATCCAGAACACAGACACAGGAACCAAGCACAGAGCCTCAATCCCAAGGCAAGGTCTGGGTGTCAGACCTTGCCTTAAGTACAGGAACCAGGAGGCAGAGTCCCAGGGGGAGCCATGACAATTTCCGGTCATGGCTCCTTTAAATATCTTCTTCAGCCGCGTGAGTGGCTCTTAGCTGAAACAGAGGGGGAGGAGCCAGCCCGGCCGAGAGGACCATGTGGCTGGGCTAGGCAGCAGCAGCAGTCCGGAGAAAGGCAGAAGAAGGCTGCCTGCCACAGCAGGAACCTCCGGCAAGGCCCAATGCTCAGGGTAAGCAGCTATTGCTGCGGTCATCGGCCCGACCCAGGTCGCGACCTGCTGCGGCCGGCGGCCATGACACCTGGCCCTGGTCCGCCACGGCTGGCGGTCCTAACAATAACTTCATTTTAAAAACAATTTAACAGCATAAAAATATCAGATAAAAAATAAAAAGCATTATAACGCCATAAATAAAATCAACACTTCACAAACTTCCCCAGTTCCAACCCCTTTATCATCCAGTAGAGAGAACTAATTCATCTACTATCTCTACCTCTGCTTTTAAATGCATAATTAGGGATGTGAATCGTGTCCTCGATCGTCTTAACGATCGATTTCGGCTGGGAGGGGGAGGGAATCATATTGTTGCCGTTTGGGGGGGTAAAATATCGTGAAAAATCGAAAAATCGAAAAATCGCAAAACCGGCACATTAAAACCCCCTAAAACCCACCCCCGACCCTTTAAATTAAATCCCCCACCCTTCCGAACCCCCCCCAAATGACTTAAATAACCTGCGGGTCCAGCGGCGGTCCGGAACGGCAGCGGTCCGGAACGGGCTCCTGCTCCTGAATCTTGTTGTCTTCAGCCGGCGCCATTTTCCAAAATGGCGCCGAAAAATGGCGGCGGCCATAGACGAACACGATTGGACGGCAGGAGGTCCTTCCGGACCCCCGCTGGACTTTTGGCAAGTCTCGTAGGGGTCATGAGGCCCCCCACAAGCTGGCCAAAAGTTCCTGGAGGTCCAGCGGGGGTCAGGGAGCGATTTCCCGCCGCGAATCGTTTTCGTACGGAAAATGGCGCCGGCAGGAGATTGACTGCAGGAGGTCGTTCAGCGAGGGTTCCGGCGCCTCGCTGAACAACCTCCTGCAGTCGATCTCCTGCCGGCGCCATTTTCCGTACGGAAAATGGCGCCGGCCATACACGTATGGCCGGCGCCATTTTCCGTACGAAAACGATTCGCGGCGGGAAATCGCTCCCTGACCCCCGCTGGACCTCCAGGAACTTTTGGCCAGCTTGTGGGGGGCCTCCTGACCCCCACGAGACTTGCCAAAAGTCCAGCGGGGGTCCGGAAGGACCTCCTGCCGTCCAATCGTGTTCGTCTATGGCCGCCGCCATTTTTCGGCGCCATTTTGGAAATGGCGCCGGCTGAAGGCAACAAGATTCAGGAGCAGGAGCCCGTTCCGGACCGCTGCCGTTCCGGACCGCCGCTGGACCCGCAGGTTATTTAAGTCATTTGGGGGGGGGGGTTCGGGAGGGTGGGGGATTTAATTTAAAGGGTCGGGGGTGGGTTTTAGGGGGTTTTAGTGTGCCGGCTCACGATTCTAATGATTTATAACGATAAATCGTTAGAATCTCTATTGTATTGTGTTCCATAACGGTTTAAGACGATATTAAAATTATCGGACGATAATTTTAATCGTCCTAAAACGATTCACATCCCTAGCATATATAGCCTGCTCACAAATTATTTACTATTTAAAATTACCAGTATGTTACTATATCTCTTTCTACATATCCCCACACCTAGCTCATTTCATTTGGGAACAACCAGGCTTTCATGTTTATCCTAAATGCTAGGTAATTCAATTCCAATTGTATCTCCACTGGAGGTGAAATCCATAACTCGGGCTTGCTACTGAAAATGCTCTTAGGATTGGCAACCTGTCACATTTACCAGATGGGTCTTGCAAAAATGCCCTATTAGCAGCTTGTGGATTCTTCCCAGGGCTATAACCCTTTAAATGCTTTTGTAAATAACTGATTCCATTAACTTTAAGGGCCTTAAACGTTAAGACCATCAATTTAAAATTCTCACGATGTCTAATAGGGAGCCAGAATAACTGACATGAAAAAGAAGTTGCATTTAGCCTTTGAGGACAACCACAAACTAACCTAGCTGCAGTGTTCTGAACAACCTGCAGATGATGGGTTCCCTTTGTGCAGACTGAGTCTGAGTTAAGCCAAGATAGTTTAAAGAAAGCTGCCATATACTATAAAGCTAAAAGCCAATATATTGTGCAAATTATAAAGAGCATACATAGAATGTATTGTAATGAGTGCCATGTGGAGGAAACGAGCGCTAGGGGATCAGCTGGTATCATTTTGGAAAATAGCAGCAGTGGGTTAAATTTGAGAGGGGATTTGCTCCCACTCCTAGAAGATCCCCCGCTGCTAAATGATAAGCTTCAAGGTGTTGGAGGATGCTGTGGTTGTCATTTTGAGAATTTTAGGGGGGCATGGGGTGGGCTTTGGAGGGGTGGGGCTTACCATTGATATGCCATTGGGAGCTCAGCGTTCAGGGTAGATGATCTACTAGGGTTATCAAGGATTTGATACTAGTGGAGGATGGGGGCTGATTGGGAGGTTTCAGACCATGTGACTGCTTTAGAACATGCTCTGTCACCAATTAGCGAAATATTCTCCATGTTATCACAACCGAGAAGACGTGAAACACTTTATGCAATAGCTTGCCAAGGATGAACTCATTTGAATCCATAGCAAAATTGTACAAAACAGCAGCTAACCCAATAAAATTCTGTAGATTAGTACACTGCATTTTATGTGATACTTTCCATGGCTATCTGATGTACCCCATCGCTATTCTTTGTATTATCTCTGGTTCTAATCTTCTATCTTTTTCTAGGAATTATCTAGAAATATAGGAAATGACAGAAGATAAGGCTCATGAAGCTGGTCTACTCTGCCATTCCTGGTTCAATACTACAGAATCCTTTTATCTAATGATTCTCTGTGCTTATCCTATGCTTTTTTATATTGTGTTACTATTTTGGCCTCCATCACTACCATTTGGGAATTTGTTCGACTACTCTTTGTCTATGAAGAAATAATGCCTTAAGTTATTCTTGAGTTTGCCCCCTTCTTCTAAAACAACTTCCCTTCCGTTGAAAAAAATATTTGCTTCTTATGCCTTAATACTCCTTTCACTGGTGGAATAAGATAAGTGCAAGCATTAGTAGATTCTTCTTTCACAGTGCCTGCACTTGTAATACAGCCTGGTTCAGGAGTACAGTCTATTTTCAATGAACCTATGATTAGACAAGCCCAGTGTTCCACGGGCTTGATAATATAAGCCATATAGTTCACTGTGGCAATATATGACGGTTGCTAGATATCACTTCCCATTGAGTTCCTTTTTGTATAGCTGAATCTTTACTATTGTGACTGTTTCTTTTTTTCAGCTAACCTTTGAGTCATATTAATAGTGTTAATACTTTTGAGGCATTTGAATGCCTATATCTTTTTTCAAAGTGGTACAAAATAACTTTCAGAATTAAAACTGCAGTTTCTCTGCACAATTCTGGTACACTGCTCCCTATCCCTGTATGAATGTCAGTATGATATGTCACAAAAATTAGAAATAAATCTTCATCCTTGAATAACTATGGAAAATATAATATTATTGTAACATCAATCTAATTGGCTGATTCCACAGGCAGCAGCATTAGTGACATCAATGCAGACACAATTAAACAAATCTTCCCTTTGGGTATTTGTTGAATGTGATATTTATGTTGTATGCTTACATTTTTCATTCTCTGAGTTCGTAGGTGACATACAGGGCCTGATGTACTATGCTCTCTCTCCCCCCCCCCCCAACAGAAAGTGACTTAAGAAAATTAGAACATAAGATGTGCCTGGATCAGACCAATGGTTCATCAAACCCAGCATCCTCTCTCTGACAATGGCAAATCTAACCCTGCAGATCCAACTAGGAATGCCCATTCTATGATGCTTACTTTCATTGATAAAAAGGAGATATCCTTAAGTCTATTTGGCTAATAATCGTTAATGAACCTATCAAGGAATTTGCCCATATCAAGGTCCATATTTAGTCACTATCTGGATAGAAAAATTAGGGGGTGATTTATCAAAGTGCTATATGGCGTTTTTGCATGTGTTAAGCAACTTTAATGCATGTGAAAACACCTTAACGCATGGTGTGATGCAAATGAGAAAAATAGGAGGAGTTTGGGGTGGGAATTGGGGCCAAATGGGCTGGTCTCACAGTTTTGTGAAGCCATATTGCATGGCTTTAATGTGAATTTTTAACTATACCTTTTTCATTTGCATAAAGCTGTGTGATAGGGCTTTTGTGTGCATTGTGATGTTTTTGCACATGCTGTTTTTAGTAGTTTTAAGCTCCTGGAGAGACAGCCTAGCTGTCAGGGCTCTTCTACAACCACAGGGGGAGGGAGAGAGAGAGGGACTAGCCATGAGGGCTTCATCATAGGTAGTTATTTATATCTCTATAGGAAGCCCACCTAGTAACTCAAGGTGAAGTTTAGGTATTAGTGTAGGGGATAGGGGCCACTTTGATATTCAAAGTGAGACGTACGAACAGAACAGTGCTCTCTTGTGAAGATTTGATGAACTTCGGAGTGAGGAAATTCACCCAAAGATGAGATTTGTGCAATGTTCTCTCAACCTAGCTTGATGGACTCTCTACCTGGGTAACATCAAGCTAGGTTGAGAGAACATTGCACAATCTCATCTTTGGGTGACTTTCCTCACTCCGAAGGTCATCAAATCTTCACAAGAGAGCACTGTGCTGTTCATACATCTCACTTTGAATGTCAAAGAGGCCCCTATCCCCTACACTAATACCTAAACCTCACCTCGAATTACTAGGTGGGCTTCCTATAGAGATATAAATAACTACCTAGGATGAGGGCATTATGGCTTCTCTCTCTCTCTCTCACACATATGGTTGCAGAAGTGCCCCAACAATTTGCACTATCCTAGTGCTTCACATAAGTATTAGCCCAAATTGTGATATACTGCCTATTACCATAAAACACACCCTTTTTCCTATTGCATGTGATATTTAGTGCATTTGGATAAATCCAGGCCTTAGCCAGATAAATTTATCCAGCTAACTTTGGAAGTATAGCCAGCTTAATTTATCCAGCTAACTTTAGGATAGCTCTTTGGCTTGACAAGACTTAGCCAGATAAGTTATCTAGCTAACTCTGAATATCAGAATTAGCTGGATAACTTAGTCGACTAACGTAACTCCTCCACAAAACACCCCTAAGTAATCCAGCTAAATTGTAGCTGGATAATAAGATAGCCAGTTAAAATATAGCCAGCTAAGTGCCCACATATTCATTTAGCTGGATAACTTCTGAGTTATTCATTTAAATGATTCTGAATATGGATCTCACCTTTTTAAAACCTAGTTATACCATGAACCTTGACCATATCATGCAGGATGAAATTCCACAGCTTAATTACAGATTTGATTGAACACCTGCTTTATTAAATTTTCTTTAAAATTGTTACCAGTTAGTTTCATGGAATGTTCATAGTCCTTGTACTATCTGAACGTTTAATTAATTATAATCATTTCTTCTTAAATTGTTCCATACTGCTCACATTTTATGAACCTCTATCATATCTCTCCTGCAGTCTCTTCTCGAAGATGAGGAGCCCTGATCCTGACTGGGCTTTCTTTAGAGGGGATCTGTTCCATTTCCATTATCATTTTAGTTGTTGTTCTCTCTAGCTTTTCTAGTTCTGCTGTGCATTTATGAAATGGGAACTTTCATTCAGTTACTACTTTTCCTGCTCATCCGTTCTTTCAAATGCTTCTTACAAATAGGGGCGTATCAATTTTGGGTGATTAGACCTTCTCTGTAACAAAAAAATCCCAAACAAAAAGGAAAACTTGACATCTTGCTAGGACTATGGGTATATAAACAATTGCAATCTGCTTTTGTCTTTCAGTTCCTTTACGTGGCCACATGCCATAGTGCAGTAAAACATAGATTAGATGCGTTTAATTAAAATAGACTTGAAACAAAAATGAATTCATGTCTGAAAGAGTCACTTCTCTGGGGCCCATGGCAATCGATGCCATACTGCAGTTACCTTTTATTTTTTTAACTTTATTTTTATGAAAATATAATATTTTCCAAGCAAGTCAAATATATTTTGTACTGGAGAAAAAAATAATCACACTGGTGGACAATCATTTATGAAAATAGGAAAGACCTTGAATAAGAAACATCAATTGTCCAGCTTCCTATAAGTTGAAAACATATAAGGGGATCCAACTCAAAACGTATTGCATCAAGAGGCAAATAAGCAGAAAGAGATGGAAGTGACCAAAGCAAGCAGCATTAGATGAAACTTGTTCTGACCACTCTCCCTCAAATGGGAAAAGTCCCCCTGCAGTAGAAAGTAAAATGCTTATGACATAATTTAGGTAATCTTATTAGACAAAACTGTAAGCCAAGTTCAAAGGAAACAGAAACACATGCTGCAGTTTCACTCTGGATGAGTGTGATTACAGGAAAAGAAAATAGACACACAGACTGGTATTCCCCAGGTAACAATCCTCCACTTCAAGGCACAGAAGTAGTACTCCCTAGGTTCTTCCTCTCTTAGCAGGGCCCACTACTTAAGGAAACACAAAGCCACACTTATTTGCACTATGAGTCAGCACACAGTAGATACTGGGATTAGCAGTGTTTATTATTAATAATGTTATGTTCCAGAAAGCAAGACAGAATACACAGACATGGCAAAGTCAGTAGTTGCAATGACGATAATGTAGTAGAAAGACTTTCTTATGGTTAATAAGGCAGGTGAATTGCTTCTGTCAGTGAGGATTCTCTCTTTCTGTCTGTCCGTCTGTCATTTCCCTCACCCACCTCCTGTTAGTTATATTCTTTCCATCTGCATATCTAAAACAATGTTTTGAGAAATGCAGGTGGTTTTTCCCAAAATACAGTCCAGGTTTTCTCTTGCAAGTCTAATTCCCTCACCATAGAATCTGCATACTTGATATTTGCATTTTTTATTCTCACTGTTGTACAGTCATGTGATACAAACTTATTGTAATTTATTGTATACAGTGCTGGATTTTGTACCCTGTACTTTCTAGATAACTATCCCCCTTCCTCTCTCATTGTTGTCTTCTACTGATGAAATCTTCTTGTGCCTGTAAGCATTGCGCCTTTGACATCCATAATGGGTTTTTCAGCGGTACACATTCATTTTTAAACAAAACAGCCTTGTTTCATTATGTCATTTCAAAACCACAAAATGAAACAAAACCACAAAATGAAACCCCTCAACAAATTTAATTTATTTAAAAAAATAACAGGCACCCATCCCAATCCAGTCTTCCACCACTGCTGCCACCACAAAAAACTAAATTATGCCAAAATGTAAGTGAACTGCCCCCTACTGGGCCTTCCCCCTCTGCTCCCCACCCCTTTCATGGTGTCACTAAAGTGCAAATGGGGCAGGGACAATCCCTCAGTTCCCTAGAGTTGCCAAGTGGCTCCAGATTTTCAGGCCAGGCGAATCCAGTCCTGGATTTATCCTACTTCCTGCTGGAACTTGTAATCTTGCTGGTCATAGGGGAATCAATAGGGGCATCAGAACCACAAGTGCATACAGAGTCAGTAGAGTACTGGTCCTAAAAATCTGGAGCCAGTTGACAACACTACACTGGCCATCCCTGAGAATGGCACCAGTTATTTGAGTTATGGCCATGTGCTGTGCAACAAAAGGGCAGTGGCCTTAGGATCGATCAGTGCTATTTTCAGGGACCTGGCAGAAGGGGTAAGAGGTGTCTGAGGTGGGATGGGAGATATAGGAGCAAGCCTTTGGAGAGGGTTCAATTTCTAAATGTCAGTAGTTCTGAATTTTGTTTTATCAGAGGAGAGAGGAGAACCCAGCACCTAAGTTTACTTTATTTTATCCTCAAGTTTTCCTGTTCTTTTTGATGTTTTTGTTTCAAATACTTGAAAAGTACAGAAGCATCCATCAAATGAAACAAACAAAACAAAAAAAAAAAAAACCCCTGCAAAAAAAATGGAATGAAAAAAGCAAAACAAAATGACTTTTTTTTTTTTTTTTTTGCACAGCCCTAGTTTTATTAGAGTTCTTCTTCCGGAGATATTACTCATCAGAGGTTGGTTGCAAATTGGAATTGAGTTCTGCATAACTTGTTCTAGTACTGTTGAGGCATACAACTGTAATGACCCTTTGGGGCCCTTTAAACTCCTTTTGGGCCAGGTACAGTGAGGTTAGTAATGAAGGCGGTGCCATTTGGTCCGACTCCTCCCTTTGAGGGTGCTGGCATGGCCGTCCACCTGGGAAGAAAGAAAAGCAGCTCTTTCCTGAGAGCCCTGGGGGCGCTGCAGTTTGATTTTGGAAGCTGAAGGAGGTGCTGAAGTTTTGCCTTCATTGGATTTGGCCTACCCTGGGCCTGAAGTACCACCTGCTTTTGCAGTCTTTGGGCTTGGCTGTGGGAGCAGCGCTTTCAGTCCACTCACTGGCTGGCAGGGTTTGTTCTCAGATTTTTTGTTGTTTGTTTTTTTTTTGTGTGGGGGGGGGGACTTTGAAGATTTTTCTTTGTAAGAAGCCTGTGAGACCCCTCCATGTTGCTTGAGGAGAGGGCACGGGGAACCCTCTCCATGGGATGGGGGAGCCAGGATAGGGAAGACCTGCCCCCTCTGCAACCTCCTGGAGGACAGAGGAATGGTGGTGACCTGCAGCAGAGCCTTCTGGTGTTTCTAATCAGGTTTGGGGGCAGAGGCATTTTTGAGTTAGAAGATCCGGGAGGAAGAGTTTTTTGTTGCTCCTTCTTCCTGCCCTAGTAAGGAACATTGAGAGCTGCGTATTCCAGTGGATTTCTTCCATCAATGATTCAGTAGATGAAAAAGAAATCAAGAGAGACATTGGAAAACTGTGAGTGGGATCAGTATTAGGGATGTGAATCGTTTTAGGACGATTAAAATTATCGTCCGATAATTTTAATATCGTCTTAAACCGTTATGGAACACAATACAATAGAGATTCTAACGATTTATCGTTATAAATCGTTAGAATCGTGAGCCGGCACACTAAAACCCCCTAAAACCCACCCCCGACCCTTTAAATTAAATCCCCCACCCTCCCGAACCCCCCCCCAAATGAGTTAAATAACCTGCGGGTCCAGCGGCAGTCCGGAACGGCAGCGGTCCGGAACGGGCTCCTGCTCCTGAATCTTGTTGTCTTCAGCCGGCGCCATTTTCCAAAATGGCGCCGAAAAATGGCGGCGGCCATAGACGAACACGATTGGACGGCAGGAGGTCCTTCCGGACCCCCGCTGGACTTTTGGCAAGTCTCGTGGGGGTCAGGAGGCCCCCCACAAGCTGGCCAAAAGTTCCTGGAGGTCCAGCGGGGGTCAGGGAGCGATTTCCCGCCGCGAATCGTTTTTGTACGGAAAATGGCGCCGGCAGGAGATCGACTGCAGGAGGTTGTTCAGCGAGGCGCCGGAACCCTCGCTGAACGACCTCCTGCAGTCGATCTCCTGCCGGCGCCATTTTCCGTTTTAGGGGTTTTAGGGGGTTTTAATGTGCCGGTTTTGCGATTTTTAGATTTTAGATTTTTCACGATTTTTCACGATATTTTACCCCCCCAAACGGCAACAATACGATTCCCTCCCCCTCCCAGCCGAAATCGATCGTTAAGACGATCGAGGACACGATTCACATCCCTAATCAGTATCAAGTTACATCTGAGAATCCCCACTTGGAGTCTTCCTTCCTGTGAAAGAGAAATCTGTAATTTTTTTGTGTAGTGCCTGCAATGTTTCATTTTTCTAGCAAGCTTTGGGGGGGGGGAGGGGGAGTTTCGCCCAGATCAGAATACCCCTGCCCACTTGGGATCCTCATTTATCCTAGCTATGAATGGCGTGGGTGTCTATAGCTCTGGATTTACACAGATAAAGAGTGCGAGAACTGTCATAGCTATCTATGGGAAAAGACCTGATGTGGACTGTGCTATTAGCATTCAGATTTCAGCTTCAGTAAAGTTTCTTTTTTGGACACTCACCCAGAGTCTCCTGGGTTTTTTCTTTGGCACTCACATCAATCAGAAAGGACAGGCAAGGTATACTGCTCCCAGGGGAAATGACAGTCCTCCCTGCCTCCTAGGGCCCTGGAGGATTTGCTCCTCTCCCATGTCAATAAAAGAACCAGGCCTGGGAAAAGAGACAGTGTGCGAGAATTTGAGCTAGCCATTGGCACCAAGAGATCAAAAAATGACTTTATGGCTCCATTAGGACTAACTGTTTACCCAAAGACGGGGTTCCAGAACAATATGTTGTCACTGCGCTTGTCAATCTAGCATTTACAAGATTTTCCTTTTAGATGACAGAATTGTTCAATTATACCATGTGTAGGAAATTTAGAATTAAATTAGCAAATGTATATGTAGTTTTCACTTTGCAACAAGAGAGTAGAAGCAGAAGTATCAAAGAATCACTCATTTATCTCCAAATTAGCATAAAAGAAGATAGAACATGCAATCAAGTCTCTATAATGCAACAGTAATTAGAATAGCAAGTAAGGTCAGAGCATGGGTTAAGAGTAAAACTGTGTGATGTAGTATTAATGCACACATGATTATTGTGGCTTAGCAATTAACATTACAGGTTGAAATGGAGATACTTTATGCATGGGGGACCCATTTTTTTTTCTCATGGGCCTTTTATTGGTAGAGAACTTAAATCGTCTTTCTGGCATTTTCTATTTTACAGACTGTTTAATAAATATGTTTCACTTGCTACAGATGTTCTGAAAGTGGCTGTGTCATTATAATCTGTTTAAAAATTGTGCTTGGATCCAAATCTATCTTGATTCAGAGCTGAAGGCAGTAATTCTTCCCTGCTGTGGTACTGCATCTAGGTAACTTTCTCAGATCCTTTGTCACTGAATGGGGGATTGAAATTCATCATTATTAATTATTTTTTTTTTAATAAAATGTAAAAGCCATTGGAAATGTTAAAAAGAAAAATACACTTTTTTTTGCTTTGGAGAAAAGCCATCCTTTCATATTTCACACAGCTTTAGAAACAATTCTATCTCTTGCCGACATAGCAGAAGGTTTACCAAATGTTGATGCCCATTATCCTTATTTCTGCCATTATATTACACTGTACACCATTGTTTCATTCTGGTATCACTGAGTCCTGCTAAGGAACAGAACATAATCTAAAGAGAAATCACTCTATTTTTAAAAATAATCTGCAGTGGCAAGTTTGTAGAATTGAGTAAAATAGTGAAATAGAATGATAGATGCTTGGATTTGGAATCATCCACTGGAAAATACAAAAGTTATTGCACAGAAAATGAGCATAACCATTATAAAGTGCCTAGTGAGGTAGCAGTGCTCAATTGGGTACAAATGGAAGTGCATCCAGATAATCAGAGGACACCAATGAAGTATTCAGAAAGGAAATGACTTTTGGTTCCCTATAATATGCTCTTGATTTCACAGATTTTGATAAAAATTAGGTGTTCATATGCTTCTAGATAAGGCCAAGATGTAGTAATTCTCATTCACCTAAAGATAATGCTTTTGTTAACCTATGAGGGGGCTGAGATCCTTGGATATATTTTATTTATTTTATTTTAAAATATATTTTACTCAATCTCTAGGCAGGGCACAAGTAACATTTATAAAAAATTTTAAAGAAATGACAGTAAACTCTCATATGTGACAAAACAATAGCATCCTGATTAATAGTATAATGTTTACCTAATGTCTTCCTTAAAGCCTATTGCATATTCATATCCCAAATTCTTGAGCAAACAATACTTTTGCCTTTTTTTCTAAATGACCTCAGACAAGATGCAGCCCTCAATAAGAACATAAAAATTGCCATACTGGGTCAGACTGAAGGATTCAAATGCCCAGTATCATATGTCCAACAGTGTCCAAATCAGATCCTTTTCCTTGAAGGTAACTCCTAATATGGAACCTTGTATCATGTATCTACAGTGCAGGTTACTTTGCCCTATGTGCATCACTTTTTACTTTTCAACATAACATTTCATCTGCCACTTAAATGCCCAGACTTCCAGACTTGCATGGTCCTCCTGAAATTTTTCACAATCTACTTGTGATGTAACAACTTGGAATAATTTAGTATTGTCTGCAGATCTGATCATCTCACTTGTTTCCCTTTCCAAATCATTTATAAATATATTAAAAAGCACCTATTCCAATACAAATCCATGAGCCACTCCACTGCTTACCTTTCTCCACTGAGGAAAATGATCATTTAGTCCGACTCTGTTTCCTATCTTTTAATACCTATAGTGCTTGAATGAAGTCCACGTTGAAGTGCCAAATAAAGGGGGAAAGAAAACCATATATATTCCACAATAAGACATTCCTTCCTATTCCATAACTTTTTTTTATTTTCTCAGGCGTCTCTCAAGGAGGACTTAAACACCTACTAAAAATCTAAAAAAAACTATAGCCATCAGCTCGCTATTATCCACATGTTTATTAATCCTTTCAAAATAATGATGCAAATTGGTGAGGCAAAATTCCTTTTGTGTAATTCCATATTGGTTGTATCCCATTAAATCATATGTTTCTATATATTCTATGATTTTGTTCTTTAGAATAGTTTATATGGGGGGGAAGAGGAGAGACCCAGAGAAGAGTGCCTGTTTCACCCTGGTTAAAGTGGAGCCCATCCTTTCAGAATAGTTTTTCCCTTACTTAAAATCTTGCCCGGGTGTTATCAAAACATCATTGTTTCATCCACACTTTGAAACTCAAGAGCTCTGCCTGCTTCTGGGGTCCTGAGTGTGGAGTTTTCTGAAAATTGTTGGTACCGGCTGTTAGCAGTGCTGTACTCAGGTGTTTCCTGAGTACAATTTTCAGAAAACTCTTCTACAAAGTATTTGAGATGATCGACTGTCAAGAAAAACAGTAGTTACAATGGAACGATTGGCTCATTAAATTAAGTTAAGTAATCCATAGCTGGACTTTTACATGCTGCATATAAAAAAAGCTTTAAAAAATTGTTTTGGTATACCTTAACTAACCACTAGTGACTTATGATTATACATAAGGCAGAGTCTAAAAGTATCATGCTATATCGATGAAGACTATTATGATGGTCACTCATTATTAAGCATCAAATTGGTTTGACTTATTACCAGCGTCAGCGAATATTGGAAGTGAGGATGTATGTTGGAGTATGTGAATGGTCATATAAATGTATTACATTTAATGATGGAACATCTAGAAGTTTCAGTATTCATGAGGGAACACAGATTTGTAATGTTGAGTTAATACTAGATGGTGCCTTGGTATTAAGTGCTCTATGGGTTGGTGTGAGAATCTTAAACTTATTATGCCATGGCATCAGTAGCTAGTGCAGTGTACATAGTATAGGAAAAAGGTGTTTGTAATGCTGCATTCTAGTTAGAATATGTGCTGCCAAATTCTGTAGTTCTTGTAGTGGATCATACATTAGGCATCATGGCAGGGTAAGGGTGTTCACACTCTCCAGAAGAAATAATAAAAAAAAAGTAAAAAACAAGATAAACAAGTGCATACTGAATCTCTCCATGATAAGTAATTCTATCATATTAGTAACAGAGACAAGAATATACATCTGGAATCAAATTTCCTATCCACAGAAATGCTGAACTATTTTTATATTAAATGAAAGAAATAAAGGTCAACAAATAAGTTGTAGGTGATGTGAGTGGAGTATCATGGCAGCCACACTACTCTGTTCATTTTAACTAAAATAATTATATCATTATAACAGAAGGGTATTTATAAGCTATGCTCCCATCATACAAGATAGCAAATGATTTTTAAGGATATTAGCACCAAGGCGAATCTGTGATATATCTTGACAAAGCAGAAGAATAGACTGTCCTGATTTTCTTTTCCAGTTAAATTTTTCTATGACATTGAATACTTAGAAATGCAGATACAATGCTGCAGAAACCAACAGTTCCTTGAAAACCAGATTACACTGAGAGTATCTGTGACAAAGCAGTGATATTAAAACATTTAGGTGAAAATATACAATCCTTCTGATGTAAGAATTTACTGTTTCAGTCTTTCATTTCTCATGTTTTGTTGTTTTTTCCTGCCTCCTGTTTGTTTTTAATAGCATATGCATTAAACTTTGTAATTTTTTAATTTTCATTTGTTGGCTTTTGCAAACTTCATTTTATTTATTTCTGCATAGCAGAGGTATTTTTCAAAAGGATGTATGTGCTTAAAAGTAGCATATAGTGTAACAATTTTCAAAAGCCCATATATGCATGTAAAAGCCAGTTTTATGTGCATTACTCCTTTTGAAAATTACCTCCTTGTTATGCATCTTGAACAACATATTGATATCTCCGTGAGATAGATAGATAGAGGAGCAGTATTTATTATAGAACATAGCTGAGCTATTGAATAATTCACAGGGCAACTTTCACTAAGTGTCAGTTGCATCCTAGGTCTGCTATAATATGGCTGACCTAGGCTGCAACTGGTTTTACACACAATGGGGCGCGTGCAAGCCCCGGGACGTGCATAAGTCCTGGGGCTTTGAATAAGGGGCTGGCTGGTGGCGTGGCAGAGGTCCGGGGGTGGGGCTGAATGCTCCGGCACAACGGCCTGTGCTGGGGCAGGGAGCTAGGCAGGCGTAACTCCATGAAATAAGTTATGGGGGGGGGGGGGAGATTTAGTTAGGGCTGAGGGGTGTGCTAGATAGGGGAAGGGAGGGAAAGGGGGGGGGACCAAAAAAAAGTTCCCTCCGAGGCCGCTCCGATTTCAGAGCGTCCACGGAGGGAACGGAGGCAGGCTGCTCGGCTCGGCGTGCGCAGGTTGCACAATTGTGCACCCTCCTGCGTGCGCCAATCCTGGATTTCATAACATGCACGCGGCAGCGCGCGCATGTTATTAAATCAGGCGTAGATTTGTTCGCGCCGGGTTGCGTGAACAAATCTGCTCTCTCGCGTTAGTTTAAAGATTTGCCCCAATAAGTGTATTTTAAAAGGTGAATTTTAAAACCTCTGTGTGAGCATCAATTGAGGGAATCGCCCACATGTCAAGCTGGCACATGACTACCTAATTTTAAAATCCACCCAGATACGCACATATCTCTCCCTGTGCGCACATGTCAAAGGTTTTCAAAAAGGGGCAGGGTGTGGGCATGGTCTGGGTGCGGCATGGGCGTTTCAGGGCATGATCAAGAGATGTGCATCTAAATATTTGTGCACCTGGGCATGTAAGTTTGTTTCTGTTAGGAACAAGATGCAAGTTAAAAAAAATAAAGAGAGCCATTTCTCAGGGGTTTAAAGGGTCTGGGGTAACTGGGGAGAGTGCAGACTATCAAACCAAGGGGGTATGGAGGACCTATTTGTTAACTGGGTGAACTGGTGGATGAACTGGGGAAACTAGCAATGGCATGGACGCGTTTCCCTTTTAAAATTCCCTCGACTTCTGCAGTAGAAGCGGTATTTATGCGCATAGGCCTGTGCCCACTTAAAATTGGGCAAGCATATGCGTGCTGTCAGGCTATTTTATAACATGCGCGCATATACACGCAGAAGATATAAAATAAGTGCGTGCAGATGCACACGTGCCAAAGAGCGCCCGCACACTGGTTTGAAAGTTACCTTCTCATAAGCACATAAGTGGGCTTTTGAAAATTGCTGTGATACAATGTTACATTTACATTCTTTAAAAACTTACATCCTAAGTTCACTTAACACAGGTAAAATCTACTGACAATTCAATGCATAAAGGGCCAGATATTAAAATTCATGCACGGGCGTAGATTTGTGCGCACAACCCGGTGAGCACAAATCTATGCCCGATTTTATAACATGCACGCGCAGCCGCGTGCATGTTATAAAATTGCTTTCCCCATTCCCTCCGAGGCCGCTCTAAAATCGCTTTCCCCATTCCCTCTGAGGCCGCTCTAAAATCGGAGCGGCCTTGGAGGGAACTTTTTTTTTCGATCCTCACCACCTTCCGTTCCCTTCCCCTATCTAACCCACCCCCCAGCCCTACCTAAATCCCCCCATCTTATTTTATTTCTTATGCCTGCCCACACGGCACACAACGAAGGAGGCCTCGGGACCGCTTCCAGATCGCCACCAGGCCCCTGAACCCACCCCCTTCCCGCCCCTTTTTCGAAGCCCCGGGACATATGCAAGCGCTGCTGAGCCTTTGCAAAATAGGCTTGGCGCGTGCAGGGGCAGATTTTCTCGGGTTTTGCGCGTATGTTACCCCCGTAGCCTTTGAAAATCTGCCCCATATTGTAGCGATTTTCAAAAGCCTACTTACATGGGTAAATTGTATTTGTACATGTTAAACTCTTTTAAACATGCAAATGCTTTTGAAAATCAAGCCTTTAATGCATACCCCTTATATGTCAATGAGTCCCTTACTGAAAGTGAATGATGTCTCTTGTGACACAACTCATTTCTATTTTTTTTTGCCTTAAAAGGTGGGGGTTGCATTAATAGCCATGCAAGAATGTGCATTGCTGTTAACACATGTTTGCCATGTGTTAATTCATTAATGCACTTTATTAAATAGGCCCCTAAATATCTAATAGTCACTGCACTGATTTGTGCTGAGATTGATCTCTTGGAGAGTCCTTCATTAACTTTTCACAACCTTGCTTTTCACAATTTGAAGTGTGTGCTGCTTTCAGTTCCTATTTCATAACACCACCCTGTTTATTAAGCAGGAAATAACACAAAACTTGATGTCTGAAGGATTTTATTACATGCTACAGGTATAGCATTATATACAAAGATAAATCAATGCCCTTAGCACCTGCATTTCTGTCTCGTGTCATTATGTATTTTTATTTTTTTGAGTGAGAGCAGCAGGGGATATAGGGCTAGGGGAGAGGACAAGGAAGGAGAAGAGGAAGGGATAGGGATACCAAATTTTGCCCTTCTGGCTGTGTTGAGTACTTCAGAATATGCTGTATCTGTTCTGTTTATCTGAGTTTTACAAAACCGGGTGTTCGAGTATTACAAGGAGGAAACAAAATCAGTATATTAACTGTAGAGCAGCGTAGAAGAATACCAGAATATGGAACCACAGGTGTTCAGTAATTCAGGATGCAGGCTCACCTTAAGAACTGAAAGGCAGAAGAAGAAAAGCACGCATGACTTGCTTGTGCTAACATTTTTGCTGAGGATCATTAATTCAAAGCATTTTTCGCCTCTTGCTTTGTTTTACTGGAATCTTTCTTCCATTCTTCTTCCTCATTTCCCCTTTGCGTTTCATTACAGGTGAAAAGCAAACAACAAAAAAAGGTTTTTCAATTTCATTTTCAGTAAATGGTTTATGTGACTTCAAGTGCTGACAGCTACTTCTTTAACAGTTTTCCAGGATGAAGATATGAGCAATATTAAACAAGATAAAGAACCGCTTATTATTTCTGCAAACATGCTGCAGCGTCAAGTTTATAGAATTGAATGAGTTGGCAGAATGGAGTTAGATTGGATTTGGAACCTTCTGTTGGCAAATTTTGTTGAAGAAAAAATATAGGACACTCTACATGTACATTCTATTAAATATCAGCCTGCCTATTTCTTCAACATAGATCTCCATTTGTTGGTTTTACACCCAGCTCTGCTATTTATTTTTTTGATAGATTTTTCATTTCTTGCATTATTACATTTTTGGCAACAGAAAGCCTGCATTTGTTTTTCCCATATCTCCTAATTTCATAGCTCTTACATTTGAACTTGTTTTTTAGCTGTTTATTTTGTATGCATTTTGAGGAGACACTGTCAAGATTTACAAAACAGCAGTATGAAATAGAAACATGACAGCCGGAAAAGACCATATGGCCAATCTAGTCTGCCCATCCGTCCAATTTATCTAGCCCCTTACAATTCCCATCATTCCCTGAGATCCACTGCATTTATCCTATGCTTTTTTGAATTAAAATACCTTTTTTTGCTTCCACCACCTCCTCTGGCAGGCCATTCCATGCATCCACTAACTTCTCTGTAAAGAAATATTTCCAAAGATCATTCCTGAGTCTACCTCATCCCATGAGCCCTTGTTCTAAAGCCTCCTTTACACTGAATGAGATTAGCTTCCTATGCATAGAAACATTTGAGATATATAAATCTCTTCTCTCCCCTATCTCACCTTTCCTTTAGGGTAAACATGTTTAGATTCCCGTATGCCTTAGAACGAAGACCACTGACCATTTTAGTAGCCACACTCTAGACCAATTCCAACTAGTTTATATCTTTTTGAAGGTGTAGAACACAGAATTTCAAATGAGATCTCACCAGGGGCCTCTATAGGGGCAATTTCACCTCCCTTCTGCTGACCATTCCTTTCTCTATGTAGCCAAACATCTTTCTGACTTTTGCCATCACTTTATCCACCTGTTTGGCCACTTTAAGATCATCAGACACAATCACCCCCAGATCCTGCTCTTCTTTTGTGTTTAGAAGAATTCTACCTCCAATACTATACCTCTCCCTTGGAGTTTTGCAGCCTAAATGCATTATGCTGCATTTTATAGCATGAAATCTTAGCTGCCAGTTTCTAGACCATTCCTCAAGCTTCATGAGATCCCTCCTCATGTTTCTTGGCTGTCTACCCATTGCATATTTTGGTATCATTGGCAAAAAGACAAGCCTTTCCTGACAACCCTTCTGCTATTTCGCTCTTGACCGATCATTGAGGCACACTACTAGTAATGCCTCCCTCCTCAGAGTAAATGCCATTTACCACTACTCTTTGTCCCCTCCCTCTGAGACCGTTTCTAACCCAGTCATTCCCACTCGGTTCCATACCAAGGGTGCTCAATTTATCCTGTGCAGAATCATGTCAAAGGCCTTACTGAGATCCAAGTACACTACATCTAGCACTCTCCATTGGTCCAACTCTCTGGTCATCCAATCAAAGATATTGATCAGATTTATCTGGCAATATTTACTTCTAATAAAACCATGCTGGCTCAGACCTTGCAATCCATCAAATTCCAGAAATTTTACTATCCTCTGTTTTAGCAGCAGTTCTATTAATTTGCTTACCACAGTGGTCAGATTAATTGGCCTATAAATCCCAGCCTCCACCTTATTTCCATTTTCATGAATAGAAACAATGTTTGCCCCTCTTCCTGACTCTAAAGAAGAATTGAAAAGGTCAGCCAGGGGAGCTGCTAGGACTTCTCTAAATTCCCTCAGTACCTTTGGATCTTGTTATCTCAGTGTATTTGTTGTCATTAACTGGATATGCTTTCTATTTCTTTAAGCTTTTTTAAAACTGTGTATTATTTATTTATGTTTTGTTGGTTGTCCAGTCTTTGGTTTATAAAACCACCTTTCCCAGGTGCTTGAGTCTGGTATATAACATATAACCAATTACAATATTTAAAATAACAGTAAAACCAAAACTTCCAGACATAACAAAGTGGAGTGGAGGAGTAGACTAGTGGCTAGAGCAGTGGGCTATGTGCCACAAAAAACACTCCTTGTGATCTTGGGCAAGGCAGTTCACCATTTATTTCCTCAGGTACAAACTTAGGGGGTCATTTCCTAAGCTGTGTTAGGCATTTCCTGTAGAGATGTGAATCGTGTGCCAGATCGTCTTAACGATCAGATTCGGCTGGGGGGGGGGGGGGAAATCTGATCGTTAAGATATGTGAATTGGAATCGTTTCCGATTCCAATTCACATTGCTAATTTTTTTTTTAGGGAGGCCCGTGCCGCTAAAAAAAAAAAAATACCCAACCCTTTAAATCGACCCCACCCTCCCGACCCCCCCAAAACCTTTTAAAATTACCTGGTGGTCCAGGGGGGCCTGGGGGGCCTCGGGGAGAGATCCAGGGGGGCCTCGGGGAGAGGAGAGATCCAGGCGGGCCTCGGGGAGAGATTTCCCATTCCCAGGCATCAGCTGTTCTAAAAAAAAATGGCGTCGATGCCCCTTTGCCCTTACCATGTGACAGGGTATCCGTGCCATTGGCCAGCCCCTGTCACATGGTAGGAGTACTGGATGGCCGGCGCCATCTTTAAAGATGGCTCCGGCCATCTTTACTCATCAGCCCCTATTATACTATACTCTATAATAGGGGCTGATGAGTAAAGATGGCCGGCGCCATCTTTAAAGATGGCGCCGGCCATCCAGTGCTCCTACCATGTGACAGGGGCCAGCCAATGGCACGGATACTCTGTCACATGGTAAGGGCAAAGGGGCATCGGCACCATTTTTTTTTAGAACAGCTGATGCCTGGGAATGGTAAATCTCTCCCCGAGGCCCCCCTGGATCTCTCCTCTCCCCGAGGCCCCCCTGGATCTCTCACCGAGGCCCCCTTGGACCACCAGGTAATTTAAAAAGTTTTTGGGGGGGTGGGGATGGTGGGGTCGATTTAAAGGGTCGGGTGGGTTTTTTTTTTAGAGGCGCGGGCCTCCCTAAAAAAAAGGGTCGGGAGGGTGGGGGTCAATTTAAAGGGTCGGGTGGGTTGTTTTTTTTATCAGGCCATCGGCGCCATTTTAATTAGTGGCAGCCAAAATGGCGCCGATGGCCCGAGAGGGGGAGATCGCGCCGGGACACCCCCCCTCCCCCCCCACTGGACCACCAGGTAATTTAACATTTTGGGGGGGTTCGGGAGGGTGGGAGAGGGTAAGGAATTGGTTTTAAAGGGTCGGGGTGGGTTTAGGGGTTGTTTTGGTGTGCCGGTTTTCCCGCCCTCCCCCAAATAATTCCCGTGCCCTATTTAACGATACAATACAAATGCCCCTGATGATAAATCGGGGGCATTTGTATTGTATCGTGCACTCTAATGATTTAGGACGATTTTAAAATTATCTGACGATAATTTTAATCGTTCAAAAACGATTCACATTCCTAATTTCCTGTGCAGTAAACAACTTGCAGTAGAGATAATACATAGTATTTTCAATACTGCATGATATTTAACCTAAATTTCACCAAAATTGTAATTAGCTACTTCTCTTGCAAATGCATGCAAAACAGCTCATTACTAGGCAATTTAATGTAAATAAAATAACCTGGCTTGTCTGAAAAATCACAAGCTGCATTATTTTATTGAAAGTTAGGGACAAAGTTTCAGAATGCTAATGTGGTCCTGATGCTCTCAAGGCTATCATTTAAAGGGTCATAGCAGTATGATCCAATCTCTTAGTCCCCAATATATTAAAAAGCCTGCCAGAGGTCTTGTGAGACCCTGGCCTCCTCTAGAGGCAACAGCTACACATTAAAAGAAAAAATAGCAAAGATAAAAAGTTACAAAGTGATGGTTCTTCCCTTTCCCAATCCTCATTTAAGCACTTAGCCCCCCTCCACCCCCCCCCCCCGGCACCCAGAGCCCTACCCAAAGTCAAACCGGACCCTCCCCTGTAAACCAGAGGCCCCCCAAGCATACTAATACACCCCTCCCCAGCCTGACCACTCCTAGTCATGCCTAAAGTTTCTCTGGTGGTCTAGTGGGGCCCAGAGTGCCCCCTAGGCTCCAGGCTCTGTGCCATCTGCCAAAATATGGCAGCTGGCCACATTACTACTTATGCCCTATTACGTGATAGCCTAAATAGTATTGCGGCCGGCAGCTAAATTTGGCCAGGCATATGTCCCCCAACAGACCTCCATGGGATCCCCTCTCTTCTGCTCCTCCATTAATCACAAAAAGTGGCCAGATGCTTCCCCCTCCCAATCCTGCCCCTCCCCCACATGTTAAAAATGTAACTTGCACCTCTAAGCCCTTTCCCATTCCACACCCGATCCTTCTGAACCTCCTTGAACCTACCCCACTAGATAAACCTCAGGCCAAACGAGGTGGAGATACAGGCTTACTGTGCTCTTGGCATCTAGGGTTGCTCTGACACTGGCACTATATTCAAGTTGTCAGTGGATCAGTTTTCCTTTTTATGATGTGAAAATATCCAATTCTGTTTTGAACTCCTATCTGCATTTGTGATAGGGGCCGTCATTCAGTGGATATTGGTATTTGGCATTTATCATGTTCTGTTTATTCTGTTTCATGTTTAACAGAGTTGTGGATTTTTTCTCAAAGCTGTATTTATGAAGCAAAACTAGTAGTTCTGTTCCTGTTGTTTAGCAGCTAATATGAAAAGCTCTTGGGTATGGCAAATCCCAGTGTCTGTTTGTCAGCTGGTGATATCTGACATTTCAGTGTCTCAGATGATCTTAGTGCCAGCATTGTTTTTTAGTATTCGCTTAAAGATCTTCTCTGAGGGAAGCCTTTGTGAAGAGCACTACCATATGATTACCATGGTGTTGAAGACAGGTTCAAAGTGACATTCTTTTGCTCATTTGGCATGTGTTTGAAGCATTTCTGCGAGGTATTTAATTTGCTTTGAATAACATCAGCCTGGTCTTGGTGTGGCTCTGACTGACAAGTTTAAATTAGGGGTGTGCATTGGTTTCCTACGTATTTGTAATCCACAACGTATAGGGCCATATTCGTTGTATTCGTGGGGAAGCGAAACATTTCGTGATTCCCCACGAATACAACGAATCTTCGCTGAATTATTCAGCTGTCTAAAGGAACCAATTTAAAAAAAACCCCCACCCTCCTGACCCCCCCCCCCAAGACTTACCAAAACTCCCTGGTGGTCCATCCCCGCAATGGATGGCTGGCGCCATCTTGTGCTCCTACCATGTGACAGGGGCTGACCAGTGGCACCGGTAGCCCTGTGACATAGTAAGGGCAAAGGCTATCGCCACCATTTTGATTACTGGCAGCCGATGGCCCAAGTGCAGGAGATCGCTCCCGGACCCCGGCTGGCCTCTAGAAGGAAGTAGCTGTATATGCATGAGAGATGCTTCCAGCTATTGACTAAGATAGGATATTGCTGAGTGGAAGGACAATAGTGGAATCTGTATATAGAATGACTATGTTGACATCTTTCTGATGGCCATTTAGGGAACTTACCACCAGACTACTTGTGCCTGATATGTAGCTGCTACAACTAGTCCCTCTACAGCTTCCAGGCCTCCTCCTTTTGGTCCTTAATCTATACAGAGGAGAAGTATTAATAAAAAGATCTTTGTTAAATGTTGCAAGTTCTGTGACCTCTTCAATGGCATGTTTCCATTCATGCACAAACAAAAACTTGAAATGTTCCTTCTAATATGTCTGTATATGTCTGTATTGGTCACACAATAACCCACTCAACACCACTCGTGTATTCCAGTACACCACTCTGTAAACAACCAAAACAACAAATCATGTACTGGTTTAAGCTAAAAAGCACCTTAATACCAACTTAACAAACTTTTGTTAGACCCTCTATATACGAGCAGGCATAGAACAAACCATCTCGTTTTTTATAAGGGGTCTTAATTGCTTTAATTTATCAACTCCTAGAAGATTTTTTTCTTTTTTCAAGATATTATAAAAACAGTCCCAATCAAAAATTTCATAGGAAAAATTTCAAATTATTGAATCCAGAATTAATATTAGTATAAAGATACTCATCCATAATAAATCGTTCCCAAATGTCTGTATTGGACCATCAAATTAAGCACTCCCAATCTACGACCTTCATTGCTTTACTTATAATCATAGGTCCTGTTATTTCAGCATTTTTTGTCATATTTTTGCATATAAAAGAATCAACAACTTATTTTGCATGGTTGCTTCCAATAATGTTCTCCCGACACACACTGTGTTTCGATCTTTCGGCCATTATCAGGGGATTATGATATTCAGCATATCTCTTTTTGCATTCAGCATACTTCTTTTTACAACATTGTATTCTTAGTCCCGTGTTATAAAAAGAAGTATGCTGAATATCATAAGAGGATGCCCAATGCCCTTTATAAATAATGCATAGGTAAATCTTTTGATCCTAAAAATACCTTGGTCTTTAAAGTAAATCTATGTACAGAACTACCTCACTTGCTACAAACTTAGCTAATTTAACTAATTTCAGTACCAAGAATCCTCACTTTTCACTGGTTATATACTATTTGTGCTTTTTCTTGTCTTGAAACTGAGGCCAATGTGCCTCAGTAGGTTATGTGCCTACTGCTTGCTGCTTATATAGAGTTCTCATCTTTCCCACTTTTGCTATTATAGCTGGTAAATTGATGTAAAACCCTTTGCAGAGAACAGTATATATAAATTGCTTTTATATGATTGCTGTAGAGCACTGTGTTAACTTCTGTAGTGCTTGCACTTTATAGAAGTCATAAAATGAGCAGTATAAATTACCCAAAAGCAAAAATCTGAAACTTGCAAAGAAAACATTGAAAACTTGACATTTGCCATTTTTTCACCTTTCCAGACTTAAAACTAGAGTACAATTATATTTAACTTTTCTACTGAAGCAGTTCAAGTATAAATTACCAGTATCCACATTAGAGAACATTACATTCTCTGCTGATACTCTGATGCCATAGGCATATCGATGAAGCAGTCATAATTCACCAGACATCACACAAAATCTCCAGTGGAATACAGAAGAGGTTGAAAAAAAAAAAGTCTACATTTAAAATGTTTATCTAAAAATTAACTTACCTTGCAACACTGGGTGACATGCTAGATTAGATCTTACAGTCTAGATTGCCTTTCCATTGCACATAAATTATAACAATCCTCCAAAGATTGCTACTCCTGGTGATTACACAACTTGAAATTAGTCAAAATAAGGATGCCATGCCTTTGGCACAAGAATGTAAGGTTTTACTAATTCCACTGCCACTCATGAGAAGTAACTCTCAATAGAAAAATGACTGAAGCCCACTAATACTGACCTCCATGGACTTTGGCATTCCATTTGTTTGGCACTTCAGGCTATCCCAGCTCAGAAAGGTTGGCCAGCCTTGATAATCTATACAATATTTTATGTGTATGTGGCAGGGGAAGGGGGGAGTTGGGATGAGTGATCTAGTCTGAACTGATTTTGAACTAGGTCGATATTAACTTGGGTTTAATTTTTAAAAATTTGCAGAGTGGCACAAGGTCCATGCTATAGATATATTTTTGGTCAGGCATCCACAGAAATCTGCAAAGTGTATAGATCCAGTTTAGATTTTGACAGTAACTTTCATTTTAATGGAAAACTGTTTACAAACTTCTATAACCCCACTGCAGTGTGCTTGTCTGGCAAAGGTGGGGGGGGGCCATACATTTATTTAATGTTTCGGGGCTGAGTTCTTTCCTGGCTAGTCCTAGCATGTTACCCTTTCCCCCAGGGCCAGGATCTTTGGTTAGAGGGGGGGGGGGGGGGGAAAGTACTGCTTTCTTGGTCCACAGTAACAGGGGGTGGCCCAGTGGCCCTCAAACATAGTTCTCTTCCTTCCATGTCCCCCATGAAGGGGGGGGAGGGGGCGGTATTTGAATGCAGAATGTGTCAAGTAAAACAAGTGGAGCCACTGAGTTAGCGTCCAAAAATAAAGTCTTTACTGTTAAAAGGGTACGAAGGATGGCACAATAAATTAATCCATAGCACCACGGAATATTTCCTTTTACAGTATCCTCAATCGGTGCAGGAATATCGGCTGCCAGATCCAGGAAAACCTCTATCCTCCAGGGCTTTGCAAAAAATAGTCAACAATTGGGTGGGTTGTTCTTTAGATGGTAAGAAGACCCTTCCAACTGGCCAGGATTCACAGTTACAGTCTCTGCACAGAGAGTTAAACTCTTTCTCTCTTCCCACAGGTTGAAAGCACCAGAATGAGTGCCTTCAAGGGTGTCAGGCTTTGCCTTTACTCACAGTTAGTTGATTTATTTCTTTGTTTCTATTGCTGTCCTTTTTCTCTTGCTGATGTGATCCCTGATGGGAGGGATCTCCTGAAGCAGGACTCTCTATGCTTCACTCAGAAAGGGAAGGGCAGTCAGAGCTTCCTCCTGGGTCTTGTAAACCACATCTTCCAAAGACTGAAGATAACACCGGAGGGTATCCCTACAGCTGGTCACTGACAACCCTGTCCTTGTGGAGAGTATGGAAGGCAGGGCTTTCCTAACCTGCACAGGCCCAGACCCAGGGTTCCCCAGTCCCTGGGCTGAGGAGCTGAACAGGTTCCAGTAAGCCCCCTACCTCTTTAAAAAAAAAATAAAAATTCACAAAAATGTACACAGAAGGAAAAATCCATTCCAGTCAGTGAATGGACTGAAAAGGAAAGGTCCCCCCCAACCCTACTCAGGACCACCAAACAGGGTTTGCTTGGCTATTCTGACTGGGCCTGTAAAACAAAAGATATAAGCCTTTCTACCTCTGAACTCTATATCAACCTGAAAGGACTGCCTCCCAAGCTATAGCAAGGGAGCGGCTATATATTGTACCCAGTGGGGCGGCTATGCCAGAGCCTGCAGAGGGAGGGTCTGTATTTGAATGGAACCTCCCGGTGAGCCATTGTGCACTAAATAGCGAATTTCTAACACCTAGGATTTATTGGTAGCATGACAGTAGGGTCTGCTACACTACTGAGGCCTCTGGTTCAACTGGCCTGGCAAGAATCCATTTTTAATTGAAAATGCTGACTTCATAATAAAATCTACTGTGGACTTTGCTACAACTGTGCTATTATTTAATTTAATTATTATTTAACTAGCTGAAATGATCAAGTGTTACTCGGGTTGTCTGGTATATAACTTATTAAAATGTTAAAATCAAACAAAAGTGAAAAAGATAAATATTTCATTAATTAACAGCATATTAAAACTTAGAGAGCTTCTCCATAAACTACATTGACAGTCTTTTTGTTTGGCAGCAATTGTATATTTGACTTCTGTTGGCCAGCTCTAGTGAGCGCTATATACACTTATCTGTGGGACAAACAGCTAATTCACTTATTGGAGTAAAATGTAGTTGGAAACATTGGAAAAGCACAGCTGTTCATGGGGAAAAAACAGCTACTTAACTCCTTGGAGTAAAAAGTGTGGGGTTTGCAGACAGAGTGCATTGTTTTTGTGCAGTACACTCTCCACTGTTCAGAAGGCCCCCTGGTGGACACACACACACCCACCCACACCCACACACACCCACACCCAACAGACTGACTGACAAACCTTTTACCATATATATATATATACAGGGTAGCCCATGAAAAGGTACACTCCAAAAAGAGTGGGGCAAAAGCACTTAAAGAACAAAAAAGAAAAAATGTATTACAAAAATTATTTATATATATATATATATATATATATATATATATATATATATATATATATATAATGTATCAAATAAAATGTTCATATTTCAACCATAAAGAACTGCATGAAACTAATACACCAAAACTCTAATAGTCCCATAATAACCACATAAGAAGGCAGTTTGAGAAGAAACTCAACAGTGACCAACACATTTTTGTTTTGCAAAGTAACACTCAATCAGTATGCTAACAGAGAACACTAAAAGGAGATGTACCTTTGAACAAATTGTTACAATATCCCTGAATGAATCAGCAAAATATGCTTTACAATGTTACTGCTTAACAATGTTACATTCAATCTCAATGAATAAAGACTGGAAAAAGTTGTTCCATTTGAGTAAGCTGTTACAATGGCATGACAAGGCCCTTGTTTCGCCAGACTGGCTTCCTCAGGGGAAATAAAACCAGATGAGCTGGACACCCAAAATTGCTAATGAAAGAAATAGACAATAAAGACAACATATGATTGAGAAGAGAGACTCAAAGCCACCCATGTGGTTGAAAATGTATACTTAACCTAACATATATTTAGATGTATTGAAATCATTGGAAAAAGGTAATAAGAAAAAAAGTTCCTGCTAAAATCTACAAACTAAAGAGAGAATTTCCTCAAATTACATAATTATCTTATCAGGCTCCTCCCATGCCGCAGCAGGGGAAAGCTAAAGATATAACTGAGTCTAGAAAGCTTGTAGGCTTAATAAACCACTTGAAGCTGTAAATACAAAAACATAAGTGAAATCAACAAAAGTATAGACAATAATTACTCCTAAGACAATCCTTATTAGAGATGTGCAAAGCCCGAACCTTTTGCTTTGGGCTTCATTTTCGGCCCGCTGCAGGGAATTTCGTATTTCCCACGGTTCGGGAGTTTTAAATTCAGGGGACCCGAATTTTGGATTAGTGCGCACTAAACCCGAAAACAAATTTTTCCTGAAATTTCGGGAAAAACTCATTTAAGTTTCGGGCTCCCCGAACCAGGATGAATTAGGCAATTTCATTGAAATTGAAATTTCATTGAAATTGCCTAATTCGTCTTAGACAAATGCATATCCCTAATCCTTATAACTAATTACAAAGAAGGGGGAAAATCTGCTACTGGTAAATTCTATGCTTTAGAGGTTTTCTACTACATGTGAATCTCAACAAGTATACAATGTCCCTCAGGAGAGATTTCTTAGGAAATTAGAAATTCATGTGATAGGGGCAGAGTCCTAATGTGGATTGCCAAATGGTTAAAAGATAGAGAGTAAGGCTAAATGGTAAATTTTCCCAATGGAAAAAGGTGAATAGTGGGATCTGTTCTGGGACCAATGCTTTTTAATCTAACTAGATAAATGAAACTTGACCGACGTGCCCGCAAATGCGCAGTAGAGAGCAGCTCTACTGCGCATGTGCGGGCGAGCACGTCAGTCTTAGGCAGCGTCAAAAAAAACAAACCAACATGGCGGCGGTAGCGGCAGCGGGCGGCGGCGGCAGTAGCGGGCGGCGGTAGCGGTAGCGGGCGGCGGTAGCAGCGGCGGCAGTAGCAGCGGCGGCAGTAGCGGCAGCGGGCGGCGGCGGTAGCGGTAGCGGGCGGCGGCAGTAGCGGCAGCGGGCGGTAGTGGCAGCGGGCGCGGCGGTAGCGGTAGCGGGCGGCGGCAGTAGCGGCGGTAGCGGGCGGCGGCAGTAGCGGCAGCGGTAGCGGCCAGTAGCGAGGGAGGGACGGAGGAAGTGGGAGGGACGGAGAGAGAGAGTGAGAGGGAGGGACGGAGTGAGGGACTGGGAAGGAGGGACTGAGTGAGAATAAGGGAGAGGTGAGAGTCAGGGATGTGAGTAAGTGGAAGGGGGGAGAGGGAGGGAAATGAGGGAGAGGTAAGAGACAGGGCCGCAGCGGCGAAGACGGGCGGCAGCAGTGAGAGAGGAGAGAGAGAGAGAGAGGGAGGGACTGAGTGAGAGGGGAGGAGAGAGTGGGAGAGGGAGAGGGGGGGGGAGGGAGGGAGTGGGACTGAGTGGGGGGGACTGGGACTGAGTTTGGGGGGGGACTGAGTGAAGGGGAGTGGGAGGGAGTGGGACTGAGGGAGTGGGAGGGAGTGGGACTGAGAGGGAGGGAGGGAGTGGGACTGAGAGGGAGGGAGGGAGTGGGACTGAGAGAGAGGGAGGGAGGGAGTGGGACAGAGAGAGGGAGGGAGGGAGAGGGATAGAGGAGGGAGGGAGTGAGTGAGACTGAGTGGGAGGGAGGGACTGAGTGGGAGGAGAGGGAGGGTGGGGAGGAGTGGGTGAGTGTGAGGGAGGGAGGGTAGGGGGTGAGTGTGAGGGAGGGAGGTAGGGGGTGGTGAAGAGTGAGGGGAGAGAGAATGAGGGGGAGGTGAGAGACAGAGGGATGTAGCCCGTTTTAACGGGCTTAACGGCTTGTATATTTATAAATGACCTGGAAATGGAAATAAGTAAGGTGATCAAATTATCAGATGACACAAAATTATTCAGAGTTGTCAAATCATAAGATGATTGTGAGAAATTGCAAGAGGACATTGCAAAACTGGGAGACTGGATATGCAAATGGTAAATGAAATTTAATGTAGACAAGTGCAAAGTGATGTGCTTAGGGAAGAGAAACCCCATTTATAGCTACAAAAAGCAAGGTTCCACATTAGGCGTCACCACTCAGGAAAAAGGTCTAGGTGTCTTCGTTGAAAATACGTTGAAATCTTCTGCTCCGTGTGTGCTGTAGCAGCAGCCAAGAAAACAAACTGAATGCTAGGGATTATTAAGAAAGGAATGAAGAATAAAACCGAGAATATCCTAATGCCTCTGTATCGTTCTATGGTGCGACCTCAGCTTTGTGTTCAGTTCTGGTCACCACATCTCAAGAAAGATAGCAGAATTAGAAAAGGTACAGAGAAGGGTGACCAAGAAGATAAAGAGGATAGAACAATTCATGTATGAGGAAAAGCTAAAGAGGTTAGGACTCTTAAGCTTGGAGAAGAGATAGCAGAGGGGAGATAATATAGAGGCCTATAAAATAATGAGTGGAATGGAACGCGTAAACATTATTCAGTTGTTTACTCTTTTGAAAAGTACAAAGTCCAGGGGACACACAATAAACTGTCTGGGTAACACATTTAAAACAAATAAGAGAATATATTATTTTACTCAACGCATAATTGAGGCTCTGCAATTCATTGTCAGAGGATATGATGAAAGTTATTAGCATAACTGCATTTAAAAAAGGTCTGGACAAGTTCCTGGATGAAAAGCCCTTTAACAATTAAGGGAGAGTTGCAGAAATCCACTTCTTATTTTTGGGCTAAGCAGATTGGAATCTATCTATCCCTTGGGATCCTGTCAGGTACTTGTAATCTGGACTGGATATTGTTGGAAACAGGATCCTGGGCTTGACGGTTCATATTGAGTATTATATATGGGCGAGACTTTGTGAGCAATAAAAATGGATTATTGAGCATCATAGTAACATTTGGTCATTCTGAGTATTGAACAGAAAAGGGCCACCTTGTGTAAGATCTCAGGTATTGTGTGTTACAGTAGCTGATGTGCTATAAAAGCAGGGATTTCAATAGAGATGTGCATCATGTTTTTTTATCGTATCAGGCTTCGTTTCGGGACCCCCATGGGAAATTTCGCTTTTCCCGTGGTTTGGGGGATTTTTTTGGGAGGGTCCTGATTTACAGGTTAGCACGCACTAATGTTAGTGCACTCCTGTTAGTGTGCACTAACCCAAAAAATGAATTTTTCTGAAATTTTGGAAAAATTCCATTCGTTTTTCGGTTCCCCCAAACCATACTGATTTAGGCAATTTCAATTCAGGAAAAACAAATGCACATCTCTAGATTTAAATCAATTTCTTGTATGCAAGGAACAGCAGTGGATGTTTGAATTAGATACCATCAACCCTCATATTTTGAATGCAAAAGTACATTGGGCTATGTTCATCTGATGTGAAGGTTGAATGGGATATATTTATTTAGTGTTCTGCCATCAATTAAGTGACTGGGGTATCTAGGTCATATGACTGGTGAATATGGTATATTTAGTTGTGATGATTTGGAAAGGGTGTGGGGGGGGGGGGGGTTCAATGATTATGTGGTTTGAATGAAATAGGAGGCGAGACTACCCATGTTTAAATGGTTATCCGTTTGCAGGTAATTCTATATATTTTATGAACATTCAGAGATTGGTTTTGTTTTGTGGCCTATCTGTCTTTTGCGTGTTTGTCTTTTGAATCTTGCTGAATTGTGGGGTATGCAAAGGGGTGAAAAGGAGCCCCTGAAGAAGTCCATGAAGAGCAAAACATGTCTGGTAGAACATGGTGTTGATTGTTCTACATAGGCTCTCCTAGTTGGAATTATGGATTTTGCATCATTGCTCTCATTTCGCTCTTCTCAACTTTCTTTTTTGAACTTGAAGTTTGGATTTTATATAATTAAAATTTGTTTCAGACTGCATACTTATTCTTTCAGTGGCCTGCTGGATATGGACTTTTGAATATTTCACCTCAGTGTTTTGTGACTGACTCTTGTTTGGAAGCCACTGGATACTCTTTGGATCTGGGGTTCATCTGTGATATGGATTGAGAAGTTTTTTTAAATTTTATTAGAAGTGATTAGATTTGATAGGGTTGGGATGATTTTAGAGACTTGGCTTTAGTATATGTTTCTTTTTAAATGTGAGAGGAACAAGGGAGTCTTATGATTGTATTATGTTAGCAGGTTCTTAAGTATTTGTTATTGTATGGGATATTTATTGTAAAACAGTATGTTTATGACATTGCATTTCATTGGGATATGAAAGAAAGAGGTTTTTAATATTTATGAAAGTATAATTGAATAATCTGTTGTGAGATTGAGCACATCACATTTCAGAACACATGGATTTATTTAATTGTGACAGATTTTGCTAGCAGACTATGGAGGAAAGCCACAGATTTACATAGAAGTGAAACAGGCATGCATGAATTTACCCGAGTCAGAAACAATGTGCAACAATGTTGTATACATGGTTTTCAGAAACAACTAATTGTGGAATGGCAGTCACCATTAAATAATTGTTCAGAGCAGTTTCTTCCAAGGTCAAGCCATTCAAATTTTTCATTTAATTCCATTTCCATTTATTTCAGGCATACTTTTTGTTTCTATTATGCATCTTCAATAGCTGTGCTTATTCATGAGGTTCTGGTAATCCATTTCAGCTACATGCCAGAACAAATGTTGGACATATTCATATCTACTTATGTTTCCCTAAATTAGATTGAAAATTGAGCTTATTGAACTATCTGAGGCTATCAACATCCCTGTTATGGTCCTCTGCCTGTGAGATCACATAATCCCTTGCTGTAGTTACACGATGTTAGGTTCCATATTAGGAGCTACCACCCAGGAAAAAGATCTAGGCATCATAGTGGATAATACTTTAAAATCGTCGGCTCAGTGTGCTGCAGCAGTCAAAAAAGCAAACAGAATGTTAGGAATTATTAGGAAGGGAATGGTTAATAGAACGGAAAATGTCATAATGCCTCTGTATCGCTCCATGGTGAGACCACACCTTGAATACTGTGTACAATTCTGGTCGCCACATCTCAAAAAAGATATAGTTGCGATGGAGAAGGTACAGAGAAGGGCAACCAAAATGATAAAGGGGATGGAACAGCTCCCCTATGAGGAAAGGCTGAAGAGGTTAGGGCTGTTCAGCTTGGAGAAGAGACGGCTGAGGGGGGATATGATAGAGGTCTTTAAGATCATGAGAGGTCTTGAACGAGTAGATGTGACTCGGTTATTTACACTTTCGAATAATAGAAGGACTAGGGGGCATTCCATGAAGTTAGCAAGTAACACATTTAAGACTAATCGGAGAAAATTCTTTTTCACTCAACGCACAATAAAGCTCTGGAATTTGTTGCCAGAGAAGGTAGTTAGTGCAGTTAGTGTAGCTGGGTTCAAAAAAGGTTTGGTTAAGTTCTTGGAGGAGAAGTCCATTAATGGCTATTAATCAATTATACTTAGGGAATAGCCACTGCTATTAATTGCATCAGTAGCATGGGTTCTTCTTAGTGTTTGGGTAATTGCCAGGTTCTTGTGGCCTGGTTTTTGGCCTCTGTTGGAAACAGGATGCTGGGCTTGATGGACCCTTGGTCTGTCCCAGCATGGCAATTTCTTATGTTCTTATGCATGTTTCCTACTCTGTGGACTTATCATTTCTGTGTGGTGCATGAAGACACCATAAAAGTGCACCAATAAGGGAATGTTCACAGGTAATTTGTTGGTCTGGTGCCACAAGGACTGGGGGGGAGTGGGGGGGGGGGAGCAGGGAGCAGGAGTTAGCAAGTAGCTCATTTAAAAGAAATCAGAGAAAATTCATTTTTCACTCAATGCATAATTAAACTCTGGAATTCCTTGCCAGAGGATGTGGTTATGGCAGTTAATGCACCTGGGTTTAAAAAAGGTTTGGATAAGTTCCTAGAGCAGAAGGCCATAAACTGCTATTAATTAATAAGCAATAGTAGCTTGAGATTTATTTAATGTTTTGGTTCTTGCCAGGTTCTTATGGCCTGGTTTGGCCACTTTTGGACACAGGATACTGGACTTGATGGACCCTTGGTCTGACAAAGTATGTCATATCTTATGTTCTTATGTTCTAGTGGTCAACATTTAGGAATTTATGAAACTTAATGTGTGGCAGATTATAGTCTCAAGTAAGGAAATTTTGGGAAAGTGATGTTCCCTGCTCTCAGCGGCTCTCAGCTCTGCAGTCTTCTCTGCTCTGCATATTGTGACTAACTTGGTGGGGGAAAAAAAAAGGCTTCAATAGAGGCCTGCACTAATTGTTATGTAGCTTGGCTACCCTACTCCAACATTTCCTGTGATCTGGCATGGCCATGGGGCTTGGTGGGATTTTTTTCCTATGAGGCTTAAGGAAAGAGGAAGGGGTCCAAACCTATGCAAGGGGTCCAGAGCCATGTTATAGCTCAACTCTTCACCAGAGTGCAGGTCTGCTAAATAATATTTCAATTCTGTTTTTAGTTCCTATTCCAGTGCTCTCTAGTAAATGGACATTAATATTTCCTATTAACTGTGGTGGGTGATCACGCTATCAATTTGGTTCACTAACTTTGTTTCCAACTTAGTAAATAATATATGGAAATGGCTCAGAAATTGAGGAACAACACTTTTCTGCTTAGTTTTAGTTTCTCATTTTCTTCAATTGCTAGCCCTATTTCTTTGAAACATGTTATTTGCCATATGTCACTCCAGTTTCAATTGCACCATTGTGCAATTTCCCTTGGATTGTGAAGAACCCTATTGAGCTCCATTTCACTTTTATAGAAAAACATAACTAAAGGCATTGCATTGCTCTGGAATATATTTATCTAAGAGTGCAAAACCATTTCTACCTCAAATTTCTAAAATTTAGATACAGTCCCAATTTGCCCTAACTCAGAGTTTAGAAAATTTTACAGCAGAAAGATATTTGTCTACTTCAGCGAATAAAAATAATCTCATCCTTTAGTTTAAAAATAAATGCAATGGAAGAGCCTTGCATACCATAGGAAATAAGAATAATGCCCCCACTCCTCCATTAGCAGGGATTTTAGTTGGCCCTTATTCAGAATAGTGAAATACCTTTTCATTGCAAGATGCATGCATTTCATTATTTCTATCTCTGTAGGCTGAGTCACTCGTTGACATCACCAACATCTGGAATTGGGTGGAGAAAATATACTGAGCAAGCTCCCACACTGCAGCCAACTTTGAAGTAAAGGCAAGGAGTCAGCACTCATTGCTTAAACTTCAGTCATCATACTTCCTTAATTAAAAATGTCCAAAACTACATCTGCAGCCTTACTCCATAATAATCAAAGGGTAAAAAGGGGAAATAAAAGGAATTGATATAGCTTTCATTTCTGCTAACGAGAACATTATATTTAGAAGGAAGCAACAAAGAATGATACGCAAAAGCTCGCAAATTGTCCCATATATACTGAGAAAGACACAAAGAGGGTCTTATGAACATTGTACACCTTCATTTACTTTTATTCCCTTATTAGCTGTACTGCACATAAAAGTGAGTGAGTGAAGGGGGAGGGGCATTTCTTTTGCAAAGAACATATTGCATTCTACAACTGTGGAATATGATTCTCCATGCCACTCCTTCCATAATAAATAAATATACAAACAAAGAATATGACAGCAGATAAGGACCATACGGCTCATTCAGTCTTCCCTATTTAGTTCCTGGTGTAATACCATAGTCTCCAGTTGATCTCGGGCTTTCCTTCACTTCTAAACAACTAAGGATCTGTCATGGTTACTAGGATCTGGGCACACCACCCCAGCAGCTGTGCAGGGCTGCAAGGCAAGACACTGGGCTAGACAAGGGCTGGACTTCTGCCTAGCCTGCTCCTCCCCCACAGGTTGATCCTTTGGGGTGTGGAGGCCAGTAGATCTTTATTATGGCGACAATTAATCATGGTGAGTATGGGAAGGCTAGACAAGCTAGAGTAAGGCTGGCCAGACTAGAACAGAGTTAGGCAGATAAGACCAAACAAAGACAGGACTGGCCAAGCCAAACTGACAGAACCAGTGAAGGACTAGGCAAGATAACACAGAAAAAAAGAACATAGAAGCCTGAAGGCAGCAAAGCTGGAGGCCCGAAGGCCATTAGATTATAGGCCCAAATGCACCTAGATATAGAGAGGCCAGAAAGGCCGCAAAGCAGAATAGAAGACCAGAGCAGGCCCAGAAGTCACAAGGCAAGGCATGGCCTCAAGTAGGCCACAGAGCAAGGAGCAAGGAATTGCCTAGATAGGCCACAAGGCAAGGTTCAGGACAAGAGCAGGCCTGAAGGCCTTAAGTCAAGATATAAGACAAGAATGTCCAGGTCAGAGAGCCCCAGGTGACTCCATGATGAAGTAAGGTGATTCTGGCAAGGTTGGATTACACAGGACTGAGACTTGGGTGTGGGGAGAGCAGTGAGGAGGAGCTTAGCAAGGCTGGTGGTGAGGCTTGCTGAGGGCCTCTGATGATAGGGAGGTGTCATAACAGGCCATATCAGGACACTAGGGATGTGCAGCCAAAATGTTTTCGTTGCATTCTTGATTCGGATTCGTCGGGGCGCAAATGCGTTACATTCGGCCGTATGGCGCCCTGATGCATTAATACGGCGAGTTAAATTTGTGTCCCGGCTAAAATTAAAATTAACGACAACCCCCCACCCTCCTGACCCCCCAAGACTTACCAAAACTCCCTGGTGGTCCAGCGGGAAATCCAGAAGCCATCCCTGCATTCTCACACCCTTGTTTGCCGATTTCATCATGGCGCCGATAGCTTGTGTCACAGGGGCTACCAGTGCCATTGGTCAGCCCCTGTCACAGGGGCTCCTACCATGTGACAGGGGCTGACCAATGGCACCGGTAGCCCCCGTGACATAGTATGGGCGAAGGCTATCGGCGCAATTTTGAGTCCTGGCATCGGACAGCTGGCGTGCAGGAGGTCGCTCCGGGACCCCCGTTGGACCCACAGGGACTTTTGGCCAGCTTGGGGGGGCCTCCTGACCCCCACAAGACTTGCCAAAAGTCCAGCAGGGGTCCGGGAGCGACCTCCTGCACGCCGGCCGTCCGATGCCAATACTCAAAATGGCGCCGATCGCCTTTGCCCTCATTATGTCACACATAGTGAGGGCAAAGGCGATCGGCGCCATTTTGAGATGCAAAGTGATCACGTCTTGAGACGCAAAGTGATCGCGTCTCAAAATGGTGCCGATTGCCTTTGCCCTCACTATGTGTGACATAGTGAGGGCAAAGGCAATCGGTGCTATTTTGAGTATTGGCATCGGATGGCCGGCGTGCAGGAGGTCGCTCCCGGACCCCCGCTGGACTTTTGGCAAGTCTTGTGGGGGTCAGGAGGCCCCCCCAAGCTGGCCAAAAGTCCCTGTGGGTCCAACAGGGGTCCCGGAGCGACCTCCTGCATGGCGGCCATCCGATGCCAGGACTCAAAATGGTGCCGATAGCCTTTGCCCATACTATGTCACAGGGGCTACCGGTGCCATTGGTCAGCCCCTGTCACATGGTAGGAGCACAAGATGGCGCCGTGATGAAATCGGCAAACGAGGGTGTGAGAATGCAGGGATGGCTTCTGGATTCCCCGCTGGACCATCAGGGAGTTTTGGTAAGTCTTGGGGGGGTCAGGAGGCTGGGGGGTTTAAATTTTTATTTAGGAGGCCGAATAAAACAGAAATCTGTTAAATACATGGGGAGTCGCGATGCGTTTCACCTCCCCACGTATTTAACAGATAGGACAAAATAAGTTGCGGATTACAAATACGTGGAAAATGGATGCACACCTCTACAGGACACTGTGAGGCTGCACAGAAGGCAAAACTGTGACAGGATCATTTGTCCTTGACCCAGGTATCCTTGAATTCTGTAACTGTATTTGCCTCCAGAGCTTCCACTGGGAACAGTTTCATGCTTCTGAAATATATTTGCTTCCTGTTCATCAATTATAGCTTTGAAATATTTGAATATCTGTATGGCATCTCCCATCTCTCTCATTTAGGGTATTCATATTTAGGTCCTTGTCTCATTTAATAGGAGTTTGGATATAAACCCTATATAGTTTTGGTAGCCCTTCTCTCACATCTATATATTACATTAAAGAGAGCTAATTGTTCAGTACAGGAGATTAGGTCTCTTACCAAGGATCTGTTATCCACATAGGACATCACAACCACCTTAAAGCCCACATTTTCATCAACTTGTGACCTAAGGAAAGCACAACAGCCCTTCATGTATAGTTCAGTAATTTGGGATGAATTAAGGGATAGTGATTAAGCATACAGTCTATGAAGGAAATGACACATCTGCACACAAAGGACAGTGTGATGCTATTTGTTCATCTTACCCTTTCATAGAAGTCAGTTGGACTCAGTTTCCAATTTTAGTTCTTATTATAGCAATAAATATTCTCCTATTTAATAAACGACACCAGTAAAAATGGACAGAAGGCACAAAAAAGCAAAAAACAGGAACACAAAGAATATAAAGGCAAAGCATTTTATTCATATGCTAATATTTCAGGATCATAAAGGAACTTTAAAGGCTGAAAAAAATACACAAAATATAAGTATCTAACTACTTTTTGGTGGCTTTCTTCTCCAGCATTAGCTGCTGTAAATGCAAGCAATTCATGCTTGCTAAGGTTGAGCTGCTTCAAGGCATCTCTACATTGTGATTTTCTTACAGTCCTAGGGTTCATGGCATCATGAATATCTGCTAGCTGTTTGAAAGGATGAGAGGTATAGATATGAAAGAGAATTTACATACATGTGCAAAAAGTGTGGCATACAAATGTTAACATTCTGATTGAAAATGTGTATAAAAGAGAAAATGTTGTGAATAAAAAAAAAATAAAGCTTAGATTAGAAAAAGCAAGGGAAGGGGCAGCCTTGTGTCAACTTATACCATTTGTGATGGTAGTGCTAATTGTGCAGGAGTGACTTGGGTTTGCTTCTGACCCTTTTCAATCCAGGGAAGCTATCAGATTGGAGAGTGTGTGGGTGTGTGTGTGTGTGTGTGTGTGGAGGGGGGGTTACAGGGACTAAGAAGCATGGCGGGATCTTTTGGGGGTTTTTTTTTTTTTTCATTTTTATGGATCAAACTACCTGCAAATCTCAGAACGGAACCATCATCACAGATATTTAAGAAATCACTAAAAACATGGCTATTCCAAAAAAGCCTACCCAGACAACAGTTAACTCCACGTCATCTCCAACGACCACTACCAAACAGATCCCCACCCACACATAGCCTACAATGAAGACACTTAATAATCAATTCAATCGGTAGCTATTATACTGCCACGAAAATAAGCTGTAGTGTTTCTAAAATGTTATAATTTTATTCTCTACAATACTATAATTCGCTGTAGTTTTTCATCATCTCAATGTAAAGATAGTGTGACCTGTAATCACACCATCTCACTAGTAATTATGTAAACCGATGTGATACCCTTGGGTGAATATTGGTATATAAAAACAAATAAATAAATACATTTTACATTTTGAGTTGGGCAGAGCTTCACTTTTTATACTTGGAAGCACTGCACAGGAATTTTTGTTTTTTTGGAATGGGGGCTAAAATAGCCCCCATTCCAAAAAAGGGATGGGGGTGTTTCTGTGGCTGGGGTAGTATAACTGGAGCCTTCTCTTTCTCTTTATTCAAATTTATTATTCGCCTAACAACACTAGGCAATGTACAAATAAAAACATTCATAAAATCTAAAATTATACATAGCATAGATATATCAAACAACAATCAAACCATCAAGAGATGTCAACAGAAAATTCTTGACAAACAGACCAGTGCACTAATAAAATGCCTGTCTAAACAGCCATGTTGGGGCTGATAGCATAGCACTGGCATATTACTCCTGGGGGAAATTCTGCACAAAAAAATTTAAAATTCTACGCACAAAAACTTAAAATTCTGCAAACTTTATATTGGTCAAAATAACACAATTTATATGACAGTCTTTAAGTAATTACATTTATATTAATATAGAAACAGTTATTACTTAGAAATGCAGAATTTTAAATATTTTGAGCAGAATTTCCCTAGAAATTCACTGTAAGAGTATCCCTTCCACTTGCTCTCCTTACTCCCCTGGCCACTTTGCCCTCTCAGACCCCAACTCCTCCACCTGCCACCTGCCGGTATCTCTCCCCTCCACCTCTAGGCTCAATCCTTTTTACTCTATTGCCAGTCCCAGAGTTTGACCCCATTCTCAGTACTGCCCCTCACACAGGCTCCCTCTGTCCCTCCCTTTCTCACACACATGCTACCTCTCTCTAATACACATACACACACCCTCATACAGGCTCCCTCACTCTCTTGCACACACACAAATCCCCTCATACAGGGTCCCTCTCTCTTGCATACACACCCACACAAGCTCCCTTTCTCTCTCACATATACATCCTCACACAGGCTACTAGGGATGTGAATCGTTTTCCATATCGTCTTAACGATAGAAATCGTGTGGCAGGGCAAGAAAATCGTGTTAGGCACGATTTTTAGTTAAAAAATCGTTAAAAATCGTTTTTTCCGATTAGTGCGCACTAACGGGAGTTAGTGCGCACTAACTGAAAATGATACAATTTGACACTTTTCAGGTCAGTTAAGGTCAGTTTAGGAATGAATATGTATTCCTATTGGTTGCCCTCTTATTTATTCATGTTACCAAGGTTCCCACTGACAGTATATGGGGGATGGGAAATGTAAACAGTTGGTAGCTTGACAAAACAAGTAATGTGATCAGTCAATGTGACTAGAACTTGTGCCCTAACCCTGATACCAGGGGTATTGTGATCTTCCTGCACACAGTGCCCTATCCCTATTAATACCAGGAGTGTTGTGACCTTCCTGCACACAGTGCCCTAACCCTGGCACCAGGGGTGTTGTGATCTTCCTGCACACAGTGCCCTATCCCTATTAATACCAGGAGTGTTGTGATCTTCCTGCACACAGTGCCCTAACCCTGGCACCAGGGGTGTTGTGATCTTCCTGCACACAGTGCCCTATCCCTATTAATACCAGGAGTGTTGTGATCTTCCTGCACACAGTGCCCTATCCCTAACACCAGGGGTGTTGTGATCTTCCTGCACACAGTGCCCTATTCCTGATACCAGGGGTGTTGTGATCTTCCTGCACACAGTGCCCTATTCCTGATACCGGGGATCCCTGTATCAGGGATAGGGCACTGCGTGCAGGAAGATCACAACACTCCTGGTATCAGGAATAGGGCACTGTGTGCAGGAAGATCACAACACCCCTGGTATTAGGGATAGGGCACTGCGTGCAGGAAGATCACAACACTCCTGGTATTAATAGGGATAGGGCACTGCATGCAGGAAGATCACAACACCCCTGGTATCAGGGATAGGGCACTGTGTGCAGGAAGATCACAATACCCCGGAGGAGTGAGGGTCAGGCAGCTCCCCCCTGTCTGTGAAGCCAGCCTCTCACTAGTAATGCAGGGAGGGAGCTGTCTCAGACTTCACCATCCTCCCCCCCCCTCACCCACACACCATTCACTAGCTGGGACATGGGGGAAGTCAGGAGTGAGGGTCAGGCAGCTCCCCCCTGTCTGTGAAGCCAGCCTCTCACTAGTAATGCAGGGAGGGAGCTGTCTCAGACTGGTATCAGGGATAGGGCACTGAGTGCAGTAAGATCACAACACCCCTGGTATCAGGAATAGGGCACAGGTTCTAGTCATATTGACTGATCACATTACTTTTTTTGTCAACTACCAACAGTTTCCATTTCCCATCCCCCCAACCATCACCTCAGTTGGAACCTTGGTAACATCAATAGATAAGAGGGCAGCCAGCCAATAGGAATACATATTCATTCCTAACTGACCTTTACTGACCTGGAAAGTGTCAATAATTTGTATCATTTTCTGTTAGTGTTTCTTGAGTTTCCATTTCCATTTCCCATCCCCCCAACCATCACCTCAGTGGGAACCTGGTTAACATCAATATATAAGAGGGCAGCCAGCCAATAGGAACACATATTCATTCCTAACTGACCTTTACTGACCTGGAAAGTGTCAATTTGTATCATTTTCTGTTAGTGCACACTAACTGGGAGTTAGTGCGCACTAACTCCTGTTAGTGCGCACTAACACGATTTAACGATTTTTAACGATAAATCGTTAGAATTTCTATTGTATTGTGTTCTATAACGATTTAAGACGATATTAAAATTATCGGACGATAATTTTAATCGTTAAAAAACGATTCACATCCCTACAGGCTACCTATGTCTCTCTCTCACGCACCCCTTCACACAGGCTCTGTCTCACACATACACAATCCCTTCACATAGGCTAGCATCCTCACATACATACGATCCCTTTTTCATATACATGAGCTTTCATCTCTTATACATACTCCTTCACAATCTCCTCATATAGGCTCCCTCTCTCTGGCACCCACACTCAAGCATTCCCCCTCCTGCTCTCTTACCTCCCATGCTCTCTCACACGCTCCTGCTCACCCCCTGCTCTCTCAGCCCCTTGCTCTCTCACACCCCCTCCCCTTTCTCACACCCCTTCCCTTTCTTCTCACACACACACATACACATTCACTCACACCAGGGCCTTCATCTTCGTGGTGAGCGGAGCGCATCCTGCAGCATGAGGGGGCCTTCATCTTCACTGCGAACGGCGCACCAGGGCCTTCATCTTCGCGTGCTCCGTTCACGGCATGCCGGGGTCTCCTCTGCCAATTTCTGCGCAGAATTTGGCAATTCTGTGCAGGGGCAAATTGTGGGCAAATTCTGCACTCTGCAATAGCGCAGAATTCCCCCAGGACTAGCATGTGCATTAGCTTGCTGATGCTTTTGTCAGGGGTTAACCATGCCTCTCTATTTATTTATTTGATTTATATTCCACCTTTCAGACAATTCAAAGTGGATTACATTCAGATACTGTGAAGTTAACTCTGTGTGAAGTTGACTTTCCCTCCTTAACAGGGATTGTGATATTTATCACAATCTGCATTAATCCATTTGCAAATTAATAAAATGATTTGCATGCATTTGCCTTTTGTGCAGCTCATTACTATTCTGCATGCATTGGGCCTTGTTTAGTAACACACTATTGGAAACATATTTTACTGATAACACACACTGAGCGCCAGTTGCAGTGTTATTGCAACTTAGTAAATAGGACCTCTAAGAGCAGAGTTCATTCCAGTTAGCTTCCCTATTTAGGCCTAGATTTATTAAACTGTACTAAATATCACATGTGATAGGAAAAGGGTTGTGTTTATGGTAATAACTTATTTATCACAATGTGCATTATCTTAGCACAGGTATTACTATTATTTCTCCACTGAGAGAGAGAGAGACAGAGACTATCTACAAGGCCCTTGTAGTAGTTAGCTATATGGTCTCGCTACCTGGGTAACATCAAGTTAGTTTGAGAGGACATTGTACAAATCTCATCATTGTGTGAGTTTCCTCACTCCGAAGGAAATCAAATCTTCACAAGAGTGCACTGTTCTGTTCATATGTCTCACTCTGCATGTAAAAGTGGCCCATAATCCCTACACTTCTTCCTAAACCTCACCTCAAGTTACTAGGTGGGCCTCCTATATTAGCATAAATAGCTGCTTACTAAGGTGCCACCCCCAGAAGCTCCCTCTTTCTCTAACTCTCTCTCTCTCTTCCCTAGCCTAAAAATGTAATTTGTGAAAAAATCGCAAATTGCACAGCTTAATGCAATTGAAAAAGGTGTAGTTATTTGCAATATCGTGTGTTAGGGCTTCAAGAAGCCAACCCACTTTTACGGAAATCCCTCTCCTTTTAAAAATTTGCATTGCACCATGCGTTATGGCGTTTTTCGCATGCGAACACCTTAACACAATTTGATAAATGACCCTGTTAATCTGCAAACACTAAAGCTGTTTGTAATATATTTGCTTTAACAATATTTGCCTTTTGGACCCATTGTAAAGGATGCTTTAATGGAAAATATACTAGCACCATTACAAGACATTTTGATCTCATGATATTACACTGGGGGAATGATCATGAGCTGTGTAGGATAAAGAAATCCATACTTTAAAGCTCACTCTTAACTTATTTTTTGGCCTAGCTTGAGATTATGTGAAAATGTTATACACAAGTTTGATTTGTAAAGTTTCTTTGCTACTGTCTTCCAAGATGAGATTCACAGAGAAATAATACCACTGGAATACTGAGATCAGTTTTATATGATTTGTAGACCTAATATCATGTGTGGGTATGAGAAATTGTTTCAGAAGATGCAATTTAACATAATTTTTGTATTTTACACTTTTCCGTTTGGGAACAGAAAGCTGCCTTTTTTTTGTTTGTTTTTACAAATGCCATTTTTTTCTGTAAGAGACATTTTGATGAAATATGGGTACACTGAAATAATGCTGCTGTGTTTCTCTCTTTTAAAAATCAAAATGGAATGCTTCATCCTTTTTCAAGGTTTACCTCCTGGTTTATTAATTCAGGTTTTCTCCCTTAGATATGTAATAAATGTCATCATTTGGATAATCACATCATAAATAACGTGTTTAAATCATTTCCGCGGGGGTCAGCAGGCATAAAGCCATCACTTGAAGTTGCTTATTTCTTTACAATTCATCCCTTTTCCAGTGCTTTGGCGCATTGTTAAGTACAATGAGACCTTTTAGCTGTTTCTGTTATGCAAGGTACTGAATGCATCCATAGTGCCTGCCGTTGCTAGGAAACAGCAGTAGCCAATCAGCTGCCAGGGCTTTGGTGAAGTCCGGCTGGTTTCATTCAGAACATCTTGTCCTGAATGTTAAAGAGGGTATATCTGCCCTATGTAAAAGTCTTCTTTTAATTAACACCAAGCAGGAACAACGGCAAACGGTAAAATATTGGGAACATTTTGTCACTGTGTTGTACTTTTCCTGGTATTAGTTTTTTGAACACAGATGGCTGGTACTACACATTTAAATTCTTCACTGCTTCCAAATATGGTACTGGTAATTATAGAAAATGTGTTAAGGAATTAAAATCATAGCATTGGGGGAAATAAATAATATTGCTACAGTGGTTTGTCTGTCTATAAAAAAAAAAAAAAAAATCAAGTAGGAGCCAATATGTCTTGCAAAGAAGATTCATTCTAGCAGAACTGTACATCAGTAACAAATTCTGTGCAGTAATATTTTCAGTGAAGTAAGGATATACACTGTTTTAAAGGGAGCACCATTTTTTTCCATAGTGTAAAACAGAGGAAGATTTGGCCTAGTGAGTAGATTAGTTAGAAGAAAACCAAAGAAATCAGGGTTCAATTCCTTCTGCTTCTACAGACACACTTTGGGCAAGCCTCTTTACCCTCCATTGCTCCAGACCTAAGGACCTTACGACATAATTTCCTAAGGCTTTTTTTTTTTTCCATTCTGTGTCTATGGGGAGAATGCCTTGCAAATGAAGCACATTTATTCAGAGGCAAGCACTTACCTACTACAACTGAATTCTTGAGCATGTATGTGGAAAGGCGAGTACTATAGTAATTAAATCTAAGATCCAACTTCTACACAAAATAAACTTCTTATAATTGATACACTTCTAGTATCTCAAAATAGCATTACAATATAAAAGCCTTGTCCCGAAAATTGTGTGGCACTACCAACTGATGCTTTTCACTTTTAACAACTCATTGTTAAGGTTTGCATGGCGAAAAGATACAGTATATGAAAGTGGAAAATAGATGTGCAAAGGGACCTCTTAGACATCTAATACATTTTTAAGCCCAGCAATTTCCTCTAGGCTAAAGAGAAATCCCAGTTAAGTATAGAACAGTTAGCTTTTGAAATGTTACCCTTAAAAGCAAATAGCCCCATATATGTAAATGCATTTTTCTGTACCGACGGTTTTGCATTCTGTCATATCCTCTCTCACCAGTCTTTCAGTATATAAACAACTTGAAAAGAAACAAAGATAATATGGGCAAAGCAGTAGTTATTGACTAAACCAGGACCTCAGGGAATTCAGAAATAAAAATAGTCCCTGTTGAATTTGACCAAAATTGCATATTTATCTATTTCTCTCTCTCTCTCTCTCTCTGTATGTATATATAAAAGTATAAAACATTAATTACTAGTATAGAGGTACATATGCAGTCACTGTCTGGACAGCAGACTTTAATTGGATAAACTTATCCGAGTAACTTTGGAGATATATAACCAGCTATCTTAAAGTTAACCAGATAACTTCACCTGGCTGACTTTAGGGCAGTTCTTTGGCTCAGTCAGACTTAGCTGGATATTAAGTCATCAGGCCAACTCTTAATATTTGAGTTAGTTGGATAAATTAGCCGGCTAATGTATCTTCTTCTCAAAATGCCCTTGGAATGCCTGTAAGTTATTTGGTTAATTTTAGTTGGCTAGAAAGATATCTGGCTAACATTTAAAAAGATATCCAACTAAATGCCTCTGAATATGGACCTCCTAGTGTATAAAATTAGAGATGTGCATTTGTTTTTTACGAATTAGGCAATATCGATGAAATTGCCTAATTCGGCGTGGTTCGGGAGACCCAAACCCCAAAACGGATTTTTCCCAAACTTCGGGGAAAATTCGTTTTTCGGTTTAGCGCGGGGGAGGGGCACATCTATTTAAAAAAAACAAAAAACCCACCCCAACCCTTCAATTTTACTTTATCATAATCCCCCCACCACCCGATCCCTCCCCAAGACTTACTAAAAGCCCTAGTGGTCCAGCGGGGTGCCACAAGCGATGTCTCCCTCTCAGGCCATCGGGCCTACCACAAATCAAAATGGCACCGGTGCCCTTTGCCCTTATGATGTCACAGGGGCTACTGGTGCCAATGGTCGGCCCCTGTCACATGGTAGGAGCAATGGACGGCCGGCACCATCTTGTGCTCCTACCATGTGACAGGGGCTGACCAATGGCACCGGTAGCCCCTGTGACATCGTAAGGGCAAAGGGCACTGGCGCCATTTTGATTCATGGTAGGCCCGATGGCCTGCGAAGGAAACATCACTCACGGGACCCCGCTGGACCACCAGGGCTTTTAGTAAATCTTGGGGAGGGATCGGGATGGTGGGGGGTTGTAATAAAGTAAAATTGAAGGGTTGGGGAGGTTTTTTTCCGATTATTTTTTTTTCCCGATTTGTTTTTTTTTCGATTCATTTTCTGACTCGTTTTTCCCGATCCGTGCCGCCAAAAAATGATCCACAGGAAAACGAAATTTTCAACGAAGCGCCCAAACCGAAATCTGACCCGATACGAAAAAAAAGCTCATCTCTGTATAAAATCAGTACTGACTTTGTATTAGCAACTTACGTCTTCATACCTATGTTGGTTTTCTGAGTTTGATATAAGATACAATCATAACTATTGTAATGAGCCTTCTCTAGTCATAAGGGCTAGCTATGAACTAGGATGTATAACAAAGCTTCTACAGGCGAGATCAGCAACATTTTGTGGCAGAGTGACAAAAACAATTGCAACATCTACTTGTAAAATATTGGTGTGCTGGACAATACAAAGGGTAAATGACTAGTGTGCTCTTAGCGTCTGCTTTGGACATGTTTTTGAACAGTGACTCTGGAGATGTTAAGCTGCTAGTTGGTTATCATTGCGATGCATGAATCAGAATTGTCAGTGGTCAGATGGCTTCTCATGATTCGGTAGGGTATTCATTTATGAAAACATTTGCTCACAGCAATCAGTAGATCCAAAGGCAGAGAACAAGGTGAAAGCAACTTTTTTTCATGTGAGCATGTTTGCCAGGAAAGGAGGATCAACATCTAGTGTTCTTGAGCTGTCAATCACTTTCATTGTCAAATTCACCTCTTAATGATGTGAACTTTGATACAGATGGCAAAGCTTTGAAAGTCAATCAGTTCTGATTCAAATTCTTCAATGTGTTCATCCACTGAAGGTACTGAAGTTTTATGTCACTTTCAATAGTATTGTCAGGGTTTACAGGAAATAAAAAGAGTCCTTTATTGTAAAAGTCTTTGAATCATCTGGTGAACTCATCTTCCAGCTGTCTCATATAGTTGCATACATCTTCAGTGTTTAATTGATGGAACTCAGAATGGGTTTTTTGAATGGGGAAGCAATGAAAGGGAGAAGTTTCAATATCTCATCTGAAAACAGATACCTTAGCACAAAAACTTTTCCAGTCTTGACAGAGCTAAGAATGGGTTTCTGTGTTCCCTGTAACTCAGTTTTCAGATTATTCAAGCATGTTATATATGTCAAAGAGATCAGTTTGGCTTGCCATTTGTTATTAGCAAGATCTGCATATTGTTGACTACTTTATTCCAGACAGACCTTGATGGGTTCAAGACCAGCAACAAATTGTTTGAGCACATTATCTAGACTCAGCTAAAGTAAATTACTACAAGTGACCTGGTTTTCACAGCCATTTGTGTGCTGGAGTTTAGTACATGTTAAAGTATTCACATAACTCAATTTGCATACTTTTCTATGCACTGGTGACAGGCTTTCCGCGAGGGTGGAGTTGGGACTCGTGCATATACTTTTGTATTTTAAAAAGTATGCATGTAAATTAACCCACTCAGTTAGGCCCTCAATAGAACAGGTGAAATGTTCTATTGCACATTCCTTGATGTGGGAATTATCAAAGCAAACTTATGTGCATAAGTTTGCTTAGAAAATTTAGAGTAAAGTCTGAGAATAAAAAGTATACTCAGACTTTACCCCTACCCACACAGTTATTAAATTACCTTCCTTATGTATAATCCATATTCAGCAGTTTACAGAATCTTCTGTATAGAAACTATCAATGAGTTCCATGATCTGAAAGGGGCCTACATGTAAAAACAAACCATGTAAATTGGTTCAAAATGCAACCCCCCAAAAAAAACCCTCCTGTTATTTTTATTTTGAGCTTTTGCATGTATTTTCTGCTTTTGCATGCAGAAACATTCACATAGCGGACTTCGCATAAAAGTTTACTACTTGTGAAAATATCTGCTCTGTTTACTAAAATTCAGAATTAATGTACTGCTGCAATGCACTATCATGCGAAACAGTTCATTAATTCAGAAATCAGCTCACAGGCATCTTCACATACAACCTTTTTACAAAAAATGCGAACTGTACCCCAGTGAAGTAGAATTTTCATTTTTTTGGCTTGGCCCATTAGCAAAGTTTCTTGTAAAACTATGCTATGGAGCTCATTTGCATCCAGAGCCAACCTTCGGCCCCAAAGATTTTCACAGCAGTTGTCATGACCTCTACTAACCCAAGCGCACTTTCGAACTGTTCTTCAAGCACTTATTTTCGCTACCACAGACTATTGTAACACATTCTTCCTTGGATTACCACATTCAACACTAAGACCACTCCAAATATTACAGAACTCTGCAGCCAGAATCCTAACTGGAAAAAGCAGAAGGGACCACATCACTCAAACTCTTGCCGAATTACACTGGCTGCCAATCGAACAAAGAGTACAATTTATAACACTTTGCACAATCCACAAGTTAATTAATGAAGAAAATACTGATTGGTTAAACACTGTGGGGCGGATTTTAAAAAGCATTTACTCGAGCAAAACTGGTTTTTGCTCGAGTAAATACACTTTACTCAAGTAAGTGGGCTTTTCAAAATTGCTACAATATATGCCATTGAATTGTCCATAGGATTTACTCAAGTAAGTGCACTTTACTCGAGTAAATAGCTTTTGAAAATTGCTACGATAGTATGTCACATTTACATGCGTAACTCCTTTGAAAATGACCCCCTAAATTAAGACTACATGTTCCCCAAAGAAATCTCAGATCAGCAGATAAAGCCTTACTAACCATACCCTCTGTAAAGACTAGGGATGTGAATCGTGTCCTCGATCGTCTTAACGATCGATTTCGGCTGGGAGGGGGAGGGAATCGTATTGTTGCCGTTTGGGGGGGTAAAATATCGTGAAAAATCGTGAAAAATCGAAAAATCGCAAAACCGGCACATTAAAACCCCCTAAAACCCACCCCCGACCCTTTAAATTAAATCCCCCACCCTCCCGAACCCCCCCCAAATGACTTAAATAACCTGCGGGTCCAGCGGCGGTCCGGAACGGCAGCGGTCCGGAACGGGCTCCTGCTCCTCAATCTTGTTGTCTTCAGCCGGCGCCATTTTCCAAAATGGCGGCGAAAAATGGCGGCGGCCATAGACGAACACGATTGGACAGCAGGAGGTCCTTCCGGACCCCCGCTGGACTTTTGGCAAGTCTCGTGGGGGTCAGGAGGCCCCCCACAAGCTGGCCAAAAGTTCCTGGAGGTCCAGCGGGGGTCAGGGAGCGATTTCCCGCCGCGAATCGTTTCCGTACGGAAAATGGCGCCGGCAGGAGATCGACTGCAGGAGGTCGTTCAGCGAGGCGCCGGAACCCTCGCTGAACGACCTCCTGCAGTCGATCTCCTGCCGGCGCCATTTTCCGTACGAAAACGATTCGCGGCGGGAAATCGCTCCCTGACCCCCGCTGGACCTCCAGGAACTTTTGGCCAGCTTGTGGGGGGCCTCCTGACCCCCACGAGACTTGCCAAAAGTCCAGCGGGGGTCCGGAAGGACCTCCTGCCGTCCAATCGTGTTCGTCTATGGCCGCCGCCATTTTTCGCCGCCATTTTGGAAAATGGCGCCGGCTGAAGACAACAAGATTGAGGAGCAGGAGCCCGTTCCGGACCGCTGCCGTTCCGGACCGCCGCTGGACCCGCAGGTTATTTAACTCATTTGGGGGGGGTTCGGGAGGGTGGGGGATTTAATTTAAAGGGTCGGGGGTGGGTTTTAGGGGGTTTTAGTGTGCCGGCTCACGATTCTAACGATTTATAACGATAAATCGTTAGAATCTCTATTGTATTGTGTTCCATAACGGTTTAAGACGATATTAAAATTATCGGACGATAATTTTAATCGTCCTAAAACGATTCACATCCCTAGTAAAGACAGCTAAACTGACACAAGTAAGGGAGAGAGCACTGTCATTAGCCGGCTCTATATTATGGAACTCAATGCCACCAGAAATAAGACTAATGAGGGATCAAAAACTTTTCAAAAAAAGCTTAAAAACATGGCTTTTCAAAAAGGCTTTTCAAAGTGAGAATGGGAAATAGGTGGTACTAAGAAACAAGAAAAGGACTTATACACACAGGCAAAAGTCACCTGAGAACATATGTGTGTTTTTATTTTTATTTTATCACACTTAAGTATTAAGTTAAAGAATTAGAGTATATCGCATCTACGGTTAGCTCATAAAGAGAACTTTAATACACTTTACATATAGCTTATAATATCGAATCATGTATCTGAACAACTACGGCACCCTCTGGTTAAAGTAAAATCCATTTCGAACTTATTTATGTGCCTATTTGTAAACCATTGTGATGGTATATCACTAAATGACGGTATAGAAAAGTTTTTAAATAAATAAATAAATAAAAATATGAGATCTTATCATGGGCTGTTCTGTTGAATAATAGCATGATGTACGTATGAGTTTCCATTCTCTCTCCATTTCCAGAATTTTCACAAAATCAGCTGTTTTTAACTGCTATAGGAGGTGCACCATTTGTGGTGACAGAAGACATTTTATATAGGTTCATTTGTTAGGTGGAAAAAACCTTTAGCAGCATTAAGTATGTCAGTGGTCCTTGTTGTGCAAGGCAAAAAAAACACTCGCATTTCCCAAGAACATTCCCTAAGTACTGAATAATTATGGCAAGGTGGGTGTTATTATTTATGTATGTGCTTTCATCCAAGGCAAGGTTCATTGCATCACAAGTCTTTAGATCTTTGGGTAATTGTTTCTTCTTATCGGTTGCCATTTCATCTCCTGCTACTACTACTACTTAACATTTTTAAAGCAATACTAGACATAATAAGCACTGTACAAATACATATTAAAGAGAGACTCTGCTCCATGGGGTTTACAGTCTAGTCCTGGCTGACAACAGTATGAACAGCCAACTTCCTTCTTTGCAAAATCTTGAAACAGTTCCTCAGCACAGTTTTATGAAGCTGCCTTTATGTGCTCTCCATTTGTAAAACACTTGCTTTTCTAAGCTATACCTAGAGATGCAACACAACTTGCATGTCTGCAGAGGACATTTTTACTGCATGTCTGCAAAGGACATTTTTACTTACAAGCTTAGAAAAGCTGGCCATCTGTTTTTCAAATTATTCAACAGCTTTTCTAATGTATTCACATTTGTCTGCTTCATTGACTTAAGGAAATCTGTCTTAGTTGTGAAATAGCACTGGATGCCGGAAACATGTGATACCACCACTTTTAGTTCACAGGCTATAAGCATCATGATTTTCTTTCTGCACAAGATTATGCTCTCTCCATACTGACTGAAACTTTTGAATATGCAACTATTATTTTTACTGTTCTTTTCTCCCTGGGACCTTAGCTCATCACCCCTGAAGCAGTAGGGAAAAGCTGCTGAGGGGGGGGCACTTTCTGGTTTATGGAGCCGATGGCATAAGCAAGTGGGTTGAGCCATTAGTGACTGAGGGTGGCCTATTTTGGGCCAAAGTTGAATTAATTCACTATGCTGCAACAGAAAAATGAAACAAAACTTTTTTTTTTAACACCTTTTTATAACCATAAATATACAACCCCCTTTTTACATCCATCCCGAAAGATCTCTTTTCACTGGCACACCACCATCTAACATGTGTCAATTTGCCCCAACACAGAACCCCCTCCCCCTGTTTCATTTGTAACACTCTTCCAGAATCATCAACAGATAAAAAGAAATGCACACATCTCCTTCAAATAAAGAGGGGGGGTGCTTTTAAACTTCAGCAAAACCGTACACCATTAGTTACAGGCCTTGCTTTGGTGCTTCAGTTCACTATGTCCACTGACATTTCTTTCTCCTCCACCTACCTCCAAGTAGATGCTGGGCAGTGGTGACAGCAGCAATGAGGCAGAGTGAATTGAACTGGGTGAGCGAGAGAAATAAATATAAAATTTCCCACTTGTTGAGGAGGCAGTTTTCAATTGTGGATAATGTGAATGTCTAAGGCTACAAAGGTACCCATGGACCTCACTTTGACAATTAAGTTGTGCAAACATCCCACAGGCACAAAAGTGCAGGTGTAAAGCATGCATGGGGATTTCACAATGAAACTCTTGAGCATATGTGCCCCCTCCCCCCACCTGATCTCAAACCACACCATCCCCTGCCCCTTTTTCCCCAACAGCTAAAAGTTATGAGCTGATGGAAGGGCAGCTTTTAGCCTGGGAAACATACCTAGCCTACTACTTAGTTACTCAGACACATTATGTTGAAGATTGCTCTCCAAGTGCCCATTAAATGGATTACTTTTTCAGTGAATCCCAACTCAGGACTGATGAGTTACTGGGCAGAAAAAGCAAGTAGTTCCATCCCAGATGTTGTACTCTGTGATGGCAGAGACTGCTACCTCTGATAAGGGGCAGCACAACGCTGCTCCTGTCATTTCTGTCACCCGCTCAGCTTGAAACCCCCCACCTACTCACTCCCAGTCGCTGTGAAAGCTGTGTGCTACCCAAGAGCAGTTTCACAGAGATTTTGCAGCTGCTTGGGAGAGGGTGCTGATGGTGTCTGATGGCAGAGTATTGAATGTTTCCAATCTCCTGTTCCATTGCATGACTGTTGATGATTACTAGGACTGGTTTCTCTAGACAAGAAAGTATCTTCTTTGAATCATGGTTGAGATGGTTCCTTAAATTAGGACTGTGGATTTCCTTTCACTGTTTGTGATGGTTCATAATAAATGGTGATTAGAAGAAATGTATCATAGAAACATAGAAACGATGGCAGAAGAAGACCAAACGGTCCATCCAGTCTGCCCAGTAAGCTTTGCACTTTTTATTTTTTTTTCTCATACTTTTGTTAGTCTTGGCTCTTAGTAACCTTTTGTTTCTATTTCCCTTCCACCCCCACCATTAATGTAGAGGGCAGTGTTGGAATTGCATCTAAGTGAATATCTAGCTTAATTAGTTAGGGGTAGTAACCGCCGCAATAAGCAAGCTACACCCATGTTTATTTGTTTACTCAGACTATGTAATTCAGTCCTTGTTGGTTGTTGTCTGTATATAGATCCACTTTTCTTCATTCCCCCTGCCGTTGAAGCAGAGAGCTATGCTGGATATGCGTGAAGTATCGGTCTTTTCCCCCCTGCCGTTGAAGCAGAGAGCTATGCTGGATATGCGTGAAGTATCGGTCTTTCTCCCCTGCCGTTGAAGCAGAGAGCCATGCTGGATATGCGTGAAGTATCGGTCTTTCTCCCCTGCCGTTGAAGCAGAGAGCCATGCTGGATATGCGTGAAGTATCGGTCTTTCTCCCCTGCTGTTGAAGCAGAGAGCTATGCTGGATATGAGTGAAGTATCGGTCTTTCTCCCCTGCCGTTGAAGCAGAGAGCTATGCTGGATATGCGTGAAGTATCAGTCTTTCTTCCCTGCCGTTGAAGCAGAGAGCTATGCTGGATATGCGTAAAGTATCGGTCTTTCTCCCCTGCCGTTGATTAAGAATGGTGCCATATAATTTTTCTTTTGTCTGCTATATGACTTTTCTCAATGTACAACATTTGATCTTATTCAATTATAGATGAGTAAGATAATTCACAAATTAAAATATTTGAGTATGGATATCAGACCTTAAGTTTCCAGTTAAGTTTACAATGTACAATATAAAGATTTGAGCCGTTTAATTAAAAGATTTGCCTTGCAAGATTTAGCTAAAAATTATTCACAATGAAGTGAATTATTTCTTATTAGTCAAAAGTGAATAGGAACTAGTTCCTGTTGCATTTATAAGATACAGTGATACCTTGAGCAAATCCAGAGAGAGAGAGAGACTACTAGATAATAGTAGGCATGAAGAGAACATTGCCAGGGTCATTTATCATTTTGCTTTAGGACCCAAATGCGCATTAAAGGGCTGTAATATGTGTGATAAATATCGCAACACACATAAGCATGCTAATTTGAAATTTGGTATGCAAGTGGGAGGAGCTAATGCAAAATAAGCTCTTTTACCCCATTTCGTGGCTGATTAATGCACAGTAATGCAGGATTTAATGACAGAAATAACTACACCTTTTTTTTTGGTGGTGCCGGAAAAAAGTATTTATCATGATTATGAGGCCATTAGTGCTGATTGCAGCTATTATTGCATGCGATAATGAGGCCTTCTAGCAGCCACACCTACCATAGCATCCTGGCCTAAGAAAAACAAATTTTCTTTCCTGGCCTGCCTTCCTAGACCCATTATGCTTGTGGTTAGTGTTCATGTGAGGGCATACCTCATGCTTGAGGAGTCTCGCCACAGCCAACAATAAGAAAGCCAACAACAAGAAGTACCAGAACAGACAATGGAAGTTCTTACCCTTCCTAGGGATCTCCCTGCACTGGAGCCTGATCCACTGGCCCCGCAGAGAGTGTTGGGTCCCACGACACTTCTTGGCATGCAGGTGGCTACAGTGGAGGAGAGGCAGGGAGTGCATCTTTTCTCCACAAGCATCTTTGCTGGGTATGCCAGAAGATTATGTGGTAAGCAAGTATCGCCTCAGCTCTCGGGCTATCCTGGAATTATATGGATCTGGTGACAGAGAGGTCTCACACTATGCCTAGCCTCACCAAACCATTGGCCACTCTGAATTTCCTGGTATGTGGCTCCTTCCAAATGACGGTAGGGGTTGTTTGGGGAATGTCCCCTTCCTCTCACACCTCCTTCTATCCCTTCCCTCCTGTCTTTCTCTACTCCTATGCCTATCACTGTTCCTACACCTACTCCTTCCAGCAGTCCTGCCCTCATCCTCCCTCTCCTCTCCTCCCTCCTTGCCCTCCTTTTGCTTCTCATCTCCTCTCTCCCCACACCTCTCATTCTCCATCCTCCTCACTACCACCACCATTCCTCCTCACTCCTCCACACAAAAAGACAGATAGATGTGACAAACTAACAAAATCTTTCACAAATAAAAAAAAGACAAAAGCGACCAAGGAAAAGGGAAACAGATAAGAACACCAAACAACTGGCCGAGTTCCTAGAGGAGAACAACATACTCTCCCCTTTCCAGTTCAGATTTAGGAAATCACAAAACACCGAAGCACTACTCGCATCATTATCTGACACTATCCTCCTAAATCTGGAAAAAAAACAACCACACATCCTCGCCCTCCTTGAGCTATCCGCCGCCTTCGACACAGTTAATCAGTCCATCCTTCTCGAGCGGCTATCCGATATAGGAATCCAAGGAGAAGCTCACAGCTGGTTCCAATCATTCTTGGAGAATAGATTTTACAAAGTCAAGATCAATAATGAAGAATCAATTCTCATCAAATCAAACCAAGGAGTCCCGCAAGGATCATCTCTTTCCCCAACACTTTTTAACATTTATCTGCTACCACTTTGCCACCTACTCTCCAGCCTCAATCTAAAACACTATATCTTCGCTGACGACATTCAGATACTTCTTCCCATCACAGAATCCCTGCAAAAAACCTGGGAACATTGGAATAACTGCTTACAATCTATCAATACTCTGCTATCCAGCTTGAACCTCATACTCAATCATAACAAAACTGAAATCCTCATCATCTCACCAGATGAAAACCATATTCTCACCAACTCCCAAAACGCAACACAATTCGCAAAAGCATATATTAACCACTCCCCATCTGTCAGGGACTTAGGGGTGCGACTCGACAATCAATTTAACCTTAAATCCTTCATCCATAACACCACTAAAGAATGTTTTTTCAAACTTCAAGTGCTCAAAAATCTGAAACCACTCCTCCATTTCAGCGACTTCCGATTAGTAAATCAGTCCATAATTCTGTCAAAACTAGACTACTGCAACTCCCTTCTACTAGGTCTCCCAGCCATATCCACAAAACCTTTACAAATGGTGCAGAATGCTGCGGCGAGGTTACTCACCAACTCTAACAAAAGAACACACATCACACCAATTCTACACGGCCTCCACTGGCTTCCGATAAAATCCAGGATCACCTTCAAGACACTAATGATGATTCACAAAGACATTATGGGCATCGCCCACCTTCATCTAAACACACAACTCCGCCCTCACACATCACAAAGACCCATCAGATACAACTACAAAGGATCATTATATGCCCCTCCGGGCAAATCACTGTTAAGAAAACGAGCACTCTCTACAGCAGGGCCCACCCTCTGGAACTCATTACCTCCAGAACTTCGCCTAGAAACATGCCATCAAACTTTTAAGAAACACTTAAAAACATGGCTCTTCCGGCAAGCCTTCCCGGAATTGAAGTAATACTCAGACCCTGGTCAACAGGCAATATAGAATAATACAAACCTCTTGAACTCCCTAACTCCTCTGTGCCTGATTACACCCCATACGGACAGCCCACAGGTTATGAAAGACACCACTGTAGATGCTCCAGTTCATCAGCTAGTGTTATGCTCAGTTCTTACTATCCAACTTTGTTCACCGTTACCTGATACACTCAATTAGTTCACTATCTATAGTAGATACTTATTTTTTACGACTTTTAAAATCTGTTTGACATGTTGACATGTTATTGATATTTATTTAATAGTCACGTTCTTATGTTCAGAAACTTTGTTTAATATACGTTCTCATGTTCTAAAAAACTCTGTTCTATGTAACGCCTTAACAGCGACTGTTTTGTTATATGGAAACCGACCTGATTCGATATGTGTATCGAGAAGGTCGGTATATAAAAATTCTAAATAATAAAATAAATAAACTCACTCAGTAATTTCAAGAAACATCTAAGCTCCAATTATCCTCTAATTAATAATACCTACCTCCTCTCTCTCCAACTTCCAACACACCTTCAAAGAGGCAGCTGCAGGAAGCCGGTATATATAAATGAAAAATATTGTGCATCACACACAAGTCTGTGTGATGTGGCTAATGATGCACTACGTGGCTAATTACATGCAACACACTGAGATATCACACTTCACAGAAATAGCATGCATGATGTGGAAGATAGGAAGTTAGCCTATCCATGCCCAATTGTTTTAATCGTGGGTGCTATTTTTGCTACATTTATAGCAATTTGATGAATCTAGATGTAATATAGCCATACCTGGGTAAAATTATTTGTTTATCCTACTGCAGTTCTGAACATTTATGGTATAACGTTTGTAATTTTATGTATAACAGTTCATTAAAGTCTATTAAAGCAATTATGTGACCTTGGTTTTGTGATTTACTGGATGTTTTCTAGTGGTTTGCAATGTTTTTTTTTTATTTTTTGTGAAATTAAATGCGTTATAACAAGCTGAAAGATATACAAGGTTTATCACATTTCTCTAGAATTTTGGCAATATCTTAACATTTTATTAGAAGCAAGAATACAGTATGTCAATAACAAAAATATTCAATACAATTTCTAAAATGATATAGTGCCAATAGCTGTGTCGTTCGTAAAAAGTCACGCTGCAAGGGGATGTGCTTTCACCTTAAACAATTGGGTAATTCGAACCGAAGCAGTCCATTTTTGTTTTGGTTCTTTTTACCCAAAATGAATACATGGTGCCACTGAAAATCCTGAAAATTTTGGGGTTATTTGTTTTGGGAAATGAATAACCTGAAAATTATTTTTTAAGAATCCCACAAAATTTGGCCAAAATATGGGTCAAAAATGAATGGAATGAACCATACTGAAAATATTCCCTGTGCATATCCCAATCCCTAATGCACATTCTTTTTTTTTTTTTTTTACAAAGTATACTTAATAAAAGCAAGTCACAATTTACTACATTGTATGCACGGGGAATGAAAAGTACATCTGACTGGATGGAAAGGAAGTGATTTCAAATATTTCAGATTAGCGTAGCAGATGTTTTTTCTTGATGTTTCTGGTAGCATTGTACGTGCTATTCCACCTGGATACGAATCAGATGCATATTTAAGTCTCTGTAAATGTTTGGAAATCATAACATAAAATGAATGTGGCCATATTTGCATTCTGTAAGCATTTAGGGGTCAATTCAAACTATGTGACTGTGCTAAGAGAATGTATTTTGAATATATTTGCCAAGATAGCCAATGTGACCATTTCTAGAAATAATGCAAAGATGTCATAAAAAGGGAGAATAACTTTCAACACAGATGAATTTACTACTTGCACTAATGATATGTGCAGGTAACTAAAATACGAGTACATATATGCGCACACATGCTAGTGTGTATATAACAACCGTGAATTGCGTGTTTGGACTTATCCAGAAAATTAGCAGCAGATAAGTCTGAAAAGCATTACTTGTCTGACCAGGAGGCACTTTTCTGACTTATTTGGGTATGTAATATAACTGGATAAGCCTAAAACAAAATCACTATTTATCTGGATATGCTCAAATTTATCCAAGTGGCAGCAAAAGTGCTACTTAGCCAAATAAGCTGATATTTAGTCGGATAAGTGTGTGCAAATATACCTGCGTATTTGTACTTCACATTTTAAAGGGATACATGAATAGATTTTACTTGAGTCACTGAGATGCCTTTACTCCCCATAGGTCATCTTTTACATGTGTAAATCAGGAGATGTTATAACATGTGTGCGGGAATGGAATTATCAGACTACCAGGGGACTAGGGACTGAAGATTCATGAACTCCCTCCTGAATCTTCTTCCCCATGTCCCCCTCTTTTTCACCCAGACCCCCCCATCCACTCACTTTTGACATATTTATGATCACTTACACAAGATATTGAGCAGGAGTAAATATGCACAAGTAAGACTTATATGCATCACTTTGGCGGGTTGTAAAATAGCAACTTAAGGTAAATTTTCAAAGGGGTTATGCATGTAAATGTAACATACTATCATAGTAAATTTTAAAAGACATTTATGCATGTAAAATGTACTTTCATGGGTAAAGACTAAGGACAATTCAATGGCGTATATTGTAGCAATTTTTAAAAGCTCACTTACATGGGTAAAGTGCATTTACAAGTGTTAAACCCTGTTTTAAGCATGTAAATGCTTTTGAAAATCAGGTCCTATGCACGTAAATGTTGGCCCCTCCCTGCGTGCCCCAGCCCGCCTTGTTTTTACATGTGCAAGTTTACTCACGGTCCTTCATATATGCACATATGTTGTGGTTTTTTAAAAAGTGCTTTGCAAACACAGCTTTACAAATTAATTAAATAAATAAATTGTAAACTTCATGTAGCAGAGTCTGTTATAAGCACCTGTACAGCTCTGTAAATGTCTTATAGCACAATATAAATGCATAATTAAATTTCAAAGCTGTAAATACGCAAGAACCAAATCTAGATAAAGACTTCTGGTGCAACAGTAAGTTTGATCAATCTGTCCTATGGAGTCTGTTTAAGGTTTAGAATCCAACTCCATCCCCAAGGGACCTCCTGTTGTTGTTTGCAGGATGCCGCCAAAATCACTTTGCCCATTGTTACTCTTTTTCTGTTGAAGGCAGCCTTTAGCTATGGAATCATCACCTGTGAGGACTATACATCCTGCTTGTCTCCACTGAAAGCAAAAATTACTGTAGCAAGTGGCTCAGAGGACTTACGTCCTCACAGATTTCATCCACCTCCCCTTGGAGTTAGTTCCAATATTTTGTTAGCTAAATTAAGAATGGAAAAGAACCTGCACAATGCCTGTGACATGGGACAGCATTCATATGCTCAACAGAACATGGCAAATACTTCAAAAAGCTTGGCGTGGTCTTCATCGACCAGGCTGAATCAGATGTCACCCCACCTTTGATGATTTGCATCCTGTGATCCTTGGAGAAGACTAGACAATAGAGAAACATACTCAGGATAACACATTGCTGTTATAGTTATTAGTGTTTGGGTGGATCCTTGGACAATGTGGCAGCTGACCACGCCCATGGGGGGCAGTCCCGTGAGGGACCACGTTGTCAGGCTAGACTCTGGACACACAAACACAGATTGAATCTTCATTTAAGCAGTTTGGAAACCACCAGAGGTGGCAGTAGTGAGTAGTAGATGTTGAGGCTGGCTGGGCGAGTATCCCACAGGACGCTGGAACAGCGAATCCTCTGCTTGGCTGTGCTGTAGTGGAAAGAGACTGAGAGTTATGAGTGCACAGTGAGAAACATACAGAGTCCCAGGTAGAACAAGAGAAGCTCCGAGACAGGGAGAGCAGGCCCTCAAGGAGCGATTACCTGATCCCTTAGAGCAGAGAGACTCAGTGGTATTGTACTCACACAGCGGTTCCACTAGATGAGAGGTCTGGCACTGGAACAGAGGGCAGGACCTCGAGCGAGTACCTGATTCCAGGGAAGCAATACTGTGGAATAGATGGTAATTGTACTCACAGATGGATACTGTTAGTGAAGTCTTCCAAGTAGAAAGGACTGTAGATGCAGGCAGCGTCTCAGGGAACATGGGCCCTTGAGGAGCGAGTACCGGTTTCCTGATAGCACCTGAAAGAAGCAGAAGAGGCCCCCAAGGAGCTGGTACCCCGTTAGCAGTAAGAGTTCCAGATATCACTGGAGTGGCAGAGTAGCTTCGGTTCGGAGAGCGAATCCCATCCGTAGAATCAGAGTTGTTGCTAACTCGATGAGCTAGCAAAAGAGGTAGGCTTAAATATCCGGGCAGCGTGACGTCATCTCAGGGGGATGCCCCTGAGGTTCACGCCAATGAGGAAATAAAGATGAGGGTGGCGTGCGTGCACACGCCCCATGGTACCTTGGAGGAGCATGGCGGGAAGCTGCACCAAAGCCGGTCCGGGGATGCCAGAGAGGTCGGCAGACAGACGCCACGGCAGCCAGTAGTCTGAGGTGAGTGGGAGGAGCAGCAAGAAGAGTAAGGTAGGTGGGGCGAAGCCATCGAAGACAGACGGTCGCAACAATTGCAAAGAAGAGCAAGGCAACATCTTGGTGGGGAAATGTTTTTCTGGATCAAATCGCAGCATCAATGACCTCATGATTTGTATACTAATGGGAAATTCAGAAGCATCCAATAAAAAGATATTGAAAATTAAAATGATCAGACACTTCAAAACAAATATAAAAGGACTTATTAGAGACATGGGTTTTCTCACCTTTTTATCAGTTATAATCCTGCTGTTTCTTTGTTAAGTCTTCTAACCACCCTGCAAGCACATCCTCTCCTCTTCTTCCCTCCACACATCCTTTTACTTTAGACCACAATCAGAATGTAACTGATTCAAAGGATTCTAGCCAAATAATCAAGTGAATTGTGATTCCTATCCTGCAGGCTGTGGCATCTGCTTCTGAGTCCATGAAAGCCTTCTCTACTGTCTCCCCATCTGGTTCTCCTTCTCCCCCTGTCCCCTTTCTGACTGCAGGCTGAGCTATGTTGATTGCCCTGCAGTTTCTAAATATGCCTCAGCTGTGTCATCAACTGAAATGCCCGATATATGTATACAACCTGAAATAAGAAGAGAAGTGACACTTACTCTAACTACAGGTGTAATAGCTAGCAAAGAGGGTCTTCCGACCCATAAAACCTGAGATTTCAATGGGTTCAAAATGTCAGAGAATGATTTAGATTATCTAACACCCTCCCTCAATTTTTCCCAAAGGAATGGAGAGGTGGTTGTCATGTGTGTACATGAAAAATTCCATATCCAGACTTCTTATCAATTTAACTAGGACAAGGGTGAAAATGCTGAACAAGTCTGGGGACAAAAAATAAAAGACCCCTGAGAAACATTGCAAGATAATAGTGGCCATCCAACCCTCCTCCAGCAGTCTCACTCCTTCAGGCCCCTCTCCCCTCCCCCCCAGTCTCCAACAGTCTTGCTCTCTCAAACTCCTCTCCCAAGACACAAAAGATACTTGGAATCCATATGGTCTTAGGCCTATTGTAATATGTATTGGTTGTGAGCTTGGCCCTCAGAAAGCCATGAATAAACTATTATAATTTAGTAAACCTCTCTTAACAAAACAGCACTAACAGCAAGCACTCAAATAGTAACAAGCCGACCAATGAAAAGGCAGCACTGCAAATATTTCTTCAGGTTCTAAAACACAATACACCTCCTATTAGAAAACAGAACAAGCTAGGCTGCCTAAAAATACATGTAACTAAAACTATTGTACAAAAACTTTTGAAAACTACACAGGTTCCTTCTTCAGATAGATCATAGACATTCATATCTAAAGACGGGTCCTATATTGTCTCATTAGCTCATGTACAATATTTTTGGATAATACATAGATTCAATAAAAGCTATCACAGCCTACCAAAAATACCCCAAGAGATAAATCTGCCATATCAAAACAACATTAGCTCCCAGGAATCAAACAGTACAACTCTACCCAGGAAAGAGCTGCATTGTAAATATTACATCAAGCCTGAGAAAACCAATACATCTCTTATTGAAAACAGAGCAAGACGGACTGCTATAGATCCCTATACAGAAACTATACACTAGCAGAATCACTCACCTTGGTTACACATACAGAATACAGACAAACCTTTACTAAAGAATAATAAGGGATCAGCAAACAATAAAATCAAGAAATGTTAAACATCAATCATAATCATAAAACCATACTAATAAAATGATTATTTAAAACAACTGATGAATAGAACATGCAATAATTAAATCTCATAAAAATGTTTTAAATTTCCCAAAACACAATATAAATTTTCAAAACAGCAGAATCATCAAATAATATCCAAGAATGAAACTAATAAGGATTAAAACATTTCTTATCATCCACACCTGGGATTTTTTATTCCCAGTCGTTTTGAGATTGTCATAGACTGGGGGAGGGTGTCTGCTCAAATTTTATACTCTGTCTCCCACACACATTCATGCTCTTTATCCCATACACAAATACTCACGCATGCCATCTCTCTTGCTCTCTCTCTCTCACATACACATGCACACATACACACACACACGCCTTTCACATAGTATACCTTCTCTCTCACCCCCCCTCCCTGACACACAGGCCCCCTCTCCAACTCTAAAATACACAGGTAAATCAGAATCACATTAGCAAATCAGAATTTGAATTTTATGAATCTGCTGTCTTTGTCCCTCACTATTCATGATTACTAACTCATACAACTATTTCCTTCCCATGCCAATGCTGCCATTTCTCTCCTCTGTTCTCTTTACCTTATACCTCTTTCTACTATTGTCCTCCCTCTCTGCTATTGTCCTCCCTCCCGCTCCCCTTAGGAGTAGTTTATGCTCCTTCCTGCCTGACTCCATTCACCTGGAGTTGCATTGTGCAAGGGAAAACTCATAGTTCTGTTAAGGTTTTTGGCTCTCTTCTGACCTGGCTGAAAATTTGGCAGCAACCAGGGACAGTATCTTTTAAACAGACGCATGTGCTCATTGGCCCGTGCCCAGAAACTCATCCATTTTATATCATATGCACGTATATGTACTTCAGGGGACCCCGGCATGTGCCAGTGCATTTTATTCTTTCATGCTTATCTCTTAGCCAGGCTGACATGGCCTTGCCCTGCCCAGACCGTGCCTATTCCATTTCTTTTTGTTAGCTTTTTATTTATGTGTGCAATGGGAGATACACATATACATGGGCAGCTTATAAAATCTGCTTGGCGCACACCAGCCTAACTTCACCCATAGGGGTCCTGGAAGCTGCTACATTTTGTAAGAGAGCTTGTGTTCAGTTACAATACAGTAGGGGATGTTAATTGGAACCGGAATCGGTTCCGATTCCGGTTCCGATTCACATCGTGAATTTTCCTTCGTGCAGTCCGATCGGGGTTTTTTTATCAGCTGCACCCATTTTTAAAGATGGTGCCGACAATCCATTACTCCTACCATGTGACAGGGGCCGGCCAATGGCACGGATACCATGTCACATGGTAAGGGCAAAAGGCCATCGGTGCCATTTTTATTAGTGGCAGCCGACGGCCCGAGAGTGGGAGATAGCTCTCGGGACCCCCACTGGACCACCAGGTAGTTTTCAAACATTTTGGGGGGGTGGTCGGGAGGGTGGGGAAAGCTAAGGGAGCAGTTTTAAAGGGTCGGGGTGGGTTTAGGGCTTGTTTATGTGTGCCGTTTTTCCCGCCCTCCCCCAAAGCGATAAGAAACCCCACGAACAATTTTGTGGGGCTTTCCTATCGGTTTCGGGGAGCCCCCAATTTCTGACGATTTTGAAAATATCCTACGATATTTTCAATCGTCAGAAATACGATTCACATCCCTACAATACAGTAAAGAATTTATTTCAGGAATACATCTGGGCAGAGGGCATAGAGTGCCATTTCTCAAAAGTCTTTCTGCTGTACTAGTTGCCCACTCATTTCATACAGCATAAATTATAGTTTGAGAATTTTACTGTCATGCCTTCTAAAAAATCTAGGCATAGCATGTAGCTTTAGCCCTCTTCCCCATAACTCGTGTCTTCTCCAAAATTAGTAAAGCTTCAACATACTCTCGATTTAACGGAAAAATCATATGCACTTTCTAGAAATAATAAGTGCTGAGAATAGCAACTGGGGAGAGATTATAGTTACTACTGTTTCATCAACAGCAGAACATTTCTGGCTGCATGATTATTAGAGCTGCTGCATCTGGACCAGAAGTTGGCACTGCCAACTTCAACATACTGTATTTCCTCCCAGCAAAGTTTAATCATGGATTTCATTCTCTGAATCCATAGATAGGCCTTGTGGTAGATGTAAGTAAAATAAAAGAATACATAACAACAAATTGAATTGTCCATTTGCTTTGGGTTGATTACTGGGTTAAAGATGTAAGAATAAGTAATTATCTCCCTCTAGTGCTGGGAGCAAAGAACTACCTCTGACAACAGAAAGAAGTGTTATTACTTAGGAGATAGATTAGGAGGTGGAAAACACACTACAGTTTGGACTAGCAGAGATACTCCTAGATCAGAAGGCTGACATATCAAATCCTAGTTGAGATACATTTCTTCAGTTATATTCATTACTATCTCATTAATCATTCATTACTCATTCATCGTTAATCATTCATTACTCATTAACCAGTTAGCCTCCATAGGTATCTCAGGCACAGCTCTATCTTGGTTCATATCATTTCTCAGCAATAGAGGATACAAGGTCAAGATACAGAACAAAGAATCCTCTCAACACCCATCGTCAGTAGGAGTCCCACAGGGGTCCTCCCTGTCTCCTACTTTATTTAACATTTACCTTATACCGTTATGCCAACTTCTCACCGACCTCAACCTCAAACACTTCCTTTACACGGACGATATCCAGGTCCTGATACCCATTAAGGATTCCTTCGCAAAAACTCTAGCTTACTGGGATAAATGCCTTCAAAAAATTAAACTCCTCCTCACCAGCCTAAACCTGGTATTAAATTCCGGCAAAACTGAACTCCTGCTCATCGCCTCAGAAAACAGCACCATCACCTCTGCACAACAAGTCACGCCAACAATCACACAAGTGAGAGACCTAGGAGTCTTAATTGATAATCGCCTGAATTTCAAAGCCACTATTAACAAAACCACCAAAGACTGTTTCTACCAACTACAAGTGCTGAAAAGAATTAGACCACTTTTCCATGCCCAAGATTTCAGAACCATTCTACAAGCAATCATTTTTTCAAAATTAGACTATTGTAACACCATCCTACTTGGCCTTCCCGCTTCATACACCAAACTGCTTCAGATGGTGCAAAATGCAGCTGCACGAATTCTGACAAATACCAGGAGAAGGGACCACATAACCCCCATTCTAAAGAGCCTCCATTGGCTACCTATACACTTTAGAATAATATACAAGGCCATGCTTACCACATACAAAAACATCAACCAACTGGCTCCCATTGACCTACAGATCCCTCTCCGACTACACAATTCGTCAAGACCGACAAGAGATGCATACAGGAGATCGCTACAGGTACCACCGTCCAAATCCACCAGACACTGCACACTAAGAGACCGGGCTTTCTCTACAGCCATTCCACCGTTATGGAACTCCATCCCCTCAAATCTAAGAACAGAACCATGCATCTCAACTTTCAAAAAAAGACTAAAGACCTGGATATTCACACAAGCTTTCCCGGACGCCAATTGATAGAACACCGCCAAGCCACCCCTAATCTCCAACTATACCATGGTTAACTAATCTCCAACATGGTTAACTATTCTCCATCTTGGTTAACTAATCTCCAAATACACCATGGTCATCCTTATCTTCTATCGTTTACCTGTGTGAATTTTAATAACCTTTCCTTTCTCTTCCTTCTCAGCCAAGTTCTTATCACCCTGTTATATGTAACTGCCTTTTCAACACCATTGTTATAGTTATGTTTACTGTGCACCCCTGTTTTATGTGAACCAGTACGATGTGACTGCTGTCTCGAATGCCGGTATATAAAAATCTGAAATAAATAAATAAATAAAAAAAAAAATATATATATATATATATATATATATATTTACAAATAGAAAAGATTAGTGTGGTCATTTCATTGAGACAGAGATAAATGTTATTCAGGAGGATACTGTAATCTTGCTTCAGTTCAGTATTCTGTTTAATTGGACAGACTAAAATGTGGAAACCTCAAAGAGTGTGTGTGGGTGTTAAATTTGTACCATGTTTTTTCTAAAGCTAGAAAACTTGAAGTGCACAGTGAAAATGATATCAGAACAGTGAGCAGATGACAGCGCTTGCCATTACATAATGTCTATGTGTCACTTCCTTCTTATCCAGAATGAGTAGTAGTCAACCCATTTTTAAGCATAATTGTACAAACATAACATGGCTATGGATATGCAAAGTAGAATGGAAATGATAAATATGTATTTGTGAGCAGTCCATGCCAGGAAGTCAACTCACGTTGCTATACCTAGGTAAATCCATGGATACAATAGAAAATGAGCTTTGCCCAAATTTTATGTTATATAGCTTGGGAACAAAGTCCTTTACAACTACTCCTTAAAATGTATTTCTAATGATAAATTTGAATGGTTAACTGTGATTCCAGTTAGAATTGAATCCATGAGTTGTTGTATAAGTTTCTGGAATATTGCATATGTAACCAACTCCCTGGGAACATAAAATAATGAGAGGATCTCGCACATGTGGACTAAGAATCAGATTTTCTAATTTATTCGGTGAGTTCAGCAAATGGTGTCATGCAGATGGTGAAGGGGACCCAGTTAGAAGCAGTAAAGTAGGTGATGCCTCTTGTCTTGTCCAGGAGTCGTCCAATACATTCCCCTCCATGAACCCTTTCTCTCTAGGATCTTTCAGTGCTGGCCACCTGTGAGGTCCAACAAAATTGACTTCACAAACACAAACACAAACACAACTTTTATTTTCTGGGATGTCCAACCAGCAACTATGTATATTACTTATAAAGGATATACTAGTATACTGAATTAGTTTAGTTTAGTTTTAGTTTATTGGTTTTTCTATACCGTCACATCGGCAATGCCATCACAATGGTTTACAATTACATTAAAATAGAGAAATACAATAATATCGTAAAAGAGATAACAGCTAAAATTAATAAAAAGAGACACACATACATTAGCTGCTAAAAAAATATCATAAAACTACTACTATAAAATATAACAAAAACATGATACATAATTATCTAATTATTTAGAGTTTATCGGGTACATAGCCAAGATTAAACATTCAATAGGAAAGGTAATAACTTGCCCTTGGGCGGCACTCCTCATTTTGGAACAACCTCATCCTTTTAGCTCTTGGCTATTTTCTCAGAAGAGGAATCGCCCATTCTCCAATATCCTCTGCCTCGGGCCCCTAACCATCTCCATCCTTTTGCCTTTTTCCTCCTGAGGAAGAAACCCCTCTTCTCCTACTCCTGGCCATGGGCCTCTCCACTTGAGGAGAAAAATCCATTTCAAGGCCCCACTCCCTACTGGGAGGATCCTCGGGTCCACCAGCCTGTGGAATGGCTACGCCAGGCTTCCTACAACCTGGAGATTCCTCTCTTCTTCACTTCATAATCAGAAAGGGCAACTTCTGCCAAATTGACCCTGGTTTTATATTCTTTGGGCCACTACTCCACCAATCAGAACTCTTAATAACATTCAGGTTAAAACATCACAATAAACACAGTACAATCCATAGCTCTGCACCATGCTCATTGTTATTCAGTCGCCATCCAGCAGCACTGCAGGCCCAATCAACATTTCTCCTTTTAAAGTTTCAGATCAAGAACGACCCAGGGGCTGCCCAACCCAAAATGTGATCCTATTGCATCTAAAAATAAATTAGTAAATAAATACTGCCTTAATCTCTTAAAAGGTAAAAAGAAATGCCGCCACTTAAGGGCCCACATACTGCCGGGAATTGTGACTTCAAATACGTGTTTGTCTCGTGCGCATCCCTTTTAGCATGCCAGCTCATTTCAGTATTTCATCCAGCGCCCAAGAGAGGGGGATGTCCATGCGTTCAAAAAAATATGCGTCCAGGCTGGCCGCACGTTTTCTGTGCACATGATATTGCATCGGCCCCTGAATATGCTACTACATGGGGCAGATGTTAAGGCAGGTGCAAGAGCTCTTTCCCCCCCTCCCTTTAGCTAAGAGGGACGAGCAGAGCTGCTGAGATTTTACTTTCCTTTTTGCAAAAGCAGCCCCCACCTTTTGGAGAGAGGAGCAGCACGTGCAGAGAGAGATGTGGGGCACAGCTCAGAGAAGGAGCTCAGAGCAGCTACTCTTTCACAGTCTAAGTGCCATTTTTACTAGAAAAAGGACACTGAGAGAAGGTATAGGCACATTTATGTGTGTGTGTGTGTAATTTACAGTGGTTAAATACAAATTTGAAGACGTTTGCCCAGGAAGAGACAGGTCAAGATTAGATAAACATAAATTTTAGCCAAGGCCATGGTATGTTTTCTTGCATTTGCTAGAAAAAGTATGAAAGGCTGAAGAATTCTGAAGTGTGAGAGGTATCACTTTAAAAAACACAAAACAAAACATTAGTCTCTTTCCTATGAGCGAAAGTGATACCTTAGCCCATAATCATTATTTGGGGTTAAAATACCTTTTAACTTCCTAGAAGGAATATTGTTCTGGGAATTGTCATTATCTCCAGTAAAATCCCAGATAAAATAAATGTGCTGTATGAGAAGGCAAGGGAAGAGCCCATCTCTTCTCAAAATAAGCACTCCTAATCTTAAAGCTGGGCTGTGCACTAAAAACTGTAAAAATTAAGTAAAGCTGAAAGTATGATAGTTTACATTCAGGAAAGGAGGACTTATGTGAAAGTGATTTTTTTTTAAACCACAACAATGAACAGAAACAGAAAACACAGAGAGGGAGAAAATAGTGATCCCTGTCTTTTATACAGCTTCAGTATAAAAGGATCAAAGGTGTTTCAGATTAAACACTTGTATGTCTGGAGAAGGAAAAAGTGCAGGATAATTTGTAGTGACAAGACATAAAGGTCCCAACACAATCCAAAGCTGCACTTGATTTATCTGTATAGGTTACAACTTTAAGACTCTAGTGACAACCTTGAACTAAGACAGTTTACACATGCAGAGTGAGAGGAAATCTGTGTGTTTGGGTCAGAAAATACATGCCAAAACCTCCCTCTTTTCTTAATAAAAAATACAAATAATTATCAATTATTTTTTTGATGCCATAGTTAGTATTAAGTAATACCAACCCGGCGAGACAACACTTAATGGTAGATTTTAAAAGCTTGTGCCCAGTGCGCGCACATGGACACACAATTTTATAACATGCACGCGCCAGTGCGCACATGTTATAAAACCGGGGGTAGGTGCGCCCAAGGGGGTGCACATTTGTGCAACCTGTGCGCGCCGTAGCCCGCAGCCTTCCGCAGTTCCCTCCCAGTCTGCTCCAATTTAGGAGCGGCCTGGGAGGGAACTTCCCTATCCCCTATATTAGCTTTCCTACCCCTTCCCCTAACCTTCCTGCCCTCTAGTCCTATCCTAAACCTTCCCAAAATCCTCAACCTACCTTTTGCGCCTACTTTGGGCAGGCGCAGGTTGTGCGCACTGGCACCCTGCCAGCACGCGATCCCCCGGCACATGGCTGCTGTGCCGGGCTCCTTTAGCCCTGCCCCTCCCCACCCCCAGACCTCCCTGCCCTGCCCCATGGACCACTCCCCGGACCGCCCCTTTCAGCAACCCTGGGACCTCCCTGTGTCCTGGGGCGTTTACGCGTGTGGCTGGGCCATTTTGAAAATGCGCTCGGCGTGCGCACTCCCCAGCTTCGCGAGTATCTCCCGGGATTTCCGCACACTGGTGATTTAAAATCCCCCCATTAGTGTTTTCATCTGCTTATGTTTAAATTTTGCATTTGTAATTTGAGCTCTGTCTTCTCCCTCTACCCCTGATAATGTGCTGGATGGGTTTTAGACCCATTTTTAGGGAGACTCCGTTGGAAAGAGAATTCCCTTTCTGCCCTCCTCTTCTTGGTTTCCTTCATATGGTGACTCCTCTGATAATATCTGAAACCCCATTTTCATTATCATACCTCAGCCACTGTAGTGGAAGGGGGGGGGGGGTCACCATGTTATGCTGAAAGGGCAGAGGGTTAGAATTGCTGTCCTTGATATAGTTTGTTTGTCCATAGACCATTGCAGGCATTCTGATTCTTGACCCAGAACAGCAGATTGGGTAACGAGGGCTTCTTTGAGACTCTCTTACGAGAAGTTTGAGACCCTCCCAAATGGTGTCCTTCTTGCTGTTGCGTTTTCAGCAAACAGAATCCTTTCCCCAAGTAGATCGTGCATGTACAGCATCACCAGGACAAAGGATGATCCTGTTTCCAACACAATAGGGTGTTCATAGAAGTAGAATTGTTTGATTTCAGTTCTCTCCTTAGTCAAGGCAGTCAGATTTCTCTTCTTGGTATCAATGGGATAGATTGGCCTGGGTTGGTCAAAGCACCACCATATGTCAGCCCCACTCATTGCAGACTCTTCTGGCAGGATGGAATATGAGGATATGAGTTGAGAATCCTGGATGTATGTGGCACAGCCTCCAGGATGATGCCATTGACTTCCTGCATGGATTCCTCTGCCTTTTCTTCCTCCTTCCTGGGTGGCCATTAGGGGTATATACTTTGTTTGATTATTCCTCTCATGGAATCCTTTGTTATTCTTTCACCTCCTCTGTTGGAGTCATGATTTTTTTTCTGCTTCTGCCTTCAGCATGGGCAATAAGCCTCATGTGCCAAGCTTACTTTTATAGAGGTTTGAAGCAAGGGGGATGATCCTGGAAAAAGAGAACTGTGCATTATCAATTAAGCATATACATGCTAATTTTGGTAGCATCTACATTCTGTTTACTATTACAGCTAACAGAGTGGGGAGAGACCCTATATTTTTCAGTTAGCATGTACATTAATAATGTGTACAAATTATTTAGGTTATTTTTAGTGTGTTCACAAAACATTTTCAAAGGAGTGCGTGCATAACATTAGTATATATGTGTGCAAGTAGCTTGTACTCACTAAACATACATGCTATTTTATAAACATAAAAAAATGTGCACCTAGTTTTGTTTTTCTGCGCACATTTATTTGCACAAAATAGAGATGGTCTGGGAGTGTTCCAAAGTGAGGCCAAGAGGTACACACGTACGTTGCTATTTTATAAGAAATTTACATGAATACATTAGGCAACTTATTTGTGCAATTTTACACCTGCTAATTATCTATCACAAATGATAGACTTGCTGCTGATGTTGGATGGGAGGGTCTGGATAAACTGGAGGGATTTCAGGATGAAGTACTTTGAAGGTCTCATTAAACTAGTGACAAACTGGCTGAACTGCTGGGGGTTCCAGAAAACTGGTGATTTCAAATACGCGTGCATGTTTTAGAATATACAAACCTCTGTGCATAAACTGGAGTTTTTTTCATGAGCAAGTTATATTTTTTCGCACAGAAAATATATATGCATATGTTTATAAAATAGGTAGAAAAAGAATGGGCTTTCAATGCATTGAAGGCATGCGCACATAACCAAACATATGTGCTTATGTTGGAGGGTAGAAATGCACATATTTTACAATCTACACATACCTGATACATGTAGATTATAAAATACTGTAGTAGATCTCCGCACAGCCATATACAAGTGAATATGGGGCTGCATGGAGTCGTTTGAAAATTATCCTCCCTATGCATTGTACTTTGAGTGTTTTATCATGTACCTTACAAATTTTTAGCAAGCACATGCTAAAAATATTAGTACACATTTTTGTGCATAGACCCTTAAATGCATGACGCGAAGAATCATATAATGAACGCAGTGGCTACGAACTGTTTCTAAGAAATGAAAATGAAATTGATTTTGTAAAGATTGGTACATGGTTCTTAAGAATTCCCAGAAATAAGAGATCATTGAGTTAATTTAGTGTGTTTAATCATAAGGGTAGTACTTAACATATAAACCTGGATATGCAGGGCTGGCTATGCTGCCTCAAGTAGAATTTCAAAGTATAGTGGTATAGAGTACTAGTAGCTTTTGCTGGTTCTGGGGAAGCTGGAGCCTATGTAACTAGTGACACTATTACAAGGACCAACAAGAATGAAGTAGTACATGAACTTTCAAGATTTCCCAAAATTCCAAAGTAATATGATTAATCTCTAGCTCTGTAGAAATGCTATTGATCATCTTGGGTTGAGAAATATCAATACAAGAGTACATTATAATTAGAGTGGAATAGGTTCATCAGCAAATATGATAGTGGTAGAATATATTATTTAGGGTGATTAAAATGTAATGTTATTGAGACAAAATTGACTATGGGCCTGATTTAATTAATAAACATTTTTCTGTAAACACACAATGGGAAAACGTCTTAGCAAATCAGACCCTAAATGTGGCTTATTTACATTTTTTAGAATAGAAAATATTATAAACAGTTCTTACTAAATCTGTAGAGGTTTCCCATACAAACTGTGAAAGAAATCCAGTTTGTGAAAGGAAATGAAACAAAAGCAAAAAGTCACTGCATTGGATGACCACTTGAGGGCATCCATCAGTTGTATGGCAAGTGAATAGGTTTCCTCACAGTCATTCTTCACTATGTTTAGTGCAAGAACTTCTAGCTGCAGTATGTTAACAATGCAAAGAGAAAAGGAAACTGTATTTATGCTGTACCAAATGACATGAAAGTTATAATAATTTAAATGTCTTTCATAACTTATCTGCATTTATATTTCTTGGTAGAATACTGTAATTTTATCTACAGTACTTTCTGCTTAATTTTGATGGGTGCCCATGGAAAATAATAGGTGGCTCCTTTATAATATATAAAGTCAGCTATGACTGCCTGCCAGAGTTTAACAGACAGTGATGTTTAGATTAGGAAGTTGGAGAAGTGTACACTTGAAGTGCAACACAAAATAAGCTAGTTTCTTTAGTTTGTGAATGTTTGTGTGGAGTGATAAGCAATGTGAAATAACTTGAGTTTATGCAGGACCAGATTTGCCTATAGACAAAAATAATAGGGGTGTGCATTCATTTCCTATGTATTGGTAATCCGCAACGTATAGGGCCATATTCGTTGTATTCGTGGGGAAGCGAAACATATTGCGATTCCCCACGAATACAACGAATCTTCGCCGAATTATTCGGCCGTCTAAAGGAGCAAGTATAAACAAACCCCCCCCACCCTCCTGACCCCCACAAGAATTATCAAAAGTCCCTGGTGGTCCAGTGGTTGTCCAGGAGCGACCTCCTGCACTCGGGCTGTCGGCTGCCAGTAACCAAAATGGTGCCGATAGCCTTTGCCCTTAATATGTCACAGGGGCTACCAGTGCCATTGGTCAGCCCCTGTCACATGGTATGAGCACAAGATGACTCCAGCCATCCATTGCTCCTACCATGTGACAGGAGCTACCAGTGCCATTGCTCAGCCCCTGTCACATGGTAGGAGTACAAGATGGCGCCGGCCATCCATTGCTCCTACCATGTGACATGGGCCGACCAATGGCACTGGTAGCCCCTGTGACAAAGTAAGGTCAAAGGCTATCGGTGCCATTTTGAATACCAGTAGATGAGGATGTGAGTGCAGGAGATGGCTCCCGGACTCCCCGCTGGACTATCAGGGAGTTTTGGTAAGTCTTGGAGGGGTCAGGAGGGTGGGGGGTTGTAGTTAATTCAATTTTAGCTGGGAAACGAATAAGAATTAACGCATTAAGGTATCAGGGCCCCCCCCCCTTGCCGAATGCAATGTATCTGCCCCCCCGACAAATATGAATCCCAAATGCAACATATGGTGTCCCTCTGCACATCCCTACAAAATAAGAAAGTTCGGTTTTCAGGATACCCACAACGAATATGCATGAGATAAATTTGTATATACTGGAGATTGACTGTGTGTCCCCAGGACAGGTATGGGAAACCTAGGGTGTCAGATTTTGAAAGTACCAAATATCCAGGCCAAAGAGGAGCCCAGGTCCTCTTGCTTTGAGACTATGTGCTGGCACTACTTCGAAGGGGCATCGGTTCCATTCTTTAAAAGAAATACCCTCTTTCCCCCCCTGGTTTCTGGTCTTGCCTATGGGCACTCAAATTTTAAAGCCAGTGCTGAGGTTATGGTGTGGTCGGTCCGGCCTAATTGCCCTTCACTATTTTTGTGATATGCAGTTGATGGGCAGTGGGTACTTCAGTACTTCTATGGCTTTGGTGGCGCTGTGGTTGACTGTTCCTCAAATGTATGGATTATACCACATATATTGGAGCTTTTCTCCATGCACCAATTTTACCAAATTTTGGCAGAAATATTCAAACCTTGTGAATAGACTCAGCTACCAAATTTCATGGAAATTGTTTCACAGACAGACACTCAGCAATGTCAACAGGCATTTTTTATTGATGAAACGCAACTAAAACCCATAAAATAATTAAGTACAAACGAAAACATCCCTTTTTCTTCCTTTTACATCTTCAGATATAGTGAATAGAATATAGAGGATCTGAAGTTTTTTTTGACTGTGCTGTTAAGTGTGGTATTTATTTTCAGTTTTCACCAACTCTGAGCTATTTATGGAATAGTTTCTGTTAGCCAGGTATGATGTAGTGCCCCTGTTTGCCTATCCAGGAGCAGGCTAGATGCCCGGTCCACCTTAACTCCCACAGAGGGAGAGAGCTCTGTGGGTGGGACCCTGTGGGACAGGATAAGAGTGTAAGCCCAGCTGGGTTCAGGAGGCCCCCACATCTCCAGGAGTAGGAGCTCCTGACCCTCTTTAAGAAGTATTGTGAGGACTGAGGGCAGGCAGTCTGCTAATCTGTTTGTTAGCTGAACTGCAAGAATACTGCAAAAGGTAGGCAGTTATTGTCAGCATTTGATTTCTGTCTGTGTGAATGCAAGTGAATATTACATTAGAAAAGACTGGAGTCAGCATGGTTTCCTGCTCCAGCCCAGATTTGCTCGGCCATCCTCACACCAGGTTGTAACAACAATTCATGTATATGTAAGTAATGTATACCTGTTGTAGCTTTGCAATCTACCCATTGTAAATAAAACATGATTTTCATAATTTGAAATGAAAATAAATCACTGAAGTGAATAATTTGCCATGAAGTTCATATTAAAAGAACAATAAAAACCTGTTTTCATATTCCTTTTTGCTGTATTCTCAGTTCACTGGATAGATTTTCAGAACACTACAAAACAATACCATTAACAGATTCTTTTTTTTTTTTGTTTGTTTTTTATTCCAAATAATATATATTTTTCCTATTAGAAGTGTACTTTAAATATAAACAGATTGAAAATGTGCACACTTGGAGTATGGCACAATGGCACATTTCTGCTCGTGTAAATTCGACCATGACTCAGCTCTCCCAGCAGCACTTCTGTCAGGCAGCACACTCCATTGTCATGTTTGAATAATATTTGGTAGGAAGCTAGAACCTTGTAATAGACTTCCACTGAGAAGGGCCCCTGATACATGTGTACAGATGGGCAGAAACAGGAATGGCGACAGGCACCTTCCACTGATGCGCTACCCCAAATAAGTTTAACATGTGCTATCTTACTTCTTTCAGCTTGCCAATTATTTTCATTTCAGCTTTAGTGGTACTACTACCTTCTCTGAACCATGTGTCTAGTCATTGTTGTCTGTCTTCTTTCATTTTCATCTCATATTTTTCTGCCTTCTTACTGAGTTGCTGAACCTCTCTATACTTTTGAAATACCACTTTAAAACAAAATAAACACAATCAATCTCATTTCACTTTCAGAATGTATATGTAAAATGTATCTGTATTATTTACTGCCCATCCATGTGTCATTTGTCTTCGATCATCGGTCAATCATCTACCTTGCTCTCTTTCTTGCTCTCTCTATCCATATTTTATGGAGGTATAGTAGTATATACTAGAGATGTGCATTCGTTTATCATCGGTGTCATTTTGATTCTTAGCAGGCCCGACAGCCCCATGGTCTGGAGGGAGAGATCGCTCGCTGGAGCACCAGGGCTTTTAGTAAGTCTTGGGGAGGGATCGGGATGTGGGGGGGGGGGGGGTTTGTAAGAAAGTAAAATTGAAGGGTTGGGGTATTTTTTTTCCGGATTCATTTTTTTTTAATTAATTTTCTGACTCGTTTTCCTGATCCGCGCTGACAAAAAATGATCCGCCGAAAAACAAAATTTTCAACGAAGCGCCCGAACCGAAATATGCCCTGATATGAAAAAATGAAGCTCATCTCTAGTATATACCATAATAGGAATACAAGATATATTCTACACAAATCAGTGGACTTACATAGTTCATGACAACAAAGAAGTGATATGTCAGCTAACCTAAACTGTTCATTTATGGCTTTTTAGGCTTTGTGGCTCAATGGTACAGAAAGTTTGAAAGGGAAATATGATTTTGGGTGCTTATTGTGCACCATGAAAATATAGACATTAATAGACAGTAGTTATTAGAAATGAATGAAAAGAGGTTTCTTGTAATTATAGTTTTAGCAGATACCTTCGTATGCTTCTTCCAATGTAATATTTTCAAGGAGAAGAGCAGGTCAAAAGTCACTGGAGGCTGGGAGGAGTGGAGGAGACATCTCAGAGATCTGTGTTCATATTTAACTGATTTTGGTTTGTGGTATTTAAAGAGCTGTATACAGAAAACATCAGTCCTACTACTTAATAATGATCACATCTAACAGTAAGTTCTATTTGACTGAAAAACAGAATCTAACAAAGTGAACTGCTACTGCAAATAGCAAATATAGTAAAATTTATTTTTATTTCATAAATGCAGCAATATAACTTCTATTTGTAGAACACAGTGTCTCAAAGATACTTATTTTGTCTCTGGATACCTCATGGAATCTTTCTCAAATCTTATTTAAACAAATGGATGATTGTTCTTTTATCTAGTGTAGCTAGATACTTTTATTAATGGCCAAAACAACTTTATTCATAGTAAAGCTCTTTTCAGTTTGATGTAACCCCAGGAGTCAGCCAATCAATGAGGTGGTAAATTACCAATCATGACAAAGCATACACAAGAGTTGATTTCTGATTTATAACACAACAGAATAAATAGAATAACTCAGAATTTTGTTAAATATCAGTTCCAGAGTATATTAATCAATGGCAATAATTCTGATTGATGTTTTATAATAGTGTATGACAGTTCAATATAATGCATGGTTCATAACTTTGTTCTTTATAAATGATTTGGAGATTGGTAGAGGGAGTAACAATTTCTCTATACATAATACAGATCTGAATGGAGTAGTAAAGTTAGTGAAAGATATACATATACTATAAAGGATATAAATATTAGGGAAAGTGAGCAGATCTGAAGTAAATAAAGGGCCCAATATTCAAAGCGCATTCAGCACTATTTATCCAGATAAGTGAGACTTATGTGGCTAAGTCACGGTAGCTGAATATCCACCTACGTTCAGTGGCCATCGCTTTGCCATATAAGTCCCTTATATGGCTAAAAGTTACACGCACAAAAGGTAGGTGTACTGGGCAGATTGGGGGTGGAGCGAGTTAGCCATATAACTTATACAGCTAACTACTGATATTTAGAGTTAACCACATAAGTATACATATAAGTTTAGATGCCCCATCGAGCAGGACTAAACTTAGCCTGGTAGACTAACTTTTAAACTGGTGTGCGGGTGCACATGTGCGCATGTTCATCAGCCCACACTCAGGGACATGGATGTTTTATAACATATGCACATATATGCGTGCATATTATAAAATAGAGATGTGCATTCGTTTGCGACGAAATAGGAAATATATGAGAAAGGAGACAAAATAGTTTGACTTATGATTGCAAATCACTGACCCTGCCCATAATCCTGATGCTTGTTTGTGTGTGAATGTTTAATAAGTCAGGAGACATTATTATTCTCTGATTTCTTGAGTTCTTATTACAACAGTTCTGAAATCCAGTAGCATTGTGCATTTCTTTGAAAGTGATTGGAAAAATATAACAAATGAATTGATTGTTGTTTTATTGCAACCAAAGAGAAATAATGAGGCATCTCAAAAAATCCATTCTTCAGTTCATTTGATTTGGTGCCATAGTCTTTGGAATATTTATTTATTTATTTTATTTATTTATCGAGTTTTATATACCATCATTCGGTTTCGCCATCACAACGGTTTACAAAGTTTCGATATTTAACAGAGTGATCAAACATTCATTTGCTTGTTAACATAGTTATTGGAGGCGTTATTAACATGGTTCAGTTGTTATATTGCACAGGTTAAAATACATGATTTGGAATGGATCTGAATGTTTATATGTGGTGGTAGTGAGGGAGATTATAGCATAGAATCATTGGGTGTTTTGGTATGCTTTGGTGAACATCCAAGTTTTTAGTTCTTTTTTTTAATGTTTTAAGTTTTGTTGTGTTCTCAGTTCAGTTGGGAGGGTGTTCCAGAGTTCGGGGTTTCCTAGGGAAATGGCTCTCTTCCGAGCTGAAGTAAGTTTTTGGCACGCAGGTGGAATTTTTAGTAGCCCTTTGTTAGCTGATCAGAGATTTTGGTTTGGTAAGTGAGGTTTTATGGAAGCACTTAGCCAGTTTGTTTGTTTTTCATATATTATTTTGTGTATTGTGGATAGTATTTTGTAGCCTATCCTGTCTTTTATTGGGAGCCAGTGTAGTGATATGAGAGTTGGAGTGATGTGGTCGTACTTTTTTGTTCCTGTGAGTATTCTGGCAGCTGTATTTTGAAGGAACTGGAGTGGTCGGAGGGTGGTCAGAGGTAAGTTGAATAGCAGGGAGTTACAATAATCTAGCTTGGAGAAGATAAGTAGTTGGAGGACTGTTCTGAAGTCGTTGTGGGAGAGGAAAGGTTTTAGGTGTAGTAGAGTTAGGAGTTTGTGATCACCACAAAAATCAAAGATGGTTATGTGGTTCTTGAAGGATAGTTCCTTGTCAATTATGACTCCAAGGTTGCAGGTATGGGTGACCGGGGAGATTGCTGTCTTTTGATTCATTATGTTGAGTGGTGGTAAGTGCGGAGGGTTGTTCTTTCTATCCAGCAGGATTATTTCTGTCTTATCAATGTTTAGGATAATGTATTGGGATAAGTATTTGGATGTCTCAGCATATATGAAGTCGGTCAGTTTAAGGTTTGAGAGGAAGTGACATATCAGTAGGAGATAAATGTTGAAGAGTGTCACTGATAGAGCGGATCCTTGGAGAAGTCCAGTGTCAAGGTTTTATTTTCTTTGAGAGGGTGTTGTTGATTGACACCTGGTAAGTCCTTTGTGATAGATAGGATGAGAACCATTGTAGAGTTTTTCCTTTTGCACCAATTTCTGAGAGCTGGTCAATCAGTATTGAATGGTTTATCGTGTCGAAGACTGCTGATAGGTCTAGTAGGACTAGAAGGTAGCTTTGGCCGTTGTCAAAACCTTTGAGTATGGTGTTGTTTAGTGATAGGAGTAGTGATTTAGTGTTTAGTTGTTTCCTGAAGCCGAATTGTGTGGGGAGTAGGATGTTGTTCTTTTCCAGGTGGTCGCTGAGTTGGGAATGTATGATTTTTTCAATAATTTTGGCAATGAATGATAGGTTTGATATGGGTCGGTAGTTTAGTGGGTTTTCTGGGTCAAGGTTGGTGTTTTTCAGTATAGGTTTGATGATTTCAGATTTTAGGCAGTCGAGTTAGTTTCCTTCTGTGAGGGATAGGTTCATGATGTCGGTTACCATTTTGGTTATTGATGGTTCAATGGCTTTGATTGTCTGTATGGGTATGCTATCAATAGGGTGCTTCGCTGGATTCATTTTTTTGATAATAGTTTAGATTTCCAGTCATGATGCTGAATCAAAGTTGGGCCAGCCAAGTATTTGGTTGATTTGTATTTTTGGGTCTTGTGAGTTATTGTTGAGGTTGTTGTTTATGAGGGTTTTGATTTTTTCATTAAAGAATTCTGCAAAGTTGTTGCTTGAGAGCTTGGAGGATGGTGATGACTGGTCATTGGATGGTTTGGTTAGGCTATGTATGATATTGAAGATCATTCTTGGGGTGTGTTGGAATTTGTTTATTGTTTTTGAATAGAAATCTTTTTTAGCATTGTAAATGTTTTTTGTAGTATGCTAAGTGTGTTCAGTAGGCGTTCAGTAGTGTATTTGTTTTGTTGTTTCTCCATGCTTTTTCTTTTTTTTGGAGTTCGCATTTGGCTGATCTGATGTTGTCTTCTACCATTGGTTCTGGTGTTTTGGGTTTTTTATTGTTTTCTTTATCATGGGATTTATCTTGTCTGCTATTGTTTTTGTGATGTTGAGCCAGGAGGAGGTGGTATTTTCTGCATTTGATAGGTCTATGTTTGATAGTTCTGTTTGTAGATTATCTTGCAGTGTCTCTATGTTGAAGGGTCGCCGGTAGGAGAAGGATCTAGGTGGGCTTTGTTCTGTTGCAAATTTACAGTTGGAGGACAGATTAGTGTAGATTAGAGAGTGGTCTGATCAGGGAATATTAGTGATATTTGTATGGTAGGTAGCCCATATGAGGTCTAGTGTGTGACCTGCTTTGTGAATTATATTATTATTATTATTATTATGCATTATATTATTATTTCAAGCCACAGTGGAGCCAGTTCGGAATAGGACAAAGGAGTAGGACCAATCATGTTAAAGCACTTTTCAACCAGCCTATCCTAAGTGCATGTCAGGACTTCATTTTTTTTTAAGATGAAAATGAAACTATGAGCATATTTTTTTCAGTCATTCTTTTATTGGATCTCAAAGAAAGCAGAGGCTCTTAGTTTCCTTGCTAAAACGTTCAGTTAAAGAAAAACTTATAAAATTAATTTATAATTCAAGGAAGAAGCAAGGTATAGTATTACAGTCACTGTTGCTGTGTCCTACTATGGTTTAGAATCATAGTGGCAGGAGAAATTATAATCTCTCTATCAAAGGATTGCAGTGTATATCATTAGAGTAAAATTAGAGCTATGGAAAACTACATGTGTTAGTGTCTGCAGGAAAGATACAGACAGAAAGAGTGACTCAATTGTAATGTTTGGAAAAACTCCATTGACTATCATGGGGCCAGCTTGCTTTCTCTGTGTAAAAGAGTCAGTGACAGCATACAAATTATTGTGAGTCTGAGAGTGTGCATAGCAGATATCAGCAGTTCACTGTACTCTGTCTGGTTTTCTGTCTTTGTGGGTCCAGACTGGTATGTACATTGTAACACTAAATGCCCCTATCCACTAGTAATATGTTTAATAAATTCCATCATGTTTATCGTATTCATTTATTTATTTAAACATTTTAAACCACTCTTCCAAGGGACATAATGGTTTACAATTAAATATTCATAATCTGGTAGTAATAAAACACAAGTTAACATCATAAGAGATAACATAAGATACAAACATTATAAAACAATAGTCTACAATAAAATACAAGCAACTTAAAACATTAGTCAAAACATTAAGACAGGAATACAAATAAAACAATATTAAACCAATAGTTGCACTATAAATGATAAAAAATAAAAAGAATGGAAATAAAATAAAATGCAGAAATAAAACTGTACTTAGCACCAGTGAAATATAATATATAAAATAAAAGTAAGAAATAAAAAGAACCATATGCCTGCTCCACATGTGCAATCTCTTTCCTGGAATTAACAATTGGGAGCCCTTAAAAGCTAATGCAGAACCATGTCTTTAATGCTTTTTAAAAAACATTTTATCTGATAAAAGATGTAGGGGGCTCAGGCATTGTATTGCAATGTATTGAACCTGGAACTTAGATTGAACATTCCTTACTTTTTCTGAGTGTGCTTGCAAAATAAATGCAAAATGGGAGGAGGAGTAGCCTATAGGGATGTGCAGAGCAAAATTTTATGTTCATATTTTTTATGTCCGAAAGGGGGTCCCACTTGCGGCCAATATGGACATAAAAAAAATCCAATGAGTTGGGTATATGTACATATGTGCAAAAAAAAAATTTAAACCCCCTCACCCTCCTTAATCCCCCCCCCCCCCAGACTTACCACAACTCCCTGGTGTTCGAGCGAGGAGTGAGGACGTCATTTCTGCAATCCTTGGCGAGAAGCATGTGACGTCGGTGGCACGTCGAGTGACGTCGGCGTCACGTGATTCCCGGCGAGTTCGCGCCGGACGGCTCGTTCGGCCCAAAAAGAACTTTTGGCCAGCTTGGGGGGGCCTCCTGACCCCCCCAAGCTGGCCAAAAGTTCTTTATGGGCCGAACGAGCCGTCCGGCGCGAACGAGCCGGGAATCACGTGACACCGGCGTCACTCGACGTGCCGCCGACGTCACATGCTTCTCGCCAAGGATTGCAGAAATGGCGTCCTCACTCCGCTCCATCACCAGGGAGTTGTGGTAAGTCGGGGGGGGGGGGGATTAAGGAGGGTGAGGGGGTTTATATTTTTATTTTGGCTCAACAATCGCGATTTCCCACATATCGAACATATCTATGTTCGATATGTGGGAAATCCGATCGTTTATGTCGAATCAATTTTTTAAGTAAAAAAAAAAAAAGAGTTGCGTTTCACTAATGCGGTCAATCCGAATGCACACCCCTAGTAGCCTAGTGGTTAGAGCAGTAGACTATGAACCAGGAGACCAGCATTCAAGTCCTGCTGTCGCTCCTTGTGACCTTGGGCAAGTCACTTTACCATCCATTGCCTCCGGTACAAAAACTTAGATTGTAAGCCCTCTGGGGATAGAGAAATACCTACAGTACCTGAATGTAAACCAGTGTGATATTTCAATTGAGATCAAATGTTGGTATATAAAAATAATAAATAAATAAAAAAAATACTTGGAGCAACCAGCAGTCCCTTGTTATCTAATCTTAGAGTTTTGTAGGGTATAAACATGTAATGTCAAACCTAGCCATATATTACCATCATTGTTAATAATTTTATGAATCAGAGTTAGAATCTTGTAATCAATCTGAAATTTAACTGGGAGCCAGTGGTGAAGATAAAATTGGTGTTATGTGATCATTTCTGGGTTTCCATTTTTTTTTTCAAGTTTCAAAGCATGAGACCACTTTATTAAACATCAACTGTAGTTTCCAGATTCAAAGCAAGTCAAAATATTTGGTAATCACATTCTGCAAGGACAAGATATCAAATAGCACAAGGCATTGTAACTGAAATGACCAGCACATTTAGTAGAGACATGTCACAAATGGCAACATAACATATACAGTATTATGATCTTTTTTATATAATGTTCTTGTTTTTCCTTTTTTTTTTTCACCAATAGTAATGTGACAAAAATATGAGCCTCAGAACTACTGCAAACTAATAAGTACCAGTATTAGACAAACAACCAATGATATGGTAATCATAACAGTTACAGTAGTAATATTAGGCAATGAAACAAACATTACAACACATCAAAATACTTCTTACATAAGCCCAACCTTTTCCCCTGAACCTGTCTCACCCCACCCCCTTTTCCTGTCTGGGAGCGATCACTAATAATCACCACAACATAGAATGAGGATATGTAAGTAATAATCAATAGCGCACAGTATGACTCTTAACCAGTCTTGCCTCTGTTCTGCAGGAAGCAAAGAAAAGAAAGGTCTCCAAATTACATGGAACTAGGACACTCAGGATCCACAGAACAAAATTCCAGTACAAAACAAAATCCAGCATTGCCAGCTTCCACACATTCAGTGATGGGCCCTTTTTATCAATCCATACTTTTAAAATACAATTTTTAGCCACAAGTCACTTTTTAATCAGTATTAGCTTCTGGTTTCTTCTCAAGGCACCAGATTTCCCAATATGCCTAGAATACAAAAGTGCACTGACCACATAATGTTAACTATGTGGGAATATTATTTAATGTGTTTGTGCTTTTAATAATCAGTAAGGCACTCCATGAAGTTAGCATGTGGCACATTTAAAACTAATCGGAGAAAGTTCTTTTTCACTCAACGCACAATTAAAATCTGGAATATGTTGCCAGAGGATATGGCTAGTGCAGCTGTGTTTAAAAAAGGATTTGATAAGTTCTTGGAGGAGAAGTCCATTACCTGCTATTAATTAAATTGACTTAGAAAATAGCCACTGCTATTACTAGCAACAGTAACATGGAATAGACTTAGTTTTTGGGTACTTGCCAGGTTCCTATGGCCTGGATTGCCCACTGTTGGAAACAGGATGCTGGGTTTGATGGATCATTGGTCTGACCCAGTATGGCATGTTCTTATGATATAATTCAGCAATTTAATGATTACCAATCGTGGTTTATTTTTGTTGGCCTGTGCTGCTCCCAGTCAGTGAGCGTGTTCAATTTTAAGTAGGCCTTCTTATAACTGACAGCCCGAGAGTAACAGGCAGCCACACTTTCAGTGTACTCAGCATACTGCTCTCAGTTAGGGATTCAGGTGTGCCCACTACTCTCAAATTACCTTCTGGAATTTGTTTTCTAAATCTTCAAGCTTTTCAGCTTGCTCCATAATCTGCTTCTCCAAGGTATGAATTTTGCACTGCATTGCCATCGAGTCATCTTCCACAACACTCATTAGGGGTGTGCATTTGTTTCCTATGTATTTGTAATCTGCAACGTATAGGGCCATATTCGTTGTATTCGTGAGGAAGCGAAACATATCGCGATTCCCAACGAATATAACGAATCTTCGCCGAATTAGTCAGTCGACTAAAGGAGCCAATTTAAACAAACCCCCACCCTCCTGACCCTCACAAGACTTACCAAAACTCCCTGGTGGGCCAGCGGGGGTCCGGGAGCAATCTCTTGCACTTGGGCCGTCGGCTGCCAGTAATCAAAATTGCGCCGATAGCCTTTGCCCTCACTATGTCACAGGGGCTACCGGTGCCATTGGTCAGCCCCTGTCACATGATAGGAGCACAAGATGGCGCCGGCCATCCATTGCTCCTACCATGTGACAGGGGCTGACCAATGGCACCGGTAGCTCCTGTGACATAGAAGGTCAAAGGCTATCGGCGCCATTTTGAATACCGGCAGCCGAGGGTGTGAGTGCAGGAGATGGCTCCCGGACCCCCCGCTGGACCACCAGGGAGTTTTGGTAAATCTTGGGGGGTCAGGATGGTGGGGGGTTGTACTTAATTCAATCTTAGCCGGGAAACAAATAAGAATTATGCATGTACGTATCGGGAGCCCCCTTTGCCGAATGTAACATATCTGCCCCCCGATGAATACGATTCCCGAATGCAACGTATGGCATCCCTCTAAACATCCCTAACACTCATTCTGCCCTCAAACTGATCAACTCATGGCCTGAACTCAGCAATCAAATTCTGAACCTCTAATATTTTTGCTGAGAAGGAGTCAAAGTGCCTGTTCAGAGCTGTTATTACTGAGGCTGTCAATGTCGCCATTTGTGAATCACTTAGCTCAGTCTGAGAGAGATTTTCCTTGCCGGCTGCCATCTTGGTTGCAGCGAGATGCGATAAATATTTCTTTCTTTGCTGATCTGATATACATAACCGCTGCAAAGAAGCAAAAAGTGAACCGACACCCGAGCCACCACCAGTTACTTGCAATTTAAGCACAAAATTAAGCTGGATGGCAAACGATATTAGGGGATGACACCTGGAGCACAAGATTAAGTTACATCTGGGTTCACGGCATCATGGTGACCCATCTGGGTATTCCTGTTAGGACTCTAGCTGCAAAATTCTGCAAGAGTTGTAGGGCCCTTAAAACATATGCTGGTAAACCCAGAAGAGCAAATACAATCGTCCTGAAAAAATGATCACTTGTAGAATTGTTCTAAAATCCTCAAGGCTTAAGTCTTGTCAATATTCTCAATTTGCAATATCCAGATTAAACTATAAAGGAGATATGTGTTTTCATATCCAATCTTCTGATATAACTCCTAAATCTTGGGCACTCTCAGAAACTGGAATCATTTGTCCTTCAACATAGAATGGAGGATATTCCTTCCTGTCTACTCTCCTAGGTAACACAATAATCTTGGATTTAGAAATTTTCAAAGATAATTTATTGCTAAATATTCCATTTTTTTATCGCCACTAGATAGAACTCCAGGTATTTATAAGAGTTCTCAATCGAGATCTTAATAAGGATAAAGAATTTGATATCATCTGCAAGCAATCTGAAATTTAATCCAAGTCCCCCAAGTAGTTTACAAAGAGGGACAATGTATATATTAAACAGTGATGGCTATAGTGAAGATCTCTGTAGTACGCCTATGTTCAAAGTTGCCCAATATGCATTATCTTAACTTGAATTGAGTGATCTGATAGGAATGAAACAAACTCAAAACTTGCATTGCAATTCCACATTCTTCTAGTCGTGCCATGAGAATATCATGGTCAGCGGTATCAGATATGGCTGATAAGTCTAAAAGAACCAAAAGTTATCTTTGACTTATCAAAACTATGCCATAAGGTATTTGATATTGAAAGAAGTAAAGTTTCAGTGGAGTGTTTTTTTTTCTAAACCCACACTGATTTTGATTCATAAAATGGTTATTTTCAAGGTAATCAGTCAACTGCTTATTGACTACTTTTTAAAAAATATTTGCTAGATAGGGTAGCGATGAAATAGGGTGATAATTTTTAAATTTGGAAGCATCTAATGATACATGTTTAAGTAGTGGATGCATTGAAGTCTGTTTTTTAGTGATTCAGGTATCAGTCCTTCCTCTAACAATAGTTTTATAATTTTAGATATAAATGAGGCTCTTTCCTTAATACTTTTAATGATTTAGCTGAAATTGGGTTAAAGGAGGTAAAAAAAAAGAATTGGGGTTAGTGATAAATTCTATATCAGATTTCTATAAAGTGGAAAAATCATTTCAAATTACATCCGACTTGAATCTATTCTTAATGATGTCTTCAATCGTAGGAGAGAAGACAGAACATAATCTTGAAATTTTATCCTGAAAAATCTAGCATCAAAGACGCAAATGTGGCATTTTCAGGGAAGGTTGAACCTCCAGAGAGACTTTGGGCCAGCACAAGATGCAGTGCTAATGACAAGAGGCATAGAGTTACGAGGTCTAGATGTCCCCCTGCTAAAATCAAGAGAGCATTAGCAATGGAGGAGGTCTGAGAGAGCATCAGCTAAAGCCAACACAGCATTCCTTGTTTCATTCTGACTAGTGTCTGCAGCAGGTTAGATGAATCGTATGAGGGATTTCGATAATTTGAGGGAGTGGATATTAGGTCTAGTAGCTGAGCAGGGTTTGGAGAACTTAGTTACTAGTGTGATATCCAGTGAGCAGTTGCAGGCTGATGATTGACACAACTATGCTTTTCAGAAATAAGAAAGAAATCATTTATTGATCTTAATCATGATTTATGTTTACTACTAAGCCTAATAACATGTTAAACTACACCCTTTGTTAACCCCATTATCCCTATAACCTTATTTTGTAAACCGTTATGATGGCGTTATCTTGACATTTCCGAATGATGGTATATAAAACTCACAAAATAAATAAATAAATTAAATAAATAAATAGTATAGCCATAGAGGCAGTAAGTGATACTGCTGGGGCCAAAAACACCTCCAAGGAACAGCATGAAGTTGAGAATATGAGGGATGCCCCAGCCTTTCACCTCCTCTTCCTCAACTCAAGACTATCTCCAGCAGTAGTGCTCAAGGATACAGAAAAGGGAATCATGTAAGACATAACAGGCATGCAGTCACTTCACAGTTTTGGAAGATCATCATCTTGCAGAATTAATTTACTGTCAGAAGGCCATTAGTAGAGGAAAGGTACTGGGCCATCTTTCAAACAGTAGTATGTGGTAACATTTGCAAACACCACACCCATTAATACTGTTTCAGGAAAGGATTTACTAATCTGGGGGATCCTGTCCTCAAAGCAGTTGCAGCTGCAGGAAAGCCACGACAATGGGAAAGTATGTCTCCCAAGCTGACCCCCCTCAGCCTCTTCCCCTAGTGAGATGGCAGACCAGCCTTTAGATGGGGTGGTATTTTGCATCACTGTCCCAGGGCAAGAGGCAGCATTGAAGGTAGTGACATGTTGTATCAGAGAAAAGATTGCCCTGGATGACTAGCCTCTGAGAATGTGGGATTTAAGCTGCTGCTGGCCCAGTTGCAAAGTGTCCTCCAGGATAACATTTAGTAGGTCAGTGATTCCCACTCTGATCACTCTGTGAACAAGATCAAGGTAATGAACAATGGGCACTACCAGGGGATCGGATGCTTTGTACCCTGTCCTTAACTGACAGTAAGGGACACCCTGGGGCTGCAGGAAATGATACAGAATTGCAGGAAAATAGCATGGCATTTTAAAAAGAGCATGAGGGTTTGGCATCAGCTCTGCAAGAAGCAGGAAGCATTGGGGTTGTCTCTGCATCAGCTATTCAAGTGGAATTTCACTGAGGATGTAGTGGATCCACAGACACACCAGAAACATAAATATCACACTAGGTTAGGGCAGGTGTCGAACAAGTCCAGCATACTGTCTCCAATACTGGCCAATCCAGGTCAAAAGTACCAAGCAGGATCCTAAAGAATAGATCCAATGCTTTTTGCTCATAATCATGGATAAGCAGTGGCTGTTTCAAGTCTGCATGGCTTATAATGGTTTATAGACTTTTTCTGCAGGAATTATCCCAACCCTTTTTCAACCCAGTTATGTTAACTGCTTTCACCACATTTTCTGGCAACAAATTCCACAGTTTATTTGTGGTCTAAGTGAAAAAGTACTTTATCTGATTTGTTGTAAATTTAGTACCTTTAGCAAATGTCAAAGAAATTAGTGAAAGCTCTCTATGAATTCCAAGATCAGTGTGCACCATCCCCTGGGCTAGCAAGATTGGTTGTACATAACATAGACAGTACAAGTCTTGAAGCCCTTCGAGGATGCCATGCAGGATTTGTGTTCAGCAACAGCTACCCTGAGTTTGGTTATTCCCATAATCAATATCCTGGAGGAGAAGTTATAGGGTTTCACGCAAGCACAGGCCCTGGCAGCAGACTGCAAAATCAGCTACAACTACAACATCAGCATAAAACACCTTACCCTGCTGGATCATTTTATGCTGGATACCCTGTGGGGTATATCACCCTCTAGTCCAACAATCTGACTTAATAGAAGGAAACTTTGGTGAAAAGGATGCAGGAATGGGAATGCCAGAAGCACAGGGGCAGTGGGGATGCAGTAGAAAAAATAGTAGACTTCTTATGCTGCACTGTTAGCCTGAGCAGCACCCTTTCAGCTGCCACTTTCTGCTTCACTTTTATCTAACATCCCCCTGTGGCCACCGCAGAATAGGCTTTCTTGATACAGATGGTTGGTATCAGAGATCATAATTTTGTTTTACTAGTAAAGGAAACTTTTGCACAAATTTTAGACATGCAGTCAAAAAGGTCATGGACACAGACTTGTTGATATATTGAGCAAACAAGAGCACAGTCTGACCAGACCTCCCCAAGCTTACTCAGCATTTCTTTGCCTACCCTCTGCTCTCTCTTTCTTGATTCAGTGGCTTGCTATGTTGCGCCACTGTACTTGCTGGCTCACTCTGTGTCTTATGATTTTGATGCCACTCTTCTTCCTTTCTTACTCCTCACTCTATGCTTGGGGGTGTTAACCATTGTGCTTGCTTACTTGCTCTGCACTTTGTGGTGGATTTTCAAAGGGTTATGCGTGTAACCCCGAAAACCTGCTCCTGCGCGTGCTGAGCCTATTTTGCATAGGCTTGGTGGCGCGCACAATCCTCGGGACGCGCGTATGTCCCGGGGCTTTGAAAAAGGGGCGGGAAGGGGGCGGGGATGTGGGCATGGCGCTGGTCCGGGGGCAGTCAGGGGGCAGTCCAGGGGCGGGACCGAGGTCTCCGGCACAGCGGCTGTGCCGGGGGCCTGCGTGCCGGCAGCCGGCTGGAGCGCACAAGATACGCCTGCCAGAGGCAGGCGTAAAAAGTGAAATAAGGTGGGGGGGGATTTAGGTAGGGCTGGGGGGTGGGTTAGATAGGGAAAGGGAGGGGAAGGTGGGGGGGGTGGGGGAGCCAAAGAAAAGTTCCCTACAAGGCCGCTCTGATTTTGGAACGGCCTTGGAGGGAACGGGGAAAGCCATCGGGGCTCGCCTAGGGCTCGACGTGCGCGCCGACCCTGGATTTTATAACACGAGCACGGCAACGCACGCATGTTATAAAAT